>NW_019154086.1:12983735-13082012 GCF_002288905.1 Enhydra lutris kenyoni
AAGAGAGAGAGAAGGAGGGTGGGAGGAGAGGGAGAAAGAATCTTAAGCAGGCTCCATGCCCAGTGCAGAGTCTGACACAGGGCTTGAATCTCACAACACTGAGATCAGGACCTGAGCCAAAATTGACAGTGAGACACTTAACTGACTGAGCCACCCAAGCACCTCATCTCTTAAAAATGTTTTTAAGGGGGCACCTGGGTGGCTCAGTGGGTTAAAGACCCTGCCTTCGGCTCGGGTCATGATCCCGGGGTCCTGGGATCGAGCCCCGCATCGGGCTCTCTGCTCAGCAGGGAGCCTGCTTTCTCTCGCTCTGCCTGCCTCTCTGCCTACTTGTGATCTCTGTCTGTCAAATAAACAAATAAAATCTTAAAAAAAAATTATTAAAAAAATGTTTTTAAGGTTTTTGATGTAAAGGCCTTATGTTTTATTAAATTTATTACTGAATATTTGAATTTCTAATGCTACTATAAATAGCTTTTGAAATTTTACTTTTATTTTTCATTACTAGTATTCAGAGTTACAACTAATTTCTATGTATTTACTTTATAGCTAACAAACTTACTAAACTTGTTTATTGATATTAATAATTTACTTGTGGATTATTGTTTTTTTCTAGGTACAGAATCATGTCATCTGTGAATGTTTCATTTCTTCCTTTTGAATACTTACAAATATTACTTCTTCTTCTGTCTAACTGAACTAGTTACAAACTCTAGTACAATGTAGAATATAAGTGGACAGCCTTAGTCTATTCTGATCTCTGGAAAAACATTTAGTATATTTCATGGTTAAGTGTGAATTTTTTGTGTATGTGGATACACTTAACCATTTTAGGGATATTTATAGTCTTCCTTTCCTACAAATTTTATGGTGAGTGGGTATTGAATTATAGCAAATGATTTTCTTGTAACTATTCACATGATCATACAATTTTCCTCTATTATTATATTGATATTAGAAAATTATATTAATGATATTTGTTTTCCTACTAGACCAAATTTCTACTTCTGATATAAATCTCAGTGTTTATGATATGGTACTTACATCATATCTATCTACATGCATGTAGGTATTTCATATATATCACTGAAGGTGGTATATATCTCATATACTTCTTAACTTATATTTGATATACATATACAGACATATATACACATGCAATACATATATGCATATAACCACATATTTTACATATGTACATTTTATGGATGAAACACATGTGTGATATGTATTATGGGTATATTACATGTATGCATAACAAATACATATCTATTATATATATATGGGTATTATACCTAATACCGATTGCATTAACAAATTTTAAAATATTTTTGCATCTATGTTTATGAAAGAGGCATGCATTATAGAAATTTTAAAAATTTTTAAATTTTCTATAGTTGTTTATAATAATATCCACTGTATTTTTAGTATTTATAGGAGATAATTTTTCATGTTGATATTGGTATACTTTGTGTTCTCTTTTTCTTGATCAGTTTTGACATGAATTTATGACTTTTATTAGTTTTTTTTTAAGTAATGATTTTGCCTTTGTTCAATTCCTCTAGTGTGGCATTGTTTTCTCTCTCATAAGCTTCTGGTCTTGTCTTCATTAGTTTTTCCTTATTTCTTTGGGTTTAATTTAATTTTTTGTCTGTTCCTTTGTTTCTTGAGGACACAGAATAGTTACCAAAACTAACCCTAAGTGAAACAAATCTCAACAAATCCTAAGAATGGCTAAAATAAAGAAAAAAAAAGAATAAATTTTCATATGTCTAATTTCTATTTTCATTCACTTAAAAGTATTTTGAATTTTTTTTTCTTTGACTTGGAATGTTTTGGAAGTAAATAACCTAAGCTCCAAATATTTAGTGATTTTTTAAATTTATAGATATGAATTTGTTTCTTTATACTTTTATTTCTATCAATTATTGTTATCTCATATGTTTTGAGGCAAGGCTATTAGCCATACACAAATTTAGAATGTTGACATCTTCCTCACTGACTTTTTAGAATTACAAATGTCCCTTTTTATTTCTAATAGCATTTCTTATTTAAGGTGTGCTTTATATATATATATAAACACAAGCTTCTTTTGATTAGTGTTTGCAATGTATAGCTTTTTCCATTCTTTTCCATTCAGACTTTGAGTTCTTACATTAATTCTCAAATATGCAGAATACAAATTTTTAAAATACTGTATTAACTCTGACAAAAATTGTATATATTTAAGATGTACAACATATTTTGATATATAGAATACAAAGATTAATTAAAAGAGTAATTCAACCATATTTAGTAACTATATCTTTAAATCTCATATTTTACTCTTCTCATTAAAAAGACAAGGAATTCACAAGCAAACAATTAATTTCAACTGAATTTGGTACCTTTATCTTAAAGATAGATAAATATAAGGAGAACTACCTGCCAAGTAGTTAATAAGGCTAACTATTTAGTTTGAGAGCAGATGAAGCTGCCTGGCATCATGGGAAAAAACCTGGACTTTAAATTCAGATTTGAGTTCACCCTTGCCTTAAATACTTTTTAGTCATTTTACATTAGCTAAGTTTCTCATCTCTCTGATATTCAATTTCCTCACATCAGTGAGGAAAAAATAAATAGCTAAACCACAAGGATGATGTGAGAATGAGATATAGTTTATGGAAAACAACTAACATAGGAATTGCCACATAGAAGAGGCAGAAGAACAACAGCTATTTTTAGAAGTATAAGTAAACTGCTCTTCGACTTACCTCTCAACATCATTTGTGATGAGAAATGAATTCAATAAATAATTTTCTTTGTCAGGAAAGTTGTTTTACGTTGTTCTCACAGAAGTCTGACGAATAGACAAAGTAGAATGTTTTATTATTTTATAGAAGAAACTAAGATCCAGAGACAATTGAATAAAGTTTAGGCATTACAATGGTCATGGTTTGTGTTGCTAGAATTCTTTAAAAGCGTTGTCCTTTACCAAAGGACTGAGGAGCTAGTATAATGAGAACACACATTTTATGATGTTATAACATTGTTTAGAAAACTACTTATTGCTCAAATTTTATTTCTACTTTTCAATACTTTGCATAACCCTAAATATCCAAGAATAGGTTTTGTTTTTATTATTTTCTCTCACTAACTACCTACTATTGTTCTTTTTAATGGCGTATTAGACATAAACACATAAGCCCATGTGCGGGTTAAGGGGTCTGATGTCGAAACTTAACTTTGCCAATCATTAAAAGTCACAGAAACTGACCTGCTTTGTGTCTGGGTTTGCATTCTCTTATGGATAAAATGAGCGGGCTTACGTATATTTCTAAAGTCTTTTCGGAACTGTACAGTTTGATTATAATTTATCAGTTTGAATTAGATTATATTGACACAATGATTACATTGCTAACAATAAATTAACAGGAGAGTTCTGTCACTAAATCCTTTTTGGTACTACTGGATTTACTGTTAGGCAACTCATATTCAGCATGAATAACAATACCTTGCCTTGAGAACTCTGTAAATAACTCATCGAACCACTGCAGAGTTCTCCCCAGTCTACATAATGTTTCCTGCAGGAATGTTCAATAAATAGTTACTGATATATCCTTGAGTACAGGAATGTTTTTGAAAACCCGATGCTTCTTTCTATTTCACAGTGGGAACAATCAGGATGGACTCTTAAAATTGCTTTTACAGTTTTTATGACTTGTTTAGAACTCTTCATTCCACTCTCAAAGAAAAATGGGCATATTCAAGTTCACCTAAGATGAACTCCTAAAGCTAACCCCTCAAAGACTGAATGATGTTTAGAAGTAACATGAACAAGAAATGAACTTTGCCAAGATATTTACATTGATCACCCTTCAAACAAAACAAAACAAAACAAAAAACCCTTGTTAAGGCATTGAAAGAATAGAAAATAACTGGATTACTTGGCAACTGATAATTCCCACAGCATACAGAACAAGCCTGATGCAGCATAATATAGTAGACAGTATTAAGTAGGCATGAAATCAAAAGAGGAATAGTTTCCTACTTAAAAATTTTTAGGTTGTTTTGCACAGGAGAGTAAAAGCTAATGTGATGAAGCCAATCTGAATAAAAGTGCATATCAGATTATTTTTTAAAAGGTGTAATCTTGGGGCACCTGGATGGCTCAGTGGGTTAAGCCTCTGCCTTCGGCTCAGGTCGTGATCTCAGGGTCCTGGGATCGAGCCCCGCATCGGGCTCTCTGCTCAGCAAGGAGCCTGCTTCCTCCTCTCTCTGCCTGCCTCTCTGCCTACTTGTGATTTCTCTCTGTCAAATAAATAAATAAAATCTTAAAAAAAAAATGAAAATGTGTTCAAACAAAACCTGAGAGACTTCATCACCAGTAATAAGCAATGGAAGATATATCAGGTTAAAGGAAAACGATTCTAGATGGACATGTGAAAAAATAAAATAATCAGGTAGGTCTGCAGGGTATATTTTGAACTTAAAAAAGTCATTGATCTGGTTACTTACTGCTACAAAACAAACCTTCTCAAAACCTACTAGCTTAAAACACCATCTTAATTTGCTCGTCATTTTGTGGATCAGGTATTCCAAGAAATGCTCAACTGTCTGGTCTAGGCCACATCAGCAGAAGCACCTGGGGCTAGAGACTCCACATCCAGTTTGTGGGAGGAGACTAACAAGCCTGTGAATTCCAGGAGGCGTGTTTACAGAGAGCATTTCTGAAATGGCTGAGGTTGAGAATGCTTAGTGAGATCGTCTTTACACCCCCTTTCGGCTCTTAGACTCCATGAATCTAATTGGTACTGGCTTAATGGGCAGCAGAATGCTTTTATTGATATAGCGCTTCCACCCTTCAGGCATTCTCAGTGCTATTTTTGTTGGCACATTTTTCTTTCTTTCCCAGGATAGGAAAGCAGCATGCTCTACCCACTTCAGACACATTTGCCATTTAGAAGCCTATAAATGTTATTTCACCACTTATTTCCCTCTGTGTATTACAGTATGAGCTCTTTTCCTATTTCGTATTTAAATATTGTCCTGGATTGCTCTTCCAATATGTCAAATTTTGAAGATTGTGAAGCAAAGATTTTTGTTTTGGGGGTTTGTGGCAATAGACCTCAGAAAAAGACAATGCAAATAGATGAATATAATTTAAGAGAGGGAGAGAGAGAGCTTGTAGGCTATACTGAATTGCTCAGCATACCAAAGTATCCTTTTTTTTTCATCTAAAAGTATATTTAAGGATCAAGTGCTCTCTGTTAAAGAGGCTTAAACATCTTCAAAGTGCAACCTAATTTGCACAGACAGAGAAGGGGCCTTTTAGCATGACACAGAATTTCAGACCTTGTTCTCTCAGCTCAAATCTATACACAAAAAAAATCTACACACAGTTTAGGATTAATTTTCCTTTTCATGCATGGCTCTTTAAGTGGAGAACTCAACTCCCAATTTTTAGACCAGGAGTTTGCAAATTTTGCTCCAGGGTTGATTAAGGTCTTCCTTGAGCTTTGTTTCAGGTCTGAGTTGTGTGCTTCTGCTCTTTCATATATACCAGTCATTACTGTTGTGTTTTACTTTATCTAGTGATAATCATCTGGTTACATGTCTTTTATTCTGGCCAGAGTTGGGAGAATGCAGGTCACATTGCTTCACTGAATATGTCCATCATGACTTTGTCCTATAACTTTGGATGTTCATCACAGCACACAGATTTGTGAAAACTGAAACTTACAGGTAAGATACAGAGGGTTGAGCAGATTTCCTCATTTATGTTTGGCTCATGATTATAGGGTTCAGACAAAATAAACAATTAAACTCTTATAATTTTTTTTTCTGGGAATTTTGAATAATTGTAGTCAATGCATTTTCCTGAAATTCAAGTTCCTTTTTACGTTTTAGTAACTTGACCTCACTGCCCCTGAAGACAGAAACTCTTGTCAGGAACATATGCATTAAGTATACTCTTTTTGGGCCGATTTGTATTATTTTAGAGTTGATTTTTGACTGTGTTACCATGATAATGAGGGGAAATTAAGCCACAAAATGTACACTCTGTTGGCCCAATTACTTATAAATGAAATGAGTATTTTTTATTTCCCCCTAAAACTTTTAAGAGTAGGTAGTGACAGTGTGGATCTATTAAAAACTGTTAAGTTTTGCTAGTTAGCGTTCTTTTCATGTGCTAGAAAGAGAGGGTGAATGAGTCATGTCAAGTGATCCATGAGATTAATACAGACAAAAATGTCATAGCCTCATGCATGCAGCTGTGAATGGCATATCTACTTTGCCATCTGTATACTTAATGGACAAAATGTCCCAGTGACTGCTTCAGGGTTTAAAGTAACTCAGTTATCAGCAGCCACATTTCCTGTTGTCTAATACCCAAATTCAATTCTACTGGGAAATTTTGTCTGGCTCTTGAAGTAGGTAGAAAAATCTGCTAATCACATTATGCTCTTTCATAAACCACACTGAATTGGACTATTAGCTAATACTGAGTAAAAGCAAATACCATTTACTTTGAGAGAGTACTGTGTCTTATATGGAGTGATGTTCATTCTCACTGCATTTATATTTTAGCTCAGTAGTGGAAATGAACAATGATGGTAACATAACAACTATTATTTCTGTGTTAAATGAGATCTAAAAATAAACCATTCTGTAAAATAAATATATACCACGTTTAATTTAAATTCTATTTGGATAAATGTTTAAAGTGACTGTTGTGTTCTTCTTTCCACATTGAAAAAATATATAGCATTTTTTTTCAGGGATAAATTTCCCCTTTCAAGTTATTTGTCACATCAAAATTTTAATGTTTATGTTGCTTCTGGTGTAATTCTTTCCATTTACAGAATGACATTTCCCTAATTTTTTAGTCACTTTATTAAAGTTGTAGATTGACAGAAAAATTAAGCATATAGTACAGAGACTCCCCAATATTCCCCCCAACACACAGTATCCCCTATTATTAACATTTTAGATTAGTATGGTAAAATTAATTACAATTAATGAACCAATATTGATATATTATTGTGAATTCAAGTTCATATTTTACATTAATTTCACTCTGTTGTACAGTTCTATGGATTTTGATTAGTACATAATGTAATTTACCCACCATTACAACTTTACCGAATAGTTTTACCACCCTAAAAATCCCCTATACTTCACCTATTTCTTGTCCCTTTTGCCTCCTCCCTGGACTTTAGAAACTACTGATTTTTTTTTTAAATTATTTCTTAGTTTCGCCTTTTCCAGAATGTTGTCTGTTTGAGAACACACAGTATGTATCCTTTTCACATTGCCTTCACTTAGCAAGAAGTATTTAAGATTTCTCTGTATCTTTTTGTTGCTCCATAGCTCATACCTTTTTATCTCTGAACAATATTCTATTGTATGATGTACCATAGTTTGTTTATCCATTTGCCTTTGAAGGACATCTTGGTTGTTTCCAAGTTTTAATAATTATGAATAAAGCTCCTGTAAACATTCAGGTGTAGGTTTTTGTATATACATAGTATTCAACTCAATTGGGTAAATGCCACGGAGCATGATCACTAGTCTTATGCTAAGCCTGTGTTTAGCATTGTGAGAAACTGCCAAACTATCTTTGAAAGTGGCTATACCATTTTGCACTCCCACCAGTCATAAATGAGAGATCCTGTAACTTCACATCTTCACCAGTATTTGGTATTATCAGTGTTCTAGATTTAGGCTATACTGACAGTTGTTTAATGGTATCTTTTTTGTTTTAAATTGCAATTCTTTAATGATGTACGATGTACAGATATTTTTATATGCTTCTTTGGCATCTGTTTATCTTCTTTAGTGAGATGTCTGTTTAGGTCTTTTGCCCATTTTTTAATTGGGTTGTTCCTTGTCTTATTATTGAGTTTCAAGTGTTCTTTGAATATTCTGTATTACAGCCCTTTATCAGATATGTGTTTTGTAAATATTTTCTCCCAGTCTGTGGTTTGTCTTTTTATTCTTTTAACAGAATAAAACCAACAAAGTTTTAACTTTGATAAAGTCCAAATTATTTTAATTTTCTTGCATGGATTGTACTTCTGATGTTCTATCTAAAAATTTATCAACAAATCCACTGTCCCTTCATTTGTTTTATGTTACTTCTAGGCATTTTATAGTTTTTTCAATTTACATTTAGGTCCATGATTCATTTTGAGTTAATTTTTATGAAAAGTGTAGTTCTCTGTTCAGATTTTATTGTTGATATTGTGGGCATATGAATCTCCAATTGTTTCAGCACCATTTTTTCAAAAGATAATCCTTTCCCATCAAATTGCCTTTACTTCTTTGTCAAAGATCATTTGATTTATATTTGTGTGGGTCTATTCTGGGCTCTCTATTCTGTTGCACTAACTTATGACCTATTGTTTTTTGTTTATTTTTGCCAATAACATGCTGTCTTGATTCCTGTGGCATGGCAGAAAGTCTAAAAGTCAGGTGGTATCAGTCTTCCTATTCTAATCTTCATCAGTATTTATGCTGTATATTCTGGGTCTTTCATCTTTCCACATAAACTTCAGAACCATTTTTTCCACATCTATAAACAACTTTCTGAGATTTTGGTGGGGTTTGTACTGAATCCATAAAGTTGAGATGAATTAACATCTTAACAACATGTATAATATGAACACACTGGAGAATTCATACTTAATCCATAAGCATGGAATATATCTCTATTTAGATCTTTGATTCATTAGAGTTTAAATATAGAGTTTTACAATTTCCTCATTTAAATTCTGTATATATTTTGTTAGATTCATACCTAGGTATTTCATTTCTTTCTCCTTTTCCTTCTTTGGTGCTAATTTAAATGATATTGTGTTTTTAATTTCCCAAATATTTATTGCTGGTATATAGGAAAGTAACTGATTTTTTGTGTTTTGATCTTGTATCCTACAGCCTTGTTATGATCACTTATTAGTTGGCAGGATTTTTGTTTTCTACAATCATATCATCTGCAAACAAAATCATACAGTTTCATTTTCATTTCTTCATTCCTATTCTGTATACTTTTTATTTCCTTTCCTTGTTTTATTAAATTTACTAGCCTTCTCCTTCAATGTTAAATGAAACTGATGAGAAGGGATATTCTTTCCTTGTCTTCAATTATAGAAGGGAACTATCTGTTTTCTCATCACTAATATGATGTAGACTTTTTAAAGATGCTCTTTATCAAGTTGAGGAGTTCTCTATCCCTAATTTGCTTAGAGATTTTATCCTGAACAGATGTTGGATTTTGTCAAATGCTTTTTCTAAATCTATTGGTATTTATTACTTAATTATTTATACTTTTTCTTCTTCATTGGATGATCATATGATTTTTCTTAGTAAACCTGTCAAAGAGATGGATTGCATTGATCTTTGACTGTTGAATTAACCTTGCATATCTGGAACAAATCTCACTTGGTAATGATACATATATATATATATATATATATATATATAGAGAGAGAGAGAGAGAGAGAGAGAGAGAGAGAAATAAAATATTATTGGACTTGATTGATAATTTTGTTGCAAAGAGGACTGCATCTATATTCATGGAGATACTGGTCTGTAGTTTTATGGCCCCATGTGTGGCCTATCTTGGTGATACTCCCATGATTTTGAGATTAAACATACATTTTGTTGTGGTTAAATGTAGTATTCTATAAATGATAATTTTATCCAGTTGATTAATGGTGCTATTCAGTTCAACACTATTATTACTGATTTTTTGCCTCATGAATCAGTCAATTACTAATAAGTGAGTATTCAGGTCTCCAACTATGAGTGGATTTGTCTTTTCTTTGCTATTGTTAATTTTTGCCACACTAACTTTGATGTTGTTATTAAGTACATACACATTAAAAATCATTGTGCCTTCTGGAAAACTGACCCCTTTACCAATTATGCAATGCCCCCTATTTATCCCTGATTTTATTTTTCTCATTCTGAATTCTGCATTGTTCTAGATTAATATATCCACTCCAGCTTTCTTTTGATTAGTGTTACTGTGGTAAATTTTTCTTCATCCCTTTATTCTTAAATCATCTTTAAACTTAAAGTGAGTTTCTTAAAGGCAACCTATAATTGGGTCTTGTTTTTTGACCCACTCTGGCAATCTCGGTCTTTAAATTGGTATATTAAGACCATTTACATGTAAAGTGATTATTGATGTAGTTGGATTAATATCTACTATGTTTTAGCTGTTTTCTATTCATTGCACTTGCTATTTGTCTCTCTTTTTAAAACCTACTCTAACTTCTCTGCATTTTTTAAAGATTTTTAGATCAAGAAAGAGTAACAGCATGCATAAACAGGAGAAGGGGCAGAGAGAGAGAGAGAGACTCTTTCAAGCACACTCCCTGCTGAGCAAGAAGCCCAACGAAGGCTTGATTCCACAATCCATGAGATCATGATCTGAGCTGAAACCAAGAGTCAATGTTTAACTGACTGAGCCAGTCAGGTGCCCCTAACTTCTCTGATTTTTAGTAGAGGTTATAGGATTCCACTTTCTCTATTTCAGCATGTCAATTACAATTCATTTTTAAGTTTTTAAGGGGTTGCATTAGAGTCTGCAATATACATTTACAACTAATCTATGTTAACTTTCATATAACACTATACTGCTCATAGGTAGTACAGGGATTACAACAGAGTATTCCAGATTCTTTCCCCCCATCTCTTATAGGATTGTCATTTCTGTTACTTATTCATATATTGGAATCACCAATCTATTCTTTTTGCTATTACTATAAACACTGGTATCTATATGTTTAAGAATAAAAATAAAATATTGTATTTATCATCATTTATTCTTTAATACTTCTCCTTTCTTGACATAGATCCAAGTTTCTGACATATCATTTTCCTTCTCTCTGAGAATTTTTTTTTTAAGATTTTATTTATTTATTTGTAAGAGATAGAGCACAAGCAAGGGGAGCAGCAGGCAGAGCAGGCAGAGGAGAACCAGGCTCCTTGCTGAGCAGGGAGACTGATGAGGGACCCAATTCCAGGACCCTGTGATCATGACCTGAGCTGAAGGCAGATGCTTAACTGACTGAGCCACCCAGGCGTCCCTCTGTAGAACTTTTACCATTTCTTGCAAAGTAGTTCTACTGGCGAAAAATGCCCTCAGTATTTGTTTGTTTGATGGAATATTTATTTTCCATTCACTTTTGAATTATATATTGCTAGACACAGAATTCTAGATTAGTGGGGTTTTTTTCTCTTTCAACTCCTTAAATATTTCACTCTACTCTCTTCTTCTGTGCATGGCCTTCCTTTTTATTTTTTTAAAATTTTATTTATTTATTTGAGAGAGAGAGCATAACAGGGAGGGTAGAGGGACAAGCAGACTTCAAGCAGGGAGCCCGATGAGGGGCTCAATCCCAGGACCCTGGGATTATGACCTGAACAGAGGCAGATGCTTAACCCACTGAGACATCCAGGCGCCTGTGTGCATGGTTTCTACTAGAAGTCCAACACAATTCCATCCTTGTTCTATAGGTAAGGGATATCCTGTTCCTCTGTTTTTTTTAAGCTGGTTTGCTCCAGCTTAAATACGATATACCTAGATGTAGGTTTTATTTTTGTTTACTTATTTTGTTTACTTATTATTACTGTTTTTGTTTACTTATTGTTTATCCTGCTTAGAGTTCTCTTGGCTTCCCAGATCTGTGGTTTGGTGTCATCATTGAAGAATTTAGGAAACTCCCCATCATTTTTAATTCAAATAACTCTTCTGCTCCATTTTCTCTTTCCTCTACTTCCAATATTCCCTTTTGCCTATTCTAAATCTTTTATAATTGTCCCAGAGTTCTTGAATATTCTATACATTTTTCTATTTTGTGTTCATATATTCCATATTTTTTTGATTATTTTTTGCCTGTCTATTTTATTAGTTACAGAGAAGAGTGTGTTAAAATCTCCCATACGACTGTAGAAATCTACATTTCTCCTTTTGGTTCTGTCACTTATTGTTAATATGTGTTTTGAAACTATTAGGATATATGCATACAGGAATATTTCTATTGAATCTACCTTATCATTGTCATGAATGATACCTTTATCTCTACTAATATCTTTGTATCAAAAGTTGTTTGTCTAATCATACAGCCACCCAACTACCTTTAGTTAGTACTAACAAGATATATTTTTTCCTATCATTGTACTTTCAAACTATGTGTTACACTTGAATTTTATCTCTCATAACAGCACATAGTTGTTCATATAAAATGTCAATATTTGCCATATATCAGTGACTGTATTGTCTGCAACAATATAAATTTATGAAAGAAAGTTTAGATGTCTTTTAAAGATATCTGAAGAGAATGATGTTACTAGGGACCCAACATGTCTACTGTAGGAACTCCCTACAGATGCTCATGAAAAAGGAAATTTCCTTTCCTTGTGTCAAAGGAATAACATTAGATAACATTTTAAGATTTTTTTTTTTATCATCCAGGAAGTGGATCATGGACTGTGTGGTGGCTGTAAATCCAGAGAAATTTAGCAAAATCACAAAAATAAGTATGTAGAGGGCACTGACATTAACTGTACAGTCAATGAACAAGAGTAGACATTTCATTCCATGAGTATCAGAGAAATGGTAACCAACAGAGTACAGAGCTCAGCAGAAAGGTAAGCACTGAAGCTGGCAGGCGATAGGCAGCAGCTCTTATCATATGTACAATGACTCTCTCACCTCTCAAGAGAACAAAAAACTAAAAACAACATTACCTAAAATCAGTCAGAAGAGGATCTGAATTGGAATTGGGGTTATACATATCAATAATACTAGGGCTTTAGGGTAATATTTAGAGAATAAGAATTTGGAGGAACAGACTTTATTTCCCACTAAACACATTGAAGCCATGGAAAACAAGACATGTGTTATTAACAAGGATGGTTACACCTAGGATATGCTAGTCACACTATGCTAGTCTTCCTGTGCCCCATTCTATTCTATGTCATATTTATTTGTGCAAATGTCTATCACTCTAAGCTCTTTGGGCATAAGGACTAGATTTAATTAATTTTTTAAAGATCTACTCTCTGAGTAAGTTTCAAATATGTAATACAGTCATTGTGCTGTACATTATACCCTCATGACTTATTTTATAACTGAAAGTTTGTACCTTTTGACCTTTACTCATCCTCCTCTTGATATCTGATAACCATCAACCTGTTTTCTGTATCCATGAACTTTTCTAAATTATATTTTACATATAAGTAAGATCATAGGATACTTGTTCTTTCTCTACCTGACTTATTTCTCTTAAGATAATCCCCTCAAGGTCCATTCATGTTGTTGCAAATGGGGTAATTTTTTTTTTTTTTTTTTTACACGGATGAATAGTATTCCACTGTGGGTGTGACATCTTTGTCCATTCATCCACTGATGGACACTTAGGTTTTTCCATATACTGACTATTGTAAATAATGCTGCAATGAATGGGGGAGGTGCATATATCTTTTCAAATTAGTGTTTTGGGGATAAATACACAGAAGCAGAATTGCTGAATTATACAGACTTTCCATTTTTAATTTTTTGAGGAATGTCCATACTGTTTTCCACAGTAACTGCATCAATCACCAACAGAGCACAAAGGTCCTTTTATCTACATCTTTGCCAACATTTGTTATTTCTTGTCTTTTTAATAATAGTCATCCTAATAGATATGAGTGATATCTCACTGTGGTTTTGACTTACATTTTCCTGATGATTAGTGATGTTAAGGATCTTTTGAAACATGTCTGTTCAGATCCACTGCCCATTTTTAAAATAAGATTGTTAGGGTTCTTTTTGGGGGGGGTGTTTGTTTTTGCTTTTGTGGTTTTTTTTCCTATTGATTTGTATGAATCCTTTTAATATTTTGGATATTAACCCCTTATTAGATATAATTTGGAAATATGTTTTCCATTTGACAGGTTGCCTTTTCATTTTATTGAAGAGTTCCTTTGCTGTGCAGAAGCTTTTTTAGTTTAATGTAGTCCCACTTCTTTATTTTTGTTTTTGTTGCCTCTGTTTTTAGAGTTAGATCTAAAAAAATTATCTCTAAGACCAATGTCAAGGTGCTTACCACCAATGTTTTCTTCTACAAGTTTTATGGTTTCAGGTCTTATATTCAAGTCTTTAATCCATTTTGACTTAACTTTGGCATATGGTATAAGATAGTGATATAGTTTCATTATTTTGCATGTGACTGTCCAATTTCCCAACACCATTTATTGAAGAGACTGTCCTTACCCTGTTTTATGTATTTGACTCCTTTGTAATAAATTGACCATATCATGTTCATAGGTTTATTTCTGGGCTCTCTTTTCTGTTCCACTTGATCTATGTGTCTGTTTTTATGCCAATACTATACTGTTTTGATTACTATGGTTTGTAATAAAGTTCAGAAGCAAGGAGCATGACACCTCTACCTTTGATCTTCTTTCTCAGGCATGCTTTGCCCATTTAGGGTATTTTGTGATTCCATACAAAATATAGGATTATCTGTTCTATTACTGTGAAAAATGCTATTGGTATATTGATAGGGTTTGCCCTGAATCTGTAGACTGCTTTGGGTGGTATGAACATGTTAACAGTATTAAGTTTCTAATCCACGAGCATGGAATATTTTTCCATTTATCTGTGCCTTCAAATGTTCCATGAGTGTCTTATGGTTTCCAGTACACAGACTTTTCACTTACTTGGCTAAATTTGTTTATAGATATGTTACTCTTTTTGATAATTGTAAATGGGATTGTCCTTAATTTCTCTTTCTGGTAGTTTACTATTAGTGTACAGAAGCACAAATAACATTACAAAGATACATTATATATCCAAGATATATAAAGCTCTCCTCAAAACACTCAAAAAAACAGATAATCACATCAGAAAATGGGCAGAAGACATGAACAGACACTTCTCCAAAGAAGACATACAAATGGCAAACAGACACTTCTCCAAAGAAGACATACAAATGGCTAACAGACACATGAAAAAATGTTTATCATCATTAACCATCAGGGAGATTCAAATCAAAACCACATTGAGATCCCACCTTACACAAGTTAGAATGGCCAAAATCAATAAGAGAGTAAACAACAAATGCTGGAGAGGATGTGGAGAAAGGAGAACCCTCTTACACTGTTGGTGGGAATGCAAGCTGGTGCAGGCACTTTGGAAAACAGTGTGGAGATTCCTTAAGAAATTAAAAATAGAGCTACCCTATGACCCTGCAATTGCACTACTGGGTATTTACCCTAAAGATACAGATGTAGTGAAAAAAAGGGCCGTATGTACCCCAATGTTCATAGCAGCAATGGCGACAATCACCAAACTATGGAAAGAGCCAAGATCCCTTTCAGTAGACGAATGGATAAAGAAGATATGGTCCATATATACAATGGGATATTAAACCTTCATAGAAAGGATGAATACCCAACTTTTGTATCAACATGGACGGGACTGGAGGAGATTATGTTGAGTGAACTAAGTTAGGCAGAGAGAGTCAATTATCATATGGTTTCACTTACTTGTGGAACATAAGGAATAACATGGAGGACATTAGGAGAAGGAAAGGAAAAGTGAATTGGGGGAAACTGGAGGGGGAGACGAACCATGAGAGACTGTGGACTCTAAGAAACACACTGAGGCTTTTGGATGGGAGGAGGGTAGGGGGTTTGGTAAGCCTGGTGGTGGGTATTAAGGAGGGCATGTATTGCATGGAGCACTGGGTGTGGTGCTCAAGAAATGAATCTTGGAACACTGAAAAGATAAAATAAAATTTAAAAAAAAGAAACACAAGATTTTTGCATATTGATTATATATCCTGTAATGTTATTGACTTCATTCATTTGTTTTAACAATTTTTTGTAGAGTCATTAGGATTTTCTATATTCTTACTTCTTAATTCTCTTTATTATTCCCAACAGTGCCTAGTAGAGGAAAACTATTAGATTAACTTTTAAAACAAATAAAGGAATTACTTAATCAATTAAAAATGGAAAAAGTTAAATCCTAGGATCCTATATACTTTTTTGTTGCCCTGACTGCCAGCTCCTATCTATTCTCCACGTCAGGACCCTGTTCTGTGGCCTAGGAATACAGACCTGCTAGCCTTTTCAGGATTGTACTGACTTCTGGCTTCTAGTCTGGCCAATAGGAGGCACCTGCAAACTAGAGAGCGGATAGATAGAATGACTGAAGTATTTCTTTCTCTTTGTTTTCCTCTTTCAGTGTCATTGTTGTGTCATCATGACTTCTACCATATAGCCCTTCTCCCGGAGTCCGTAGACGATACTAAAGTTTTATCCTGAATTTAACTCAGATATAATGCAGAAAAAAAATGCTTAGTAAGTATTTCTAAGGAAATAATATTTATTAAATGTCTGATGTTAATAGTACCATTACTTGATATTTTACAACTTAGTGCAGGAATAATTATTCTTATTCTCTTAGGATATTGTATTTTTCTTCTCTTTATCTAAAGAATCCATATTTTCCCCTCTTTTAAAAACTATTATTTTCTTGAAGTTTGTTAGTGATAATTTCCCAATTGAGAAAAGATTAGTGATATATAATGATATATATATATCATATATATGTGTGTGTATATTCTTATATATGTATATGCATGTATGTGTGCATATATATATACACACACAGATATGTACATATATATAAATACACACAAATATACATACATATATTTCATCTTCATGTACCTTTAACTATACCATTTTTCAGCTGGAAATTTATATTTAAAATTCTTTGTGGGGCACCTGGGTGGCTCAGTGGGTTAAGCCTCTGCCTTCAGCTCAGGTCATGATCTCAGGGTCCTGGAATCGAGCCCCGCATCAGGCTCTCTGCTTGGCAGGGAGCCTGCTTCCCTCTCTTTCTCTACCTGCCTCTTTGACTACTTGTGATCTCTGTCTGTCAAATAAATAAATAAAATCTTAAAAAAAAATTTAAAAAAATTGTTATTTTTTTAAAGATTCTTAGAATAAAAATATAACCATGTATTTTAATAAAAATGTAAGAACATGACTCATTCTTAAAACAAAAACAAAATGATTAAACAACTGAGATATTATACAAAAATAAGCACCTGAATTAACCAGAAAGAGACATTTAAATTGTTCTACATCTTAATGGTTTTCACTTTATCTCCCAAGAAATTTATCCCTTCCCTTCAACTTCCCAAACACTTCCTACAGGCCCATAAAGAGAAATTCTTGACTTCCTGACTAAGGAAAAAGTATGTATCCTTCCTTCCACCTCTCTCTGGCTCTTTCCCATGGGAGTGGAAAATTTTTATCAAACTGGTGATATGACAATAAATTAACATTCATTTATGTATGTTTTTCTGTTTGATAGTTAAGGTGCTAAACATTGTTATAAGTTAATAACAATAAGCCAGACCATAGAAATTTCTAAGTGAAATCAACTTTAGAATTGAAAGGAATAATGTCCAGATAGGTTCTGTCATTTTATCTAGGATCATACATAGGCAAAATATTTGTATTAGATAAAATAATTCTTTGCACCTATTTTCCCTCTGAAAACCAATGGCCATTGTCTGTGCCTTTGTTCTATAAATACCAACTGAAGAGTACAGATGGAACACTTTGTGAGCAGCCTTGTCAGTGTATTCAAAACTGTCATTAACACTAACAGGAGTCACCTATGTACAATAAGCAGAGAATCACTTCTTTAGATTTTTAATGATTTCTGTGGTTGCCTTGCCTCCTAGAACATTTACTTCTTTTTCTCTCTTATGGAAAATGATTTTTTTCTGACATTTTAGTGCTCACGAGGCAGCTGGGCTCATCTAAAAACAACAAAAACAACAAAAAGAAAGTGACTATGTGACTGAGGGAAAAAGCTAGTCCATGTTTGAGGGGGGTTACAGATTGTCATCATTTTTTAAAAGCTAGCAAAAGCTAAAGTGATGGATGTCAGTGACTGTAATTTTTTTTCCTTGCAGTGATTGCCATCAAAAGATGGCGCTGTACATATTTTAATGTGACTACTACCCAACTCGAACAGTTGCTTTGGAAAAAAGATGAAATTCTGACATTACTTAGATGAGCTGAAAATACTTATGTGATCTTCTTGTTATAATAAAACCCACCAGTGTTGAAAAAATAGAAATAATCAATGCATGGCTTTAAAAATTCAGTCTCACACATTTAGGAAAAGATCCTACCACACTCCTAAGGTAACAGCTTGGTGAGTTCTGAGAAATAAAGAGGGAATAAGAAGTACTATCTGGTTTTAGTGGATAGTCAGAATTGTATGTTACAAATAGCACGATAAAAACATTGGAGAACTGATTGGAGAAAAACATTCTTTTGGCTGGTCAAGATATCTGAGTAAAAATTTTAAAATCAATTAATTGACTACACATTTTAAATTGTTCATGACTAACAAAAGACCTAATATTCTACAAAACATGACAAGCATTAGGAGATTCACTAAAATCACATAGCTAAATCCAGTATTTCAATAGCAGTATTTCAGCTGTAGAGCCTAGTACTATAACCTCAATTTTGAGCCACAGGGTTGTGAGGTTACCAGTATCTACCTCATCACAGATATTCAGAATAAGCATAAAGCTATTTTAAAGCTAGAGGCCTCTTTTGCTCTGCTAGAAGCAATGATGGGCAACAGGGCACTAGATAAAGCCTGTGCTTTGAAACAACAGGTGCTAACATTGTGCCCGAGAATGGCAAAATT
Source organism: Enhydra lutris kenyoni (assembly GCF_002288905.1). Taxonomy (NCBI): domain Eukaryota; kingdom Metazoa; phylum Chordata; class Mammalia; order Carnivora; family Mustelidae; genus Enhydra; species Enhydra lutris. Next base: position 13,002,469 of record NW_019154086.1, read on the forward strand.
GGGCACTTTTGTGGTCCATGGGATGTTTTTAAATTTCCTCCCAAATGCCCCTGGGATGACAGGTCACCTCTCTCTTTCCTTCTGCTTAGTCTATTGGTATCTGGCATTTCTCAAGATCCTAAAAGACACTGATGCAAGACCCGGAAAGGCCTGTGTAATACTGATCAATGTACTGAGGCCTATTCCTAATTTAGTTCTTAGAAATGTTGTAATTTTGTAACTGACATCCTTGCCATTGTTGTACTGTACTTCCCTGGCTCCTAATATTCCACAAATCAGATTTAACCTTTTCTTCTTCTTTTTCTTTGAAAATGCATTCATCAAACAGATTTGAATTCTTAGCATTTGCAAAGAGTTATTCTAGACACTATATGCTGACTGAAATGATTAAGACCTACAAATTTTTTGTTCTTGTGAGGTACTCATTCTACATGAAGGGACAACTTAAGAATTAACTAAATAAGATAGTTTTATATAATAAGTACCATAAAAATTAAGTAAGGTAATTTGATACGAAGGGAGAACACTTTTATAGGATGATTTAAGGGTGCCTATTAGAAGACCTCATATTTCAGCTAGGGAGAGATACCCAAGGAAAGATGAGGAGCTATAGCATCGAGGAAATGGAAGCTAGTACAACGGCTCCAAGGAAGGAAGGAACTTGACAAACTAGAAAAGCAAAAAAAGGAGATTGAGAGAAGAAATGAGAGAAATGGAAAAAAAAAAAAGTGGATAGTTTGAGGTAGAAAGGCAAGGGGGAACCAAAATTATAGGTCCTTGCAGACCATATCAGAGATGCTATTTTATTCTAAGAGCAATGCAGATATTAGATGATTTTAGTCAGAAAAGTAACACACCTGATAAATGTTTTTAGACAATACCCCCGATTTCTATGTGGTGAGTGAACTGTAGGTCTGGTATCGGGGCAATCATGAAGTCTCTTGGGATGCTGGTTACAGGTAACCTGCCTAATGCCAGGTAACAGAAGATGGTAATGTGACCAAAGTTAGTAGTATTAAGATTGAGGAAAATGGATAGACATGATAGTGTTTGGTGGTATAATGCACAGGACTCACTGATGGAAAGAAGGTAACAGTGAAGAAAAGAGGAATGAAGAGGATTCATTTCCTGAGATGGAAGTTCTGAGGGAGCAACATGGTTTGAATTACCCACATTTATCTCTGATCTCACATCTGATACCTGGCTTCCATTTTGTTAGTGTGGAGCTAATTCCAATCCCCCTTATACACTTCCAGAATTCTTTATAGTGCATCCTAAAGTATCCAGAGACAGAGTCCCCAAGAAGTTTAAGGAAGTTTTTATTCTATAGAGCTGCTCACATACACTGGCTCCTCCTAAGGTCCAAAAATAAGTCCTAGAAATATATTCAAATGTTCCTGTTTCTGTAACATTTGCAAAAGTAATTTAATTCAACCATATTTGTTAAGACTGTTTCCTAACTCCTTCATGTTTCTCTTCAGGTGGTCTTAGGGTGCCCAGGCATTTAGTGATGGGGAAGTTGAGTTTGGGACATATCTAATTTAGGTTTAGTGGGATTTAATGGCTTGTGATAACTTCCATGAAAAGTTCTGGCATACCTTCTGTGAATATTGCTGTTCACTCTACCATGCCATGAAATTGTAGGGTCAGTGAGTGCATTTTAATATGAGTTTTATCAACACCTGGCAGAGGATGCTATGCAAGGAGAAAAACAAGGCAAAAAAAAAAAAAAAATGTGTGGAAACAGAGGTTAATCTGTAGAAAATTTCCCCAATCTTTACATGAGTTAGATGGATTCCTATCAATGCTCTAGGTAAAATGAAAGTTTCCTCCCAGCAGGACTATATAGTCAATGCAGTATACACAATCTAAATGCAACAGACAATTGCTTTTTCTTTTTTACAAGAATGAAGCATAATAGAATTTATCAGAATCCCTGTTTGGGAGGCACAAATCTGTAACTGTACCACAAACAGGGAGGACATCTGTGCATGAAGTCACATGCTTTATAAATTTGAATTAACTAAAAAAAAAAAAATTCAACAACAAAATTTGATCAACTCTGTCAGAGAAGAGACTGGGTTTATCTTGTCTAAACAAAAAATACAAAACCAATGTCATATTAAGAGGCCATCGAAGAGTGTACAGTCAGAAAATGTAGGCAAAGTTACAATTGGTATGATTTCTTTTCTTATTCTAAATATTTATTGAATGTAATTTTGTTTAACTGTATTAGTTTTAAAAAACTGGTCCCCCAATATATTAAACTTCAGGTTTCAAAAAACCTACATCAACTCATGCTTCTGTTTGAAGCCAGATATAATATTGATGAAATTCAAAGGTGTTATTTCTTTCTGAGAACCGCAAATATCTGGATCTGTTAAACAAATATCTGCCTGATGCTGCTCGAAGGAAATTGTCATGTAGATCAAAAGACAATCCTTTAACTTTCCATCTCCTTAACACTGACTTGTGTAGATAACCCCTTGGATATTCTGGTCTACTTAACATTTACAGACTTCCTTTAGCTCTTACATGAATTTCACATGTTCAAATTAGTTATCGTTATTGTGACCCCAAAAATTAAAATGGCTATATTAACAATATTTAAAATTCCCTTACGGTTTAGAGAATGGGGTGTATTTAACATGTGCCTTGCTTGTGTTTTGTTTTGTTTTGTTTTACCTGGGTTGGCTTGGGGTTGTTGTTTGGAAGAATATTTAAAAATAATTTTGATCTTAAAGCTAGCCCAAGTCTTATTCCTTACTTAATATTTCACAAGGGCCCAAAAATATTTGTCTTTCACATTTTATTCCTAAAGGTATAAGTAATGTCTGGAGAAAATGGCTATAAAATGATACATATTTCTACTCCTGATGGGCTTGTGAAACATAGTCTCTTCTCAAAGATCTTAGAGTCAATACTGAAATGGAAAAGCTAAACCAGATGCTATTCTGCCTTATGTCCTATCAAGCAAATTGACAAATTATGATTGTCAAATTCTTATTACTGGCAGTGCTGAATAGAACATAATTTAATTTTCAGATCCTTTGATGCAGTTCAGGAAAAATTCTATAGATATTACAGCAATTGGACTCAGATAAAATTAACCTTAAAATACCTGTTAGTTCACTTCCCAAGTGCCACTGAGTAACTAAACAAAATACAATCTTCAAATAATGTACTGTGTTGGAGAGATTTTAATCAACAAGAACAATAAGTACAACTATGAATAGATAATACCATTAGGCATAGTATACACTTGAATATTGGAGAAGCAAAAGTTTCATGGTACCTGGGGCAGAAAAGTAAAGTTTTTAAAGAATATGAACTTTATGTTAGTTCTTATGGAGCATGACAGGCAAAGACTGTCCAAAGAATGTAATTTCAAAGATTAAATGAATGAGTACAAATAAACAAATTTTATCAATTTTTTTTAAAAAAAGATTTATTTGAGAGAGCGAGTTCACGAGCAGGGGGTAAGGGTAGAGGGAGAAGGAGATTCCCTGTTGAGCAGGAAGCCTGATGTGGGACTTCATCCAGGGATCATGACCAGAGCCAAAGGCAAACACTTAACCAACTGAGCCACTCAGGTGCCCAAAATTCATCAATTCAAAATGATTTATTTTCTGGGGAGTGATCGTAAAAAGGAAATACCAAAAAGAGACACCAACAAAATCTTCAAGGAGAAATTAGCTTGGCCTTTCGATCTTTAATCCATGTTCAAATCATGTTTCCCCAGTGCTGTGCTAGTAAATATTTAACCTGATTTATAGCACTGCAGATTTCCTTGGTATAAATATACCACATGACTGATACCAAGCCACCAGCTGATGTCACTGAATGCAAATTAGAGATGTGCAGTTGCACATTAATATGTCATATTTCACCACACAAATACAATAAACATAAATAACCTAAGACCATAGATAAGAGTAAAGTGCAAAATAATTAGAAAGTGATAAGTTTTGACTATTTATTACCTTTCTTTTTATATTGCTTATTTTATTGTAGGGTTAAATAATTTAATTTTTAATGATGATTGCTTTCAACAATCAGCCCACAAAACTTAACAATAATTTAATAATAATTTTCTGGGTCTATACAAACCAATTACAATATATCACTACTTTAGGCTACATAATGTCTTTTTTTTTTTTTTAAGATTTTATTTATTCACTCAACAGAGAGAGAGAGAGAGATCACAAGTAGGCAGAGAGGCACGCAGAGAGAGGAGGAAAGCCCAATGCGGGGCTCGATCCCAGGACCCTTGAGATCATGACCTGAGCCAAAGGCAGAGGCTTAACCCACTGACAGGCTACATAATGTCTTAAGCTTTATCCTAAGTGCAGTGTGGAATGCCATTAGGAGACTTCAAGAAAAGGAGAGAATATATTATATTTTCCATTTTTAAAAGCTCATTCATGTAGCTGTGAGGAGAACGGGTTGGAAGGAGATGGGAGAGGAAATGCAGAGCCAGTGAAAAGATTATTGGTGTCTGCTCTCAAGAGGCAGTGTGATCTCTGATGTAATATGAGTTTCAGAAGATATAAAGCCATTTTGTTCTGACTTCAGTGAAAGCACATTTAGACAGTTACAAGAAAACCCTAAGAGAAACACAAAACAACAAAGGAAATGGAAGGAGAGGGAAAAAACAAAAAAACAAAACATGGAAACTAAATATGCTTCCAGAGCATAAATTCTCTCTCTTACCTCAGAAATAACCTTTAGCCACAGATAGACTCAGATGCTCAGACTGTATTCCAGAAAACACAAACATACTTCTGTTTTTAAAATCTTCTTTCTTATTTGGTTTGCCAAATGCATGTTTACTTTCTGCTTCTGTACCTATTGTTCCAAAGTGATACCTTTGTTCAGATCCTTCATCTGCTAAATGGATTCTCAGAACTCACCACTTTGCACACAACCCCCTGAGCTATTCACATTTCTGCTCTTTCACAAGGAGGCCTGTTCTTTCAGGCCATAGCACTTTCAGGGTGCTCTGCAGTTGACAACACTTCTACCTACTTCATCTCATTTAATTTCAGTCTAAACCCTATACAGTAGGACAACAGAACATTCACCAGGGATACTTCCTAAGCTCTGTAGGAATTTTAAAGATGAGAATCTTAAATAGCATAACATCTTAACTGTAAAATGCAAAGAAGTACTAATTTTTTATGTATTTTTTAGAAGTACTAATTTTTTAATCAGTCTGCAAGTACAGAGTGATACCACATATAAAGTTATTAAAATATACTCTATCATTAATATTTAACTTATGCTGGAGGTCTTCAAACTAAGGTATGGAGACTTCCCAAGAGGTATTTGGGTACTTGAATAGTTATAGGAAAACAATATCTAGACTGTAAACTTCCATATATATTGTTCCCTAAAACTGATTTAACAGAGAAATTACATCTCAAGTCTTCCCTCCAACTTTCTTTTTATAATTAATCTTTTACTTTATAAAGGAAAAGCATATCTGTCACTCATTCCTAATGTTATCATGGCACATTTAGTCATAACGATAGAAATATCTGAGTGGGGTGCCTGGGTGGCTCATTCAATTAAGCATCCAACTCTTGGTTTCAGCTCAGGTCCTGATCTCAGAGTCGTGATATCAAGCCCCACATCAGACTTTGCACTCAGTGCACATTGTGTTTAAGATTCTTTCCCCCTTCCTCTCTCCTTCCCATTTGCTCCTCGCCCTGCTCATGCTCTCTCTCTCAAATAAATAAATAAATAAATAAATAAATAAATAAAATGTTAAAAAAAAAAAGAGAACTATATCTAAGTACCCAATGTTAAGACAATTTGAAATACTGCTGCAAGTGTTGGGAAAGTGGATGATCTAAATTGATTTTCAAATCCAGTACTTTCTGATTATTGTCATTCAACAGAATTAAAGGAGATCCTGATTGAGTTGTTGGCTGATATAGCATTAGAATAATTTTTAATGATAAATTACTAGGGCATACTTGGAAAATGTTCTAAGAACTGCGTGTCAATATAATAAAACTCCTTACACTTCTATCTATATTTTTATATGGACACTTGTTTCATACTTCCATCTACAAAAACAAAAATAGTAATAGAATCAATGCTGAATCTTGGCTCAGTCTAATAGCAAGTCATATTTATCCATAGATATAAGATTCATATATCTTAGGAGATGCATTTTCAATAATCTTTTATGTTGATGACTTATCAAAATTTATTATATTGTTATGTTGTTTCTATTGCATACTACTATAAATTAGAGCGATAATTCAACTCAAAATATTTTTTAAACAGAACTTTATGGTCCCAGCAGAGTTACAAAAAGTTAAATACATGTGTTTCTGTTGCAAGGAAATATGGTACAGTGATCAATAACAGACTTTCACACATAAAATATAAGTTATTTTTTGATAAATAAAATTCTGTAGTGTACGTTGAATGGAAATATAAGTTTAAGGAGGTAAAACTGAAATAACTTAAGAGCTTGTTCATGTGCTTTTGTAATGCATAATGGTAGTTATCAAGTCATTCTGATATAGTATTCTTTGGAACTGATTTAAGAAAGACATAATTTTATTTAAATTGCCAGTATTTATAGCATTATAGAAATTACATCATTTTTAAGTAATTAAACTTATGATAGAAAATTTTAGATGTCAATTTAAAGTATGTGAGGGGCCACATAATTTTTCAAAGTTCTTTTAGGACATAAACAAGAAAAAAATTATTGAAGACTTTTGGTTTTCACTGTAAAACATCATTCAGTTGAATATCTTCATTTATTTTTTTCTCATCTCTCTTCACTAGCACCAGCAGCTGGGTTTTTTCTTCCCCCAAACCCCCAAAGCCACACATTTAAAAAATTGCTACAAGGGACTTACTGTGTAAGCAGGGTCAAGCAGAAAACAACCAACCATGTGACTAGTTGCCTGCTGAGCAGTTAACAAGGCTCACACCCGAGCTAACCGGCTCATTTCTGCACAATAGCCCCTTGGTACACAAGCCTCAATTTCATGCCTCAGTAAAATTACAAATCACCACATGTCACGGTCCGTCATGGTCACTTGCACAATGTTGACACCATGAACATTAAATTTGTAAATAATATGAATCTACTGAAATTCCCCATTTACAGATGAAGAAACTGATATTTGGACAAGCTAGGCGACTTGCTCAGATTTATACAGCTGGAAAAAGGCAGATCCAGTTCTTGAATGTATCACTGAATTTATACTTACTGTAACACAAAGACACATACACAAATACATTTCAGTGTATCTATATATATATATATGTTATATGTATATATCAGTATGTTTATGTGCCTGTATAAACCAAGCCCACAGCAGACTTATACTAATATGTGTTAGATTGTATCATATTGAATCACGTTTGTTTATCAACATGTACACTGTATCTCAGCATGCCCTCACCTCAGAGACTTTACTGCCTGGTGCACAGAGAAGGGACTATTATGGGACTGGAAGAGATACAGAGATGGGGACCTAGAAGATAACAGGCTATGTGACCACTGCCAACCACACATTTTAATTTTTAAATCCCATAGATTGAAAGGGGTATATAAGCAGACTGAGACTTGAGACTTTGTATGACATCACAACACAGAAAAGGTAAGGTCTTCCAGAAGTCTAGATTTAACCAAGGGAGAGGAAACTCATTTTCCCCATCTGTGCATAAAACACAGACTTCTCTGTCCCTTACAGGACTGGCTGCTCTGAAAGGATCAGGAGAGGGAAACTTGACCAGAATAATTGTCATTCTAAGGGTGTGCAGGAGCAGCAGTGGCACTCAGTAAGGATATCCTCAGAGAGGTTCTTAAGTCCTAGGATACCAATAATGAGCTGAAAGCGAAAAAAGAAGCACAGAACATAAAAATGCCAGTATATAAAAATACATCAACTGGTGGACTGGTTCAAGAAAACATTTCTGGTATGTTCAATGAACAGCAAAGAGAAGAAAGTAAGGAGATAGGTTCAGAAAGATAAGTAGTACTAGATCATGTAGGGCCCTTTAGGTCGTGGTAACAAGTTTATATTTTAAGTGTACTAAGAAGCCATTATGTTAATTGGATCATGTGATAAAATGGGGGAAAGAGGACAGAAACAGAAAAGGTTTCCCTTTCACACTCTCTATGTTTTAATCACCGGGTCATGTTAATTATCCAACCTCTGATGAATGACTGATTTGCTCCGAACAACTGAATCAGAGAGAAATAGAATATTAGTCTATTGATGAAGATGAGTCAACGTCACCCTGGAAAGAAAGAGAAGTAGAGTAATTGTACCATTGGGTACTGTCACACACACAAACATCATACACATACACACACACACACATCCATTATGATGAGAATGTGTAGAGTATGTGTACACATATCTGGAACCAATTTTAAAATTCATTGTTGCTAAAACACCAAAAAATACCATTAGCTAATTACTACTAAAAATTATTAATTAATATATTTTTCAACTTCTTAACTTTTCCAACTCAGTGTATGTCCTTTTCCTGTTCTGATACTCTGACTAGTCTTATCTATTGGAAAGAGAAAAGCAAGAACTATTTATCCTCAAGATAAAATATTTAGACAATTAAGGCTCAGATTTACAAGAATATATTAGTTGCAATTCATGCCTTTTTAAAGCACTTAGGAAATAGCTTGCTGCTTATCTAACATATATTAACACATATATGTATGTATATGTGTGTGTGTGTGTGTGTGTGTGTGTATAAAACAATGCAGATATACAGTTTGCTATGTTTTCTTATTTTATTGTAGTGATTCCAAAATGTTATGAAGAAGGACTTTTTGTTTCCCTTGGGGAAAAAATGGTACATTCATAAGGTCCAGTCATCCCAGTGAGCTTCATGCAGCATGTGGCAAGATCTGTTAGAATTTCCACTATTAATCTGAGTGCATAATTGTGTTTTCCTGTGGAAAGAAGAGAGTATTTTCCTACTTCCCACAAGAAAGTGATTCTGAACTTCTTTTGTTATATGAAGCTGTGCAAGTGCTTTAAGAAGCCTATTCCCTTAGTTATATTTATAGTTTGTGTACTACTAGAGATCATGTTCTGGGGCCACCAACAAAGGCATTATTATCCTGTCCCCCAAATGATGCTCATGGTATTGTTATGAGACTGACACACTGCCTACCGTGCTAAGGAGGACCTTGCTCATGGCATTGTTGTTGTCATGCTTTCTCTCAGCTTCTCTAGAGGCCGACCTGCTCCATGATGTACAGCTTGGTCTTTGTAGTGAGACAAAATCTGATTTGAGTTCTGGCTCTGCTACTCGCCAGCTAACAGACTTCTCTGACCCTCTCAGTCTCCCACTGTACAGTATAATTAACAATACTTGTCCTAGTGGGGTTGTTGTGGTGATTAGAAATAACCACTTTGCTTTAAGCACTGTACCTAGTATATAGCTAATTTTCCTTTTTAATTTAGCACAATATGCTTAGTCGTTCAACTTATATATTCGATACAAATTACAGAAACTGCATGTGTTCATCAACTCTAAACGCTACAGTGGCTTCCTATTTCAAAGCCATGTTAATGAGTTTATTCTCCCTAGATAAGCTCATTAACATAGGATGGAAAGATCTCTACTAGCAAGCCTTAGCCTATCTTAGTATAACATCATCTCTTACACATTTCACCTTCTATTCTGCTTCAGCTACACAGTACTATGCAACTACTAATGGGTTTTATTCAAATATGCAAATAATTAATATTTATTGTCCATAGCTCTTTGATCACTTTGATTCTCCTTCCTTGGATTTCTCCCACATGATTCTCAAATCTATGAAAATGCTGCCCTATTTCAAAGTCCAGAGCAAATGTCCACCCAAGGAAGTTGTCCCTGATTCCCGTCGTGAGAATTAGTGTCACCTGTTTCCTGTTCCACTAGTATAGAACCACCTTATTACATTATAGGTATTTGTATAATTTTGTCTTGGTTCCTTGAGGTAAAAGATATGGCATAGGTTACCTTTGCTTTAATATTTTTTGGTGGATTAAATGGATGTAAAAAGTCTTAAGTTATCAATGGTATTAAATAAAGATTTCTACATAAATCAGGTTTTACACTGATTGCTAGTTCTTTATTATTTTCTTTCATTGGTACAATAATGGTTAATATTTTACTGAATTCTTTCAAAAAATTCTTTATGTATAACAGTTAAAACTTTGGATCTCCAGACCAAGTGTTTGCAATTTAATTACATATAACTCAACTCAGGGCCTCACTGAAATTTTTTTTTAATAGAGCACCTGTCTCACCTCCTAAGTGGTACTGGCTCTAAAACATCTACCCAGGGTTTGTTTTTGTATGTGGTTTCTCTACAGCCCTAAATGTCTAGATCTCTCTATGTCTACAACAGGGACAGGCCAGGGAATGGCTCCAGTTCTGGCTCCAAGTATAGTGTCTTCACTAACAAGCATTAACATATCTTCAAGCAAATTATGTTCAAATTATTTTGGTCCTGTTAAGACAAAGTTTACTTCGAATCAACACACTTTCTATAGGAAGGGAAATTTTTATCATAATGTTGTCCCCTAAACAAATGGTTCAGCTGGCTCAGAAGTCACTTTTAGAAAAAGGAAGAGGGCTTTCTGAGTAAGACTCTTTCATCTCCTTTCTGGGACAAGAAACATCAACAGGCAACATTTGGTAATGTGACATGTAGAATACAACCACACATTTTAAGGAGTTATGCCTACTAGTGGATCAATAGTGTGCTCCCTGAATCAGCTTCAGCAACAGGCAATTCCATTTGTGCCCTTTTCAGGAACACCTATTTAAGATATTTACAACTCAAATACGCAGGTTGGTTCCGGTATTACATGCTCTATATATTCTTTTCAATCTTTTCTTTTCCATGTAAAAGTGTAAAAATAGATTTTTATTGAGGTTTCAGGGCATCTTTGGTGCCACAGTAGCTCAAGAAGAGCTTTTTATTTTTTAAAATAAAATTGTAAATGTCCTCAGACTGTCATGTACAGGAGACTCTGCTCTTACACTATTTAAAAATTTTATGTGATCATAAATCTGTTCCATAGTCAAGTTACTGTTTTATAATACATTGTAACCTTTTTCTTTCTCATTTCCTCCATTTCTTCCAAGAGATATATGAGAAATTTATTAGTTTTATTTTATTTAGAAAAATCATGGCATTTTTAACTTGGAAAATGTATTTCCATTCTTTTCATTCATTAATAACATTTGCATGAATTAAGAGAATACCACATTTGTGTAATGGGAGGTATTATTATTTGAACTGGAATGAACATAAAGAATAAATGTTTGGCTAGAGCAGTATTGCCAAGTAGCCCTGAGGTAGCTGCACCCATGGGTGATCTTACCATGTATACATGAGCCCAACAACACATCAGTATTGATTTATCCAAGGCTTTCCTTTAGTTTAGAATGAAGATTGTCATGGGGTTCCAAGCCTCCAGATTTTATAGCACCCTCTTTCATTAGAGTGAGCAAGTTCTAATCTATCTTGATAGAAAAATATGTTTTAGTTGGGAAATCTAAAGAAATTGCGGAATAGCTTCTGTGTCTAAGAACCATAAAATAAGAACATTTTTTATTTGTCCTAGATCACTTTTCTATTGAGAATTTTTAGGTTCTTAGAGTCAGTGCCTTCCAGGCAGGTAAAGATAAATAATAAATAATAAAGTACCTGTTTTCTAACTGAGGATGCTCATAAGCTACAGTGTGGTCATTTGCTAAAGGCCACATGATATCGTTTAAAAGAATTAAGTATATGCATGTGTACCTATGTTGGAAGACAGAAGAGATTAAGTTTCTTGAATTTTGAGCTCTAGGAGCTTAACACCATTATAAAGATTTTTTTCAGATGTATAAATTTGCTCTTTCTCTCTATAATGAATATTTGTCTTTTTTCTTTTGGTTTCCAAAAATCTATTGTTTGGTTCTTAATTAAGCCTCATCATGCAACAGCAACCAAAGAGGATAAATTTCCATCTCTGCTTGTCTTGGAAGCTAGAAGAACACATTACTTAGAGTCAGACTAGGGGTTCCTTCCACCAGGGATTTAGAACCCTGAAGGAGAGCCGCAAGAATTTGGAGAGACTTAGTGATTATTCATAGTGTTATAGTGAGTAGAGAACAATGGTGGAGCCAGTAAATGTCCCTTGGCAGTGCCATCAGCTGTGCTTTCTAACCACATAGTACCTGAGGCAGGACTTCGGTTTGGATCTTAGTTTGGAGGCCTTCAGTGGTTCCCAGCTATTTCCTGTGTCTACTTCTTTATCTTTCTCAATTATTTGCATCTCCACTATATTTTTCTTCCACTTAGAATTTGTTCTAGTTATTTAGAACAGAACGGGGACATTTTAGAGAGCAGGCCACAACAATAATATGTATGGTTCTTATGGAGACCTCTCCGGGAGCCAAACTGAAGGGCTTCAAAAGTAAAGCTCCTAGAAGTGGAATGGGTTGGATTTTTGTTCCAGGTCAATAGATAGAGGAATGGGGATATAGAAAATAAATCTGAAAACCGATATAATTACAAGAAGCCATACTTGGTTGTTATGGTATAATAGGAACCCTGGGCTCAGAGCCAGGAACCTTTCTCCACCACTTAGTTAGCCTGGTGACCTCTAGGTAAAGTACTTCTGTCTCTAAGCAAGTCCCTTCATCTCTGCAAGATGGATAATACAAGTACCAGAGCCTATTTCACACGGTTGTTAAGAATAGAAAATAGGGGTGCCTGGGTGGCTCAGTGGGTTAAAGCCTCTGTCGTCGGCTCAGGTCATGGTCCCAGGGTCCTAGGATCGAGCCCCGCATCGGGCTCTCTGCTCAGTGGGGAGCCTGCTTCCTCCTCTCTCTCTGCCTGTCTTTCTGCCTACTTGTGATCTCTGTCTGTCAAATAAATAAATAAATCTTAAAAAAAATAGAAAAATGTAAGGTAAGCAAATAAAGGATATGATTATAGTAGACTTATTGTTACTGTTACTATTATATTCTACAATAGATGAGTATCAGGCACCTTACCTAGTTTCCATTTTATAATGACTTTCAGAGTAACTCATTAGAGTCCTACTTCTTTCGTACAGATTATAGGCCTGTCGTGAATTTGCCGTCAGATGGTGTAGTAAGCATTTTATATAACAGAACAATAGAAAATAAGGATATTAGTTTCAGGGATGCTGTAAGGATAATAATACATGTTTAAATTAAAACTTATTTATGTAATTATGTATAAACAACTGAATGTTTGCTAGCTCTTAGCTATGTCTTAACCTCTCTTGAATTCAGTGTTCTCAAATGTAAAACAGGAGTAAGGTTATAACTATGTCATAATATTTTAGAGTATAAAATGACTTAATATAAAAATATTTAGAATATTGTCTGGCAAATGGTAAGTCAGTAACTACTAGGTATTATTTTTAGGTAACGTACTTTATACAATATCTCTTATTTAATAAAGAGTCAACAAATAATTATGTCACTATTAGTTTTTGCTCTATCACAGCTAAATCATCACAATATCCAGAGTTTATTCCGTGATATAAAAGAGATAAAATAGCATATGCACACTCTTAGTTTGTCCCATATCTACTTAAGAAAACAGACATTTTAAGTTCTTACCTCCTGCCACGCATTTATTTCCCATCAAACACAACTAATTTTAAATTTCAAGGAGTGCCACAGAAGCCAGGTAAGTTGCAGCTGCTTGGACCTCAGGACTGAAATTGCCCCACCTATCCTTCTGTATCACACCTTACCAGGCATTATTTTGTGTTTTCATTTTTATTCATTAATTTTTATCTTGTTCCACTTGGACCCAGAAACCTGTCTATAGATTGCCTGTTTCTGTCTATCATAGTGCTAGTTTCAGTACCCTAACGGGATGCCACTGCTAGGAATTAACTCTAGATATATATTCAAGAAAATGTCCTAAATCATTGTAGGCAGTCTCTACTTTTATGCCATTTATGAAGGAGCCCCGGCATGACCTATTAAGCAAAGAAATCAAACACTATCAGCCTGGGTTAAGAGAAGGATCGAGGGGCGCCTGGGTGGCTCAGGTCCTGGGATTGAGCCCCGCATCGGGCTCTCTGCCTCTGAGGAGAGCCTGCTTCCTCCTCTCTCTGCCTGCCTCCCTGCCTGCTTGTGATCTCTCTCTCTGTCAGATAAATAAATAAAATCTTAAAAAAAAAAGAAAGAAAGAAAAAAAAAAGAGAAGGATCGAACAGGAAGTGGTTCAGGGTGCCTGCCAGCCTAGCAAGTCCTCCAAAACACTGGGAGAGAGAAAATGACATGGAGGAAAATATAGAGGATATTGTTTTAGGAACTATGTTTTGAAGGGGCACTTTAATAAAGAAGCAATAATCAAATATTTAACAACACATATATCAAGACTATCCATCAATCTTAACTAGGCTGAACAATCATTATGGACATTGATGATAAGTAAGAACTTTGGCTACAGTAATTTGTACCACCTGAATAGTGCACTTGTTAAGAGGACACACCTGTGGTAAGAATATTCCTTCAAGGGACATATAATGTTACAGTAGCCAAAAGAAAAAAGGTTACAGAGTGGTCTTCTAAAAGACAAAAGAGTGCTATATGACTGCAAGAGTCATATTTGTTGAACGGAGTATGCAAGACTGGGACCACAGCTAAACTGTAGTGATTTGCATGTTTTATTGCATATAAAAAACTGTAGTGTTTTATTATGCCTTGGTTAGAGGAGTGCATAAAAAAATAAATTATATAGTTCTTGACTGGTAGAAATTTTGAGTTGGGTAAAAACTATAACATATGAAAGTATGGCTAAAAATAAAGCCAATGCAAATAAGTAAACAATGAAAAATGGTAGACTAAATTTACATATATATAAATGATGTCAAACTAGGTGTTAGGTTCTGGGTTTTCCCAGAAATTTATGAGGTCATTATTTAACAGTTTAATAAAAATGGTTTGTATCCCATCCCCTATGCATTGGAAAGCCATGTGGGATAGTAGTTTTCACCTCTGCTGTATTCAAAGCCCCCTGCTTATCTCTTGTTCTGGTCTCCTGCCTCTACTGGCTCTGACTCACTCAGGCTTCACCTTCCTGTCTGGTTCCCTTTCTCTGCCCCAGGTCATCCCAATGTGGAGTATGGTCCTTTGAGCTATTATTACTTTATTCAATTTTTGCCACTAAAATAGTTTAAATATAAGGTCTTGATTTAATTTTAATTTATCTTAATACAGGCAGTCATTTTTTTCTATTATTGTCTACTTGGGTTTCTTTAGTGAACTGTCTGATCTTTCCCTATTTTTCTATAGGAATATTTTACTTTTGGGGTACATCTTATATATTGTTATAAATCCCCTACAAATTAAACATATTACTAATATTTTGTCAGTATGTGTGTAATTTGCCTTTGAAGTTATTTATGGTATTATATGCCTTATAAAGGGCTAATTTTTTCAGAAGTTATATTTAACAATTTTTTTCTTTATGAGTTAATATGTTCCTTTGAAAACCTTGCTCACGTGAAGATGAAATAAAATGTTAAGATTTTTGTTTTTATCATTATAAAAATATAGACTCTCAATTCAGAAAAAAAATGATAAGGTAAAAAGATACAAATGGGAAAATATACAAAATGGGAAATCATGTGAAATATCTGCTCTAAGATATAGTAAATGTGCTTTATGTATACATATATCAAAAATTTTAATAGAAAATTTAAATCATAACCACTATATAATTCTATAACCTTTAATATATTGTAAGCATTTTCTCTCAACATAGTAATGAAAGCTTGAAAATAAGGAGGGTTTTTTAAATAGAATATATATACTCTTTCTATTTTCTTAACTATACTCCCTGATGTTTCTCAGGATTACTATAAACTCTCTTTAAATAAATATTTTTTTCTGGAACATAATGATTAGCTGCTGCATAGGGCTGTCCAGGAGAGTAGCAGTCTATCAATAACTGACATGGAAGCATTAGTTCTTGAGACTTATTATTTGGTTCTGGTACAGGCATCCCTTTTTATTTGAATCCAATCTTTTTTTTTTTTAATGTGTTGAATAACAAATATTAGGAAAGTAAAAGCTTATATTCTACATTTAAATGGAAGGAAAAAAATGCATCCCAAATCCATCCAAAATCCCCAAACACAGCAATACTACTACCAGGTATTTACACAAGAGAAATAAACCTGAGACTCAAATGTTTATAAAACCTTAGCTTGTGAAGGCTTTTCACTAGAAACAACCCAAATACCCATCAGCTGGTGAATGGATAGGCACATTGTGGTACACCCATAACATTATTCTGCAACATAAAATAATTACCAATGACCCAAAAAACACAGGGATGAATTTCAAAACATTTTTTAAGTGAAAAAACTCAGACACCAAAGACTAATATTATTCTATTCATATAAACTTTTAGAAAAAATAAAGGCTGAAATTTAGTGATAGAAAGGCAGATGGAGCTAGAAGAGGGGACTGATTATAAGTGGATCATGGCAATTTCATGGGGTTAACAGAAATATTCCCTATAATAATTCTGGTTACTGATTTTATTTTTTAAAGTAACAGATCAGTAAAGATGCTGACATTGTCATTTGATTTCCTCCAAATGCTTTTTTTATATGTTAGGCTAAAGAAGGTATCTCTAAGTGAAACAGTAGTACTACAATTATGAGAAATCAGCAAGTCTATAAAATATATTTGGTTTAATTCCCACATCCTAGGAAAGTGAACTCTACTGATTGGGTAACAAATGTCCTTAAAAGGCAGGTGGTTTTCATATTTTATTCCCAACAAAATTTAAGACAATACTTACCCACTTACAGATCATTAAATTTTAGTGATAGAGCACTCTGTGATTCTTTGACATAATTGGTGATAAGTTCAAATAATTGAATAACATTGCAAAAAAAAAAAAAAACCCCTTTCCATCCCATCTATTTACCTATTTATTAAGATGAACAGGTATTTAAGGATTTGCATTTATAAAAAAGAAAAGCAACATAGGATTTGAATTGAAGGTTAAACCAATCTTACTTGAGCAATAAGCACATTCACTGATAACACATTCAACTAAAATACACAATGTGTATTAATATTGCTAATAATTTTATATGCTTATTATTCATCAAATTTTGTATATGGATCTTTTTGTCAATTGTGTGCTAACAATTACTATGATAAATCAATCAAGAAGAACAATTTTAGTATTATAGACCCTAAGTTCAGAAGCAAATTAAAACACTTCTACATAAAAATCCATACTCATTTTTATTTTTTTGTTACATGAGAAATTGATAAAAATTTTGGAAAATTAAAAGATAATAAAATTACATGGAAAAGTAGGATAAAAACATCAGTTCAAAGAGAAAAATTATGTAAAATTTCTGTCTCTGAAGAGCTTTTTCTCTTTTTAAAAATGGATGTTGTTACTAAGGCATTTTGATTCTATTTACTCTATTTAGATTCTATTGGGTACAATTTGGAAAGGGTTATAAGTTTTAGTTTAAAATGTCAGTATCTCTTAGGAGGGAGTTAAGATGGCAGAGTAGTAGGGGAATTCTGCATTTGCCTCATTCCTCAAAAGCAGCTAGATTAGCATCAAATCATTTGGAACACCTAGGAAATTGATCTGAGGGTTAAGAGAACAATCTGCACAATTAGAGGAAGAAAATGTGGTAGGTAAGAGACATGGAGACAATTAGGGGAGAGAAAATCCCCTGTGCCACAGAAGGGAGAGAACCCTTTCAGCAGAGAGAAGGAGCAGCACAGTGGGTTCACACAAGAAAAACACTTGCCCAAAACCACTGACTGGGAAGTTGGGAAGAGCTGACTATTGCAAGTTTTTGCAAACAGCAGAGCTCAAATTTTGAGGTTTTGGAAGTCCACGCCATTCACTGGAGTTAAGCTGAGCAGGCATGGCAGTGCCAACAAATCAATTAATAACAAACTTAAAGAAACACATTGATAACAATAGGATAATAGTAGGAAACTTAAACACCCCACTCACAGCAATGGACAGACCATCTAAGCAGAAGATCCATAAGGAAACAATGGCTTCGAATGATACACTGGACCAGATTGACTTAACAGATATATTTAGAGCATTTCATCCTAAAACAGCAGAATACACATTCTTTTCAAGTGTACATGGAACCTTCTCCAGAATAAATCACATACTGGGTCACAAATTGGGTCTCAACCAGTATACAAAGTTTATTATACCATGTATATTTTTAGACCACAACACTATGAAACTTGAAGTCTACCACAAGAAAAAAATTTGGAAAGATCTCAAATACATGGAGGTTAAAGAACATCCATTAAAGAATGAATGGGTTAACCAGGAAATTAAAGAAGAAATAATAATAAAAAAAATACATGGAAGCAAATGAAAATGAAAACATAACAGTCCAAAACCTTTGGGATGCAGCAAAGGCAGTCTTAAGAAGGAAGTATATAGCAATATCAGCCTTTCTCAAGAACCAAGGCAAGTCTCAAATACACAACTTAACCTTGCACCTAGAGGGGCTAGAAAAAGAACAGCAAATAAAACCTAAAACCAGCAGAGGAAGGGAAATAATAAAAATTAGAGCAGAAATAAATGATCAAAAAAAAATCATAAAAACAGTAGAACAGATCAATGAAACTAGGAGCTGATTATTTGAAAGAATTAACAAAACTGATAAACTCCTAGCAAACTTATCAAAAAGAAAATTCAACCCAAATAAAATCACAAATGAAAGAGGAGAGATCACAACCAACACCACAGAAATAAAAGCAATTATAAGAGAATATTCTGAGTAATTATATGTGAATAAACTCGGCAATCTAGAAGAAATGGATAAATTCCTAGAAACATATAAACTACCAAAAATGAAACAGAAAGAAATAGAAAATCTGAATAGACCTATAATCAGCAAAGAAATTGAATCAATAATCAAAAATCTCCCAAAATATAAGAGTCCAGAGCCAGATGGCTTCGCAGGGTAATTCCACCAAACATTTAAAGAACAGGTAATACCTAAGAACTAATACCTGTTCCAAAAAACAGAAATGTAAGGAAAACTTCCAAACTCATTCTATGAGGACAGCATTACCTTAATTCCAAAACCAAAGACCCCACTAAAAAGGAGAATTACAGTCCCCACTTAAAAGGAGAATTGATGAAGATAAATGCAAAATTCTCAACAAGATACTAGTAAATCAAATCCAGCAGTACATTAAAAGAATTATTCACAGCAATCAAGTGGGATTTATTTCTGTGCTGCAGGGGTGGTTCAATATTTACAAATCAACGTGATATACCACATTAATAAAAGAAAGAATAATAACCATATGATCCTACCAATAGATGTGGAAAAAACATCGGACAAAATATTATCTCAGTAAATGCAGAAAAAAAACATCCTTTCTTGATAGAAAACAAACAAACAAAAACCAAAACAAACAACAATCCTCAAGCAGGGACAGAAGGAATATACCTTAACATCATAAAGCCCATATACAAAAGACCCACAGTTAACACCTTCAATGAGGAAAAACAGTGAACTTTTCCTCTAAGGTCAGAAATGCGACAGGGATATCCACTCTTACCACTGTTGTTCAACATAGTACCGGAATTCCAAGCTGCAGCAGACAATAAAAATAAATAAGCAACATCAAATTGATAAGGAAGAAGTCAAACTTCTACTCTTCTCAGACGACATGATACTCTACGTAGAAAACTCAGAAGACTCCACCACAAAATTGCTAGACCTGATACATGAATTTAGCAGTCACAGGATATAAAGTCAACATACAGAAATCTGTTGCATTTCTGTATACCAATAATGAAGCAGCAGAAAGAGAAATAAAGGAACCTATCGCATTTATAATTGCACCAAAACCAATATGATATGTGGGAATAGACCTAACCAAAGAGGTAAAAGATCTGTACTCTGAAAACTATAGAACACTTATGAAAGGAACTGAAGATGACACAAAGAAATGGAAAAACATCCCATGTTCACAGATTAGAACAAACATTGTTAAACTGTCTATACTACCCAAAGCAATCGACACACTCAATGCAATCCCTATTAAATAACACCAGCATTTTTCAGAGAGATAGAAGAAATAATTCTGAAATTTGTATGGAACCAGAATAGACCCCAAAGAGCCAAAGCAATGTTGAAAAGGAAAAAGCAAAGTAGGAGGCATCACAATTCCAGACATCAAGCTGTATTATAAAGCTGTGATCATCAAGACAGTATAGTACTGGCACAAAAACAGACACATAGATCAATGGAACAGAAGAGAGAACCCAGAAATGGACCCACAATTATATGGTCAACTATTCTTCAACAAAGCAGGAAAGAATATCCAATGGGAAAAAGACAGTGTCTTCAACAGATGGTGTTGGGAAAATTGGACAGCAACATGCAGAAGAATGAAACTGGACTACTTTCTTACACCATACACAAAAATAAATTCAAAATGGATGAAAGACCCAAATATGAGACAGGAAACCATCAAAATCCTAGAGGAGAGCATAGGTAGCAACCTTTTTGATCTCGGCCATAGCAACTTCTTACTAGACAGATCTCCAGAGGCAAGAGAAACAAAAGCAAAAATGAACTACTAAGACTTCAACAGATAAAATCTTCTGCACAGTAGAGGAAAAAAGTCAAGAAAACGAAAAGGCAACCTTCAGAATGGGAGAAGATATATCATTTGCAAATGACATATCTGATAATAGGTTAGTATTCAAAATCTCTAAAGAATTTAAACAACCCCCCCCCAAAAAACCCAAATAATCTGGTTAAGAAATGGGCAGAAGACATGAATATACACTTATCCAAAGAAGATACACACATGGCTAACAGACACATGAAAAGATGCTCATCACTCATCATCAGGGAAATACAAATCAAAACCACAATGAAACACCACTTCACACCTGTCAGAATGGCTAAAATCAACGACACAAGAAACAACAGGTATGGAAGAGGATGCAGAGAAAGGGAAATCTTCTTACACTTTTGGTGGGAATGTAAACTGGTGCAGCCACTCTGGAAAACAGTATAGAGGTTCTTCGTGGCGTTAAAAACAGAAGTACCCTCTGACCCAACAATTGTACTACTAGGTATTTATTCAAAGTATACAAAAATATTGATTTGAAGGGGCACATGAACCTCAATGTTTATAGTAGTACTATCAACAATAGCCAAATTATGGAAAGAGCCCAAATGTCCATCAACTGATGAATGTATATAAAGAAAATGCAATACACACACACACACACACACACACGCACACACGCACACACAGAGATATTACTTAGCCATCCAAAAAAAAAAAGAAATCTTGCCATTTGCAAGGACATGGATGGAACTAAAGTGTATTATGCTAAGCAAAATAAGTCAGTCAGAGAAAGACAAATACTGTATGATTTCACTCATTTGTAGAATTTAAGAAACAAAATAGATGAACATGGGGAAAGAAAGGAAAAATAAAATAAGAAAACAGAGAGGAATGCAAACCATAAGAGATTAACTATAAAGAACAAACTAAGGATTGCTAGAGGGGAGGTGGGCAGGGAGATGGGCTAAATGGGTGATGGGCATTAAGGAGGGCACTTGTGAGGAGCACTGAGTATTATATGTAAGTGATGAATCACTAAATTCTATTCTTGAAACCAATAATATACTACATACTAACTAATTTGAATTTAAATAAAAAGTTGGAGGAAAAATAAAGTAACAAAATGTCAATATTTCCAGAACACTGGAAATTATGTTTCTTGCAACTAACTACTTGTGGCAAAACATTTATATTTATTTAAAATGTATGAGTGGCTAAGGGGCGCTTGGGTGGTTCAGTCTTTTAAGCATCTGCCTTCAGCTCAGGTCATGATACCAGGGTCCTGGGACTGCTTGAACAAAAGTTTCTAGAGATAATGATATGACCTATATAACATATATTTACCATGTTTAATAAATTTCCACCCCAACAATATACTCCAAAATTGAAGAATATCAACCCAGTTATCTTTACATAATAGATTAACAAAACAACAGGAATCGATTTTCTTGATTTAAAATTCTATAAACATAGTCATTTTTAATCAAACTGACATTTCATCAATTTGATAATTCATTTCTCTTATAATAAAACTATGTAATAATTGAAGGAAATTTAAAAATGTCAAAAAGTCAAATGTAATAAAAATAACTTCCAATTTCATGATCAGCAAATAGCCACTTTTTAGGTTTTTAGTGATGCCCTTCTTTGTGTGTATGTGTTTTATGAGCACAGTTTTATAGGCTGTGATTTACGGGGCCTCCTTTGTTTTCTGGTTCTGTTTTTTTTTTTTTTTTTTTAAGATTTTATTTATTTGACAGAGAGAGAGAGATCACAAGCAGGCAGAGAGGCAGGCAGAGAGGGGAGGAAGCAGGCTCCCCACAGAGCAGAGAGCCCGATGCGGGGCTCGATCCCAGGACCCTGGGATCATGACCTGAGCCGAAGGCAGAGGCTTTAACCCACTGAGCCACCCAGGCGCCCCTCTGGTTCTGTTCTTAATATCACATTGTAAAATTCTTTATATCATTGAATATTCTACAGAATTTAAGCTTTAATTTCTGTTCAATATTTATAAGGGAATTATAAGACTTCTATTTTACAGGTTCACATTAGCCTAAGTTATAATAGAAAAAATAATCATCAAAATGGTCAGTAGAGGAATTTTTTTAGAAGATTTTATTGATTTATGAGAGAGAGATCACAAGTTGCAGGGGGAGGGATAGACAGAGAGGGTAGGGGAAAAGCAGACTCCCTGTTTAGCAGGGAGCCTGATACTGGGCTTCATCCCAGGGTGCTGAGATCATGCCCTGATCCAAAGGCAGACACTAAGCCAACTGAGCCACCCAGACTCCCCAGGAATGTTTGCTTAAAACAGCATAACAGCAATCTTAAGAAAGAAGAACAAAGCTGGAGGCATCACAGTCCCAGATTTAAGATATACTACAAAGCTACAGTAATCAAATAGTACGGTATGGACACAAAAATAGACACATACATCAGTGGAACAGAACAGAGACCCTGGAAATAAACTCACTATTTTATGTTCAATTATTCTATGACAAAGGTCATAAGAACATAGGACAGGGAAAAGGCAGTCTCTTTAACATATGGTGCTGGGCAAACTGGCCAGATACATGCAAAAGAATGAAAGTGGACTACTTTTCTTAGATCATACACTAAAATAAACTCAAAATGAATTAAGGACCTAAGTGTGAGAACTGAAACCATAAAACTCCTAGGAAAATATAGGCAGTAATGTCTTTGGCATCAGCCATAGGAGCCTTTTTCTAGGTAGAACTCCTGAGGCAAGAGAAAAAAAAGCAATATTAAAATACTGGGACTACGTCAAAATAAAACACTCTTGTATAGCATAAGAAACCACCCAGGAAACAAGATAGACTACTGAATGGAAGAAGACAGTTATAAATCATATATCTGATTAGGAGTTAATATCTAAAATATACAAAGAATTTATACAACTCAACACCAAACAAAACAAAACAAAACAAAACCCAAATAATCCAATTAAAAATGTGCAGATGACCTGAATAGATATTTTTCCAAAGCCACACAAATAGCTAACAGACACATGAAAAGATGTTTAACATCACTTATCATTAGGGAATGCACATCAAAATCACAATGAGATATCAGCTAACACCTGTCACAATGGCTAGACTCAAAACCACAAGAAATAATAAGTGTGGATAAAGATGTGGAGAAAACAGAACCCTCGTGCACTGTTGGTGTGGATGCAAATTGGTGCAGCCATTATGGAAAGCAGTATGAAGATTTGATTCAGTAATTTCACTACTAGGTATTTACCCAAAGAAAACAAAAACATGAATTCAAAAAGATACATGTACCCTGTGTTTACTGCAACATTATTTACATAGCCAAATTACGGGAGCAACCCAAGTGTTCACTGACAGATGAGTGGATAAAGACAGCGGTATATATGTGTGTACACACACACACACACACAGGATTATTAGCCATAAAAAGAACGAGATTTTTGTCATTTTCAACAACATGGATGGACCTACAAGGTAGTATGCTAAGTGAAATAAGTCAGTCAGAGAAAGACAAATTACTCACATGTAAAATTTAAGAAATAAAACAATGTTAAAAAGAAAAACAAATAAACAAACAAAAAAACAGACTCTTCCTTAAATGCAGAGAACAAACTGGTGACTGCCAAAAGGGAGATGGTGGGGGATGGGTGAAATAGGTGAAGAGGACGGAGTACACGTCATGATGAGCACTGAGTAATGTATAGAATTGTTGAATCACTATGATGTATAGCTGAAAGTACTGTAATACTGTATGTTAATTATACTTCAATACAAAATCATAAAATGATTAGAATATTCCATTATTAATCCATTTGTTCATAACTCTAAGTTTTAAAAAAGCACATTTAAATAACATTACTTATTTTTTAAGTTTAGAATTAAACAAATATCCTTTCCCCTTTCTGCAGATGAGGAATTTAATATGTATTTATTTACCTCCTCTAAGATTTTCAAGAAAGTCAGGCACGTTGCATTTTTTCTGAGTCTTTACATATTAATCTGATGATTTTTCTGTTGCCTTGACCACAAAGATCAAGTCAGTTTAAAATAAAAGGCTTGAGTTGTGACCTTTGTCTTTCAAATTCTGATTTTCCAGAATAGTTTCTCAACAGCAGTATTTAGACATCTAGTAGCAAAGGAAAAAAACCTCAATTAAGTAAACTTTTTTTATTTTTGTGTTTGTTCTGTCTAGTTATTTGTAGAATTTTATCTTTACCATAATTATGCAAAAAGTAACCATATGTGGATCTCCTGACATCAAAACTGTTAGAAAGAACACAATTTACTTCATCTGTGCTACCAGATTCTTTCTCAAAACTATTAATTATAGTTGCCAATTTTTTTTAATTTATATTTTTATTCTTGGCTGTTGCCTTATTTTATTTGGTTTACACCTGGGGAACATCTACAATGTCTGTATATTAAATCCCCTTTTTCTCTTTAGTCTTCTTTTATTTTTATTCTTTCCTCTTGTCTTTATTATTTTGGGAGGATATACAAGTTAGATTTTAACATCATTCCTTCCTCCCTTCCATTTTTCTGTTATACTAATATTTTCTATGTAGAACTTTATTCTTCTACTGAATTTTGGTGCTAGTATCTCCAGTTTACCATTCCCCCCTACTTTTTATTGTTATTTTAATCTGTTTATTTGCTTCGCACCTCTGCTGTTTTTTTCTCAATCTCATTTCTTCCAGTAACTACCTCATCCCACTCTGTCCCCATCTCTGCTCATCCTATTATAAATACCCAGAAGGTATTCTTCTGGTTCTTTTAGGTGATCAATTGCAGAGATCTGGTATTCTCTCTGTTGCCTCAGAATAATATTTCTCACTTCATCTGCATGATTTTCTCATAAATTTCATGTGTTTTATTTTTCTGTTCATGTTCTAAAAAGAGAAAGTTAGTGCAAAAATACGTTTGCCAATAGATAAGGTGGTGAGACTCTTCCATGTCTCCATTCACTGACATTTTAACCTTAGAAGGTCTCTGTTCAGAAGCATAGTACAGGGCAAGACAGATGGCCAAACATATAGAAACGTATTGTGTCTCTCCTATACTCACACACCTTTTGAGTTGAAAAAGTATCTTCCCTAACTCTATAGTTGGCTTCCTGGATTCCCTCAAATTATATTTAGAAAAACAAAACAAAATACCACACCATTATGCATATCTCAGTATCTGCCCACTACTACTTCATATATATCATTTTGCTGTTATTTGATAAGATTAAATATAACAGCTCTCCCCGTCCCCCTGTATCTCCCTTCCTCCCTCTCTCAATCTCTCTCTCTCTCTCTAACACACACACACACACACACACACACACACACACACACCCCCTTCGGCCATGTTTTCTTAGCATCATGATATTCACAAAGCAGTACCACCACAATAGAAGAATGGTTAAGAAGTCCTATAGCTGATGTAAAAGCCTGTTTAAATAATACTATCTTTTAAATAAATATTACATAGAATAGAGGTAATGTAATTCTCAAATCTAAAACTAAGCATTCTAAAACATTTTGACATTTAGGTTACTTCCAAAGTTTCTTTTAGATACTTTCCATTCCTGCTAATCCTGTAGTAATTATCTCCATACATAGAACTATGGA
This sequence comes from Enhydra lutris kenyoni, assembly GCF_002288905.1. NCBI lineage: Eukaryota > Metazoa > Chordata > Mammalia > Carnivora > Mustelidae > Enhydra > Enhydra lutris. Next base: position 13,028,762 of record NW_019154086.1, read on the forward strand.
TCCTTTCTGAATGATTTCTTCTTGAGGCTTCACCAGAGTGAAAGGTAAAGGACACTGGGAGTCAGCTCATATTGCCACGTTGTTTTCAAAATGACTCTCTCAGGTTTTAAAGGAATCAGAAAATAAATAAATAAATAAATAAAATTTTAAAAAGAGCTATCTTGTTTTATTGCAAAGTTACTACACTTAAGTAAGAAGGCAATTTCAAACATCTCTTCTTTTTTTCCCCATGGGAGATTAAGGATTCATCATTTGGCTTTCTATCCCTTTTTTAGGAGAAATATTGCTAGGGCAAACAAACATGAATGCTTCTACCAATTCTGATAAAATCCTTTCTTGCTATTAGTTCCTCATCTTTTAGACAAATTTCACAGAAATTTCCATCAGCCATTGAGAACTACCACCTTGGTGAGAACAGCATTATAGTGAAAGGTTTTCAAACACAGCGTAACATTTAGAGAAATGTCATTATTACTTTGGATCAGAGAAAATTTAAAGCATACAGATAAGCCTTAGAGTCCAAAGGTAAAAAAAGGAGGCTTATTTCCAATTCACTCACTAACCCCATCAAAACCATTCCAATTTTCTGGTTTTTTGCCTTCCCAAGTTTATTATATTTATCTGGTTGTCAGTAAATCTGGACCAAAGTGTTAATTGGTGATTAACTGATCCAAAAGAATTAAATTATAACCAAAGACATTAAAATTCTTTTTGAACATAAAGCCTGTTTCCTTTCAGCACCACCCTCAAGGTCACATAAAACTTAAATTTGCACCTGTAGAGCCTCTGGGTGGCTCAGTCAGTTAAGTATCCAACTCTTAATTTCAGCTCAGATCATGATCTCAGAGTCAAGAGATCGAGCCCCAAAACTGACTCTGTGTTGAGCGTGGAGCCCAAGATTCTCTTTCCCTCTCCCCCTCCTCTTGCTCATGCTCTCTGTCTCTCTCTCTCAAGAAAAAAAATGGGTTGATTTACCATTATTGAAGTTCTATATTTCAACTAACTATATACTCATATCTGAAGGAAACTAATCTACTTTTTAGATCACATTATATAGGGAATTGCTTTCTCTGTTCATACTTTGGCTGAGCAGCTTTAAAGATTAAGTTGAGGGACGCCTGGGTGGCTCAGTTGGTTGAGCGGCTGCCTTCGGCTCAGGTCATGATCCCGGCGTCCTGGGATCGAGTCCCACATCGGGCTCCTTGCTCATCAGGGAGCCTGCTTCTCCCTCTGCCTCTGCCTGCCATTCTGTCTGCCTGTGCTTGCTCTCTCTCCCTCTCTCTCTCTCTCTGACAAATAAATAAATAAAATCTTTTAAAAATAAAAAAAGATTAAGTTGAATCTTCCTTGAAAGAAACAAAGAATGGAGTAGTCTTGAATGGAGTAAAAAAAAAAAAAATCCCATTTTATAGGTAAAACTCAGAGTCCCAGAGAATTTTTTTTTTTTCAGAGAATTTTTGATTTCCTGAGTTAACACAGCTTTGACTGTAAAATGCCAGATTAGATATCTAGGTCTGTTGAATTGAACTGATCTTTTTATTTTCAACATAACATTTTTTATGTTGAAATGTAACTGTCACAGCCACCCAGAGAAATATAAGTTTTCTCAAATGCCTAAGTTAAACAAAATAAACTAAATAAAATTTTATGTAACCTTTTCTTAAATTTTAAATTCAGGAAACAGTAATGTGCTCAACTTCTCTCTTTGGAAAAGGAACTTAAATTGATTAAAGCCTTTATTTGATCCTTTTTATGGATTTTTGCTTAGTATAAAGATCTGGGTCTTTGCTTCCTTTGGGGTAGAGGCAGTGTGCTTTTGTTTTGTCTACACCTGTTGTTTGGGCTATTTCAAACACAGGGTGTAATTTGTTCCCAGCACAGTTTGTAGTTTATTTGGTTGTCTGGAACAGAAAGCAACAAATTCCTTAATATGAAGAGTGGGCCCCACATCCCATGTAGTTATAGTGCTCATGTAAATTCAAGCTGCTGGTGGAGCAGATATCTTTCTGATACTGATTTTTCTCCCAACTTGTCCTCCAACTTTGAACCAAACTGAATTACTTTATGTTAAATATGAATATGTATCAATCTGTGATTCTTTAAACAGAGAAGAAAAAGAGTACTTTAAATTCAGGTTAGGAGGGGCGCCTGGGTGGCTCAGTGTGTTAAAGCCTCTGCCTTCAGCTCAGGTCATGATCCCAGGGTCCTCAGCAGGGAGCCTGCTTCCTCCTCTCTCTCTGCCTGCCTCTCTGCCTGTCTCTCTACCTACTTGTGATCTCTGTCTGTCAAATAAATAAATAAACAAAATCTTAAAAAAAAATTCAGGTTAGGATATTAAAAAAAACTACTTTGATACGTGACTTCCTATGAAGTCTAACGTGGTAACATAAAGAATAAGGGTATTATAGGTTTTTAAGTTTTCTGAGTTCAAATGTTCAGTTAGTGCACAGATGCAAAAAAAAAAAAAAAAAAGTGAGCATTCTTTGTTGTCATCCCACTCACCTCTTGGGGATTCCTCTGGCTTTTCATGTATTCTACTGCTTAAATCCCTCTTAAGTTCTCTAATGTTATAAGAAAAACTCCAGCCACTTCATACACCAGACACAGTCCTTTCTGAATTCACCTTTCCCCAGCATCACAGCTTCCTGTTTCCTCACTGAGCCACAGCTTTATGCATAGTCACACTGCACAACAGGGCCATTTTTTTCTGAACAGCTGTGCTTCCTATCCACCTCTGCCCTCTTCCTCCTTCATGACTAATGTGCAGAGGGTCAAGTTAAAGGGCTTGCAGGCACTGTATGAACCATCAGTAATGCAACAGACTTGACCCGCCTTTGAAAAATTAAGTAGAGACTAGGTCTGCTCAACCCAGGCAACGTTGATTCCCAGTTCCCAGGACTAGTTATAAACCATACACCAAACTCTTTTCAGAGCTCACTTTGATCTTTTAATGAAGAAAAACACACGAGAAGAAAAAATGAAAAAGGTATGGATTTAACTGATCAGGGAAAGGACAAGGCAAATATCACTAACTTGCCTCCTCAAATTTTATTCTCTTCTTTCTAATTAACAGATTCTCAATACTACTTAAGACAGTCAGAAAGCCAGACTTTCAGTCTCATTTTTTCATCTTGGAATGCAGACAAAAAGGTTCTGAAGGTACAGCACCTATTCTTCAACCAAGATGTGACTATCACAAGTCAAAGGCCTATCCTCTAAGGATGGTGGGGAGGAAAGATGGTGTCACAGAACTGTCACTTGCCCTGATTTGTCCACACTGTAATTTTTGTTTATAGAAGTCAACTCTTATTTGAGAGTTTCAGTTGTTGCAATTGAATACATTACTTACTGACATAAGGGAATAAACAGAAATTTGAATATCATAATTTTATTAAGTTAACAACTTTCCCACCAGATGAATTAATTGATAGCTATCATCTGTGGCCTATATTAATAGGAAGGACTAAAAGTAAGGTTTCAAATATATGTTTGCCTTCACTCCTAGGGAAACAGAGGGGAGAGGTCAGTGGTCTAATGTCCAATTCCCCATGTGCTTAACTCTTTTCTTATTCCTTATGTCCCAACACCTCTCAAATAGCAGCGACCAACATCAGAAGAGCCATGTGGGGATAAGCTTTTGTATATATATACCATTCCAGACCATTAAAAACAAAATAAAGCAAAACCTAACCAAGCAAAGCAGGACTGCATGAACCGAGTAGATCACTGTTATAAGTACTTTTGATTTTTCTATAGACCACTACCCATTTGCTTGTCCATGACCCTCACTCTCAGATTCCTCATTATCTACCTCCCCCTCATCTCCAGCCCAGTCAGTTATCAATATTCAATCCCCACCTAGGTTCCAGTCCTTCACTTAATCCCAGTTGAGATGGACTCTCCTCTTTGGACTTCTCCCAGGTCCAGGAAACAACTTCCCAAAACTTGCCCTCAGTTCCTCACCTCATGCCTCAACCTCTGCCCCTGCCTTCCTCTGACACATGGATCCTTGGATCACTTCGCCTCTCTTGAACTTCTGACTGGAAAAAGGGATCAGACAGATTAAGGGTTTAAAAAAAAAAAATCTTTCTAATCATGCCCCAAACTACCTGCCAAACCAATGAACATTTAATGGCCAAAATAACTTGTATTTCAAATAGACTGATTTATCTCCTTTTTCAAACTCATGAAATCCTATGTTGGAGGTCAGTTGTCCTCTAGCCTATGGAAGAATAATGATCCTTTACACCTTACTGGACAACTCTATCTTCATTTTAAGATGAGGGGCTATTTCAGGAACTTGTTTGGTGACAAAAGTGATCTTTTGCCAATTTCAAAGATAAACAGTCTCCAGCAGTCAAAATGATTTCATAAGTTTTTGTCAAAAGCTTTAACTCTGACTTGAACTTTTCAATAGTAATAGCTCCAACGATGGAATTAATGCATCTGGAATAAAATGTAAAGGAGCAGTACTTCAGAAAATAATTTTGAAGAACAGCCAGGTAAAACTGCAGAATAGTGGGTTATTAATTTTTATAATTTACAGACTGCTTTAACAGTTTGGCCAATGGCATGGCCACCTAATGGGTTGCTTGTGCCACCCACATGCTTTTCTTAATAAGTTTTTCTTTCCTGAAGATGCAAATGATTACAGACATCCTTGGATGCAAAAGGGAGCCATAGTGCATATTATAATCATAGGTATTTTGGGGACAGGGCAGTTTCTCCAGAAAAGTCTGATAATGTGACTCTGCTCTCTAATCAGTGACACAGGATTAAAGATGGGCACTGATAATGCCAGGTATACATTAGAATCCCTCCTTGGGAATGGGAATTATAACTAAGAGATTGGAGTTGCAGTATAAATATTCTTTAATAGAAGAAGTGAAAATTCAAAGTTGTTGCAGCCAAGGTCCATAATATGGGATGAAAAGCAAAATGTCAGTGTTTGGAGACAGAGATCAAACAATGTCAGATTTTCAGAAAGAATCACAAATTAGAAATGAAGAGAAATGACTTCCCAGTCTTCCCGCAGTAGACCAGTGTTTGGTTGTAATATCCTTAAGTCCTGCTAATTCACAGCCCTTGTAGTACTTGACTATTCTTCTACCATCATAATAAATTCACCCTTTTTGCCAAATCTAGTTCTATTGGTGTTCTTTTATAGATATGATAAATGCCTGTTTTCTGCAGCAAATAGCCATTTCAGCAAAGTTTATGGGAAATTGTTTAGTTTCAATAACACAGCTATTTTCTTCCATTCATTGATTGAAGTTATTTTCTGTAAACCATAAGCTATCTTTTTAGACAGAGGTAAATCACATAAGGGTTCTGTAACCAAGGAACATGTGGGATGACAAGCCATGTATCTCAATAGATGGGCACATGTGGAAAGTTTGAGGGATAAAACCAACATGTTCTTGGGAAGAGATTATTTCCTACAGTGACCCAAGAAAATTTCAATAAGTGATGGAATTGGAGTCTATATGTGACAAATGAGCATCATTTAGGCACGTGGGGGTTAAGAGGGAAACATATCCTTTTGGCAGAGAAAATGTGAACACAACTATGAAGATAGAAAGAAGAAAGGTATACAAGCAACAGTTCAGTTTGACTAAAATTAAAGTCTTGCAAGAAGATATAGAGACCAGGATTTCTGAAAGGCAGATTAACAGAGGCCCTTCAAACTCATGTAATAAACTTAGACTTTACCCTGTCTGCCATAAGAAACCAATAAAGATCTCTGAGCCAGAGAATGATATAAGGAGTGACTCAGGAATGAATCAGGTGACTGTACAAAGGAGGGGCTACAGGAAAATAAAGGATGCCAGTGAGAAAGCTAGCCTGGTGTCCAGTGAAGTGATATTAAGAATTGGAGAAGGATATTAAGAATTTGGCAGGATTTTTTGGAGTTCTAGTATTGCTAAGGAAAAGTGACATTCTGAGGGTATTATCCAAAGAAGACATTGGTAGTGCTTCAGGAAAAGGCTGAGAGACAGGACGGTTTGTCTCTATTGGTGGGAGCCAACAGGTCTGTTAGGAGCTGGGAGCCTGGATGATAGGGCAGGGATGTATACAGTCATCTGGATAGGGATTAATGAGAACACAAAGGGATGAAATAGAGGAAGAGTTTTTCATCTAAAAGAGTTAATTATAAAGTGGAAGGATTGTCTTCTCCCATTCCATGAGTTGCCTCTTTGTTTTGTTGACTATTTCCTTTGCTGTGCAGAAGCTTTTTATCTTGATGGAGATTCCTTAAGAAATTAAAAACAGAGCTACCCTAGGACCCTGCAATTGCATTACTGGGTATTTACCCTAAAGATACAGATGTAGTGAAAAGAAGGGCCATATGTATCCCAATGTTCATAGCAGCAATGGCCACAATCACTAAACTGTGGAGGGAGCCAAGATGCCCTTCAACAGATGAATGGATAAAGAAGATATGGTCCATATACACAATGTAATATTACATCTTCATCAGAAAGGATGAATACACAACTTTTGTATCAACATGGATGGAGGAGATTATGCGGAATGAAACAAGTCAAGCAGAGAGTCAATTATCATATGGTTTCACTTACTTGTGGAACATAAAGAATAACATGGAGGACATTAGGAGAAGGAAAGGAAAAGTGAATTGGGGGAATCGGAGCGGGTGATGAAGCATGAGAAACTGGGACTCTGAGAAACAAACTGAGGGTTTTGGAAGGGAGGGGGGTGGGAGGATGGGTGAGCCTGGTGGTGGGTATTAAGGAGGGCATGTATTGTATGGTGCACTGGGTGTGGTGGATAAAGAATGAATCTTGGAACACTGAAAAAACAGAATAAAATTAAGAAAAATTTAAAAAAATAAAAATTTTAAAAAATTTAAAAAGTGAAAGGATTAAGAAAACAGAGTAGGAGTTAGACTGCAGACATGGGATGCAAATCTATACCCAATTAATGCTGACTATGTAGAGAGTTCCAGGTATATTCACAACTAGAATCACAGTGTTACCTGCATACTGCACATCTCGAGAAGTTGAGAAACTTGCCCAAAATAAGTCTATTTTAAGTGGTACAAATGAAATTTCAACTCATTTTCCAGTGCCTTGATTTTAATCCTTTGCATTTTATCACATCCTCTCTCATCAAAATTAGATGTGAAGAAGCATAAACATGAAGCCAGACTGTTTCAATAAGAATGCTGGGAATGTGAACCATGAGAGACAATGGACTCTGAAAAACAACCTGAGGGTTTTGAAGGGGCGGGGGGTGGGAGGTTGGGGGAGCTAAGTGGTGGGTATTAAGGAGGGCACGTATTGCATGGAGCACTGGGTGTGGTGCAAAAACAATGAATATTGTTATGCTGAAAAGAAATTTTTAAAAAAATAAAAAAAAAAAAAAAAGAATGCTGGGAATCTGAATTTCACTGAATATCCAGCCCTCTCAAACCAGCTTCTTAAACCGCTGAACCCAAATTAAAGTAACTTCCAATTAGGCCATTGGCTATTGATAAATAGTTAACATGAAATTACTAAAAAAATGCCAAAGGAAAGCAATTACGTATTTTGATATTATGACAAAATCAACAAAATCCAATTACCAGATTGTTTTTTCCTGGTTTCATAGCTTGTTAATTTTGTGACTATCCATTTGAGTAACTACATCTGAAATAGGAGCATAAAGGCTAGTGGCCATTTATTCATGTATTATAAATGTTAAATTCCAGAAGTGTGTGACATCTATACGAATATAAAACAAATTTATTGTAATTAATATTATTACCATGAATAAGAAATAAATTCATAACATGCAATATGTAAATAGTAAGCAAAACATATAATCTGTCTCTTTTTAAAATTAATCACACATTCACATTAATGTGATTTATGTTATTATAATATACACTATGCCTCTGGAATCAAAGTGGAAATGATTAGTTCTTTATATGACCTTAACAACAAATAATATGCTAACAGGATCATAAATATCAACTAAAATTAATTTATATTTCTGATATTCTTAAAATAGCTTCCTGGATTTGAACTTTGAATAGCTATATAATGAATGAAAATAAGCATAAGTGCCATGACATATTAAAATGTCAAAACAGAGGACACCTATGTTCATAGTTCAAGAAATGGATCATAGATCACAGAATGTTGGAGGGAAGAAGGAACTTGGAGGTCTTTCAGTTCAATCACTTCATTTTGTAAATGAGAGAATGGAAGGCTTAGAGAGCTAGAGACTTCTCTAGGGTTCAACGCACAAGTACAAAGTGACAGTGCCAAGAATATAGTTTAGACTTCTTGACTTTGGTCCATTGTCCTTTTTGCTCTATCATGGTGCCTGAAGAATCATTTTTCATTCTTAAAAATCATATCTTATTATTGCATTAGCAAGTGAAAGATTAATGAGTATATATTTTTTACTTTTTAAATGAGAAATAAACACTTCTATTAACCACAGCAAAACAGAATTTACCATAACCTGAGTTCAGATGATAGCTTTGTTTCCCATACAACCTTCAGCAAATAGGCTTTCCAGATTTAAGCACATATTATAACAGTGATGATCTTTTTAAAGGTACTACATTTTTATTAAAATAAATTATTTGACCTATGATTATTAACTTACATGATACAAAAGAGGAAATCATTAACAGACTGTGCTGCAGCAGATCTGGAAATTAAAGTAACACCTTATTTTTTTTCCATGTATAATTTACAAAAAGAGAGGATCCTAGTTCTTAAATGCATCATTTGATGAGTCCTGACAATAGCATATATCTATGTAATCCACACCTAGCTCAAGGTATAGAACATTTTAACACCCCAGAAAAATCCCAGCATCCTTACAGACAATAAATTCACCATCCTCTTATGGAGGCAACCACATATATTTTGTTTATATTTTGATCAGACTGGTTGTCTTTATTTTTATTGAATTGTAGGAGTTTGGGGTATATTCTGGATATAAGTTCTTTGTCAGTTATATGCACCACAAATATTTTATGCCAGTCTGTGACTTATCTATATACTCACTCAATACTGATTTTGATAAGAAGTGTTCAATTTTGATAATGTGCATTTTAATATTTTTTTATAATTATGCCCGAACATTTTATGTACTGAGAAATATTTGTGTATCTCAAGGTACTGAAAATACTATTCAATGTTTTCTTCTGGAAACTTTATACTATTAGCTTTCATGTCTGGTTCTTAGATCATCTCAAGTTAAATTTTATATATGAAGTGAGGCATATGACAAGGTTTTTCCTCCAAATCACGATCCTGTTGTCCCAGCACCATTTATTCAAAAGACACTTCTTTCTCCGTTGGAATAATTTGGAGTCTCAGCTGAAACTTCACAATTAAAGTATGAGTTTATTATTGGATTCTAACCTACTACATTGATATATTCTAAGGTCAAAAGAATACTTTCTTTTTAGCTTTTTTATAAGTCTTCAAATCCCTTGTAAGTACTCAAATTTTATTGCTGTTTCCATTGTCAAGATTTTTAAAAATTCTAAACCCTCACATTTCCACATAAATTTTAGAAGTAATTTGTTGATATCTTAAAAAAAATGGAAGAAATTTTGGTTAAGACTGCATTGAAACCATAGTTCAATTTGAGAACTGACATCTTAATAGTTCTGAATTTTCCAAAACACATAAGCATAATATATGGCTATTTAAGTCTTCTTTAATTTCTCTCAGTAGTGTTTTGCTGTTTTCAGTATACAAGCTTTGTACTTACTTTAATGCTAAGTTTATCTTAAGTAGTTCATGTTTTCTAAATGCTAATATAAATTGTATTTGTTAATCATATCCATTCATTGAGTGCTACCATACAGAAAAAAACTGACCTTGTATCCTGTGAGTTTGCCTAATTCACTTATTCAAGTAGCTGCTTGTTAAAATTTCTCTACGTACTATCATATTGTCTGTAAATAAAGACAGCCTTACTTCTCCTTCCAAACTACATGACTTTTTTTTATTAAATCTTAGTTTATGACACTAGTTACAATTTAAATTACAAAGTGGAGAAGAAGTGGTAAAGCAGATATGCTGGCCTTAAGCTCCAGGGAAAAGTGTTCAGTCATTCATCTTTAGGTATGATGCTAGCTGTAGGTTTTTCTTAGATGCTCTTTGTCAAAATAAAGTCTTTTTCTTTTCCTAGTTTAGAGAGAGTTTTGATCCAAATGAGTTCTGGGTTTTGTCGTTTTGTCAAGTGTTTTCTGTGCATTTATTCTGGTGTTTATGTATCTTCCAGATCGTTCTAAACTGTTCTGTTAAAACTGTGAATTACACTGACTTTTGAATGCTGAACCGCAGAAATGGGATAAACCTTACTGCTGTGTTCACTGGCGTGTGCCTTGAGATACACAAATATTTGGTGCCATTTGGCCATTGTGTACTTTTTTTCTTGTTGAACATAGATAAGGAGATTATCAATTTTAACAATCCTTTGGAAGAACCACAGTTAATTGTGTTAATTGCTTTATTTTTTATCTATTTCATTAATTTTATCTATTTAATGCTCCTCTCGTTATTTTTCTTATTCTACTTACTTTGATTTAAACTGGCTTCTTTTTTTGACTCCTGATGTTGAAAGGATAGATGATTGATTTTTAAACCTTGCTTTTGTTTTTTTTTTTCCAAACTAAACACATAGAGCTATAAATTTCCCTCTAAGCACTGTTTTAATTACCTTCCACAAATCGTAATTTTTTTCATTAACATTTACCTTTGAATATTTTGTATTTTGTTAATTCTTTAACACACAGATTTCTTTGGGACTGCTTAATTTCCATATATTTGAGGCTTCTCTTGATGTCATTTTGTATTGATTTCTACTTTAATTCCACGGTGGTAAGAAAATATACTAGATATAACTTAAATCTTTGAAAATGAGACTTTTTAGATGGCTCAGGATATGTCCTATGTTGGTAAATGTTCTGTGTACATTTGTTTGAAAGGGATTAGTATTCTTCAGGTTAGATGTAGTGCTCTATAAATGTCAATTCCATCAAGTTGGTTAAAAAAGTTTTTCAAGTTGTTTATGTACTTAACTGATTTTCTCTCAATTAGTCCTATCATTTGCTGAGAGGAGTTTTGAAATATCATACTATAACTGTAGATACCTCTGTTTTTCCTTTATTTTCTGTTAATATTTGCCCTAATCATTTTGAAATTCTGCTACTAGCTACATGCACCCTTACTAGTCTTCTTGAAAAATTGTTCTTTTTATCATTATGAAATGTTCCTCCCTACCTCTAGTAATACTCTTTTCCCTGCAATCTATTTTCTCTAATATATTACTACAGCTACTCTACCTTTCTTAAAATTAGTATGTGTATGTTCCTTAAGAAAAAAAAAAAAAAAAGCTTCTTTATTCTATATGATAATCATTGTCTTATAATTGGAGTCTTCAGCTTATTCACATGTTTGGAAAGTAATTTTATCTATTGACTGTTTAGTTATATCTTTTTACATTAATTTGAGTGCATGTTCTAGGAATTACAATACTTATACTTGACTTTTCAGTTTACTCAAAATAAGTTTTGTAATAGTTCCTGAAAAATATATAAACCTTGCAATGTTATAGATCCGTTTTCTTCTCCACATTCCCTTAAACTATAGTTGTCATAAACATTACTGCTATGCCATTATATACCCTGCATGTTACAATTTGGATTTAATTAGTCCTAAGTATTTTCATTAATTAAGATAGAAAGAAGTAAGCTTCTAAATTTGCCAAAATATTTATCAGTTTTGACAATCTCAATTCTTTCCTGAAGATCTGAGTTTTTATTTGGTATTACAGTTGACCCTTGAACAACACAAGAATTAGGGGCACCAACACCCCTGGAGCAGTGGAAAATCATGTATAAGTTTTGAATCCCCAAAATCTTAACTACTAACAGCCTACTGTTGATTAGAAGTCATTTGTAACATAAACAGTCCATTAACACATAACTTGTTTATGTACCCATATTTTGTATATGTATCCTTACAATAAACTACAGAAAATATTAAGAAAATCATAAGGAAAATACATTTACAATACTGTAGAAAATCTACATGTAAGCAGTATGCCTAGTGGTCCCCTGGATTTGCCTTTTGCTTCAACAACGTTCAGCTGGAACAGAACCGGAGATGCCACTTCTTCCAGCCTCCCACCACCAACCTCCCACCAACCTCTTTTCCAGTCACAGCCAGAATCATCTTCTCAGCCATCCTCCACCTCCATGACCAGCTGAAACCATTTTTCTGAGTTTAGTTCTTTATGTAAGCCCATCAACCGCGAACTCCCAGATTTGTTAGAATTATTCCCTCCAGATAGAGGCTGCCATCAACCACCTGGTCAACAGGCATCTGTCGGGCTCTCCGGGCATCTAGTTCCACTGACCACCTGGATCCGGAGGGCTGTGCCGCTTCTTCTAGGAGTCGGCCAAAGAGAAGCAGGAGAGCCCCCAAGCAACTGAAGACGTAAAACCAGAGCAGCAGCGGCGCCCTTTCTGCAAAAGCAGAACCAGGACCTTTTATACCTGCACGCCCCGGGCTCTGCCTGCGCAGACTCAGTGACTTCCCCGACAACCACTTCCTGGATGAGGGGGTGAAACTCATCAAGAAGACGAGCGACCACGTGAATAACTGCAGCAGGCTTGCAGGCGGGGAGGCTAGGCTGGGCTGGGCGGGTGTCTCCCGGGAAGGCTCACCCTGGAGCAAGGCTAGGAGCCTCCAATGCCCAGACGCCTTTGAGGGGACCACTGCTGTCCCCTTGGCATCAGGACTTCTGCCTCACCTTTCCCTGCAGCCCCATGGCAACTTTTTAAACACCCTAGAGTCCAAATCAAATGGAAACAATAAAGCTTTTTGAGGGGGAGAAAGAAAAGGGAAAAAAAGGGGGAAAAATTGAATTATGTCTTGGACATTTTGAATATCATATTTTAGAAAATATGGATTCTGGAAATTTCATCTTGGTCTTACACTCCAAACTTTCTTGATAGCATCTCAAACCTTAGTTCAGTTTTTGTTGGTTTTTTTGTTTTTTTGCTTTTCTTCCCTTCCCCCCTTAACTGGAGTCTGCCCCACACATGCATATTTCAGAGATAAATCAGAGATTTGGGCAAAGTTTATACAAAGTTTAGCACTCCCAGTGTCTGACTTTCCTTATCAGAATGCACACTTATTATAAGATTTGTTTTTTGTTTTAGAGAGAAAGACAGCGCATGCATGAGGGGGAGGGGCGAGAAAGAGGGAGGAGAAAATATCAAGCAGACTCCCCACACAGCATGGAGCCTGGCATAGGGCTCCATCTCACAACCCTGAGATCATGACCTGAACTGAAATCAAGAGTTGGATGCCTAACAGACTGTGCCACCCAGGTGCCCCAGAATGCATACTTTCATTTAAACAGCTGGGATTTCCCCAGACTCTATCGTTTAGTTCTTCAGTTCAGTAAATCTATGCATTTTTAAATTAAAATTTAGTGTGTGCCAAATTTCACCAACCTTCAAGATAAAAGATGTAAAGCCCAGTAAGTCATCCTGTGTTGTTGTCTGTCTCAGGTGTCTGCTTGCCTCCAGAGTCTGACTATTCTTGTTATTAATTCTTCACTGGCTTCAAGCACTGTTTTTGTTTGTTTGGTTGTTTGTATAGAATTTTGTATAGACTTTATAGTGGTTATCTGTGATTGGGTACCATCTTATAGGAACTACTCAGCCATTCCAGAAGCACCTAATCTATTTCCATTTAATATAATTTTGTTATGATTGGTTTAAGCCTGCTGTTTTGTTATTTGTGTTCTATTTGTGCATCTGTTATTTGCTATTTTCCTTCTTTTATAGCTTTATTTTGCATTAGTCAAGTATATTGTAATATTCACATTCACTTCTCAATTGGTATTTCACTATACCTCTCTGTTTTGCTTTGCTTGGTGTGTGTGTGTGTGTGTGTGTGTGTGTGTGTGTGTGTGTGTGTTTTCTCTAGGATTGCAGCATATATCTTCTACCTTTAATTTTTTGAGGAAACTCTGTACTGTTTTCCATAGCTGCTGCACCATTTTCCATTCACCAGAAGTTCATAAAGATTCCAATTTCTCCACATCCTTTCCAACACTTGCTGTCTTTTGCTTTTCAGATAATAACCATCCTGACAGGTATGAAGAGCTATCTCATTATGGTTTTGATTTGCATTTCCCTGATAATTAGTGACATTGAGCAATTTTTCTTATAGTTGTTGACTATATGTATGTTTTCTTTGGAGAAATGTCTAATTCAAGTTCTTAGCTTATTTTTAAATGGGGTCATTTGTTTTCTTCTATTGAATTGTAGGAATTTCTTACATATTTTAGAGATTAATCCTTTGTTAGGTATATGGTTTGCAAATATTTTCTCCCATTCTGTAAATTGCATTTTCACTCTGTTGATTGTTTTCTTTGCTGTGCAGATACCTTGTAATTTAATGTGGTACCATGTGTCTATTTTTGCTTTTGTCCCCTATACTTTTGGTTTCATATTCATGAAATCATTGCTAGAATTCAAACCCAAGTTCAGCCATACTCCAAGCATTATTGCCTTATTTGCTATGTGGTATTGCCACCAATTTAAGGAGCAAACTGAAAAAAAAAAAAAGAAACCCAAAGTGCCATACCTGTCATCAGGCATGAAGGGAGTTCAGAGGAAAAGACAGAGTGGTTCCAACCAATGGCAGCATATTTCTTTGTATTCAAACATTATGGTACAGATTGATTAGAAGCCCACCCTTTAGACCCAGATAGACTTCCATCAGATATTTCTTTGAGACTCAGTTTCTTGACCTGTGTAATGGGGTAAAAAGCAATGTAATCTACTTGTTATTAGAATTAAATTAAGTAATGTATATACAGTACCTATTAAATAAATAGTAATAATTTTTATTATGTCTTCATTTGGTCTACCTGCAAAAAAAGGAGGTGTTCTTCAGGGTAGAGCAGAGAATTATCAAGACTAGAATAAAAGTTGCAGTACCTCAAAGACATTATCCAAGTTGTTTTATTCATATTTTGAAAATAACCTATTTATTTAAAAGTACTTCTTCCAATAAGCTCTTTTATCTTGTGGTTTTAAACAATATACACATTGGCAGTAAATAGCTGAGTAGTCTTTTCAAACTTGCATAAATTTCAAAACAGATTTTCACTCTCCAAACGAATTGAAAACAAATTCTGAAAAATCATGGAAAGCAAATGGAACTGAAAAATCTGTAAGTATTTAAACAGACTCTCAGGACCCCTAAGTAACGTTAAAAAGTACCCTGAGAATGAATCAAAACAATATAATTGCTTGCGATTGCTGTGCATGTAAATATGGAATCAGTCCCAAAGGACTGGATGGGTAATAAGTATTTCTCTTTTATATGTCTGCTGGCTCTGACCTTGGAAACACTCAGCTGGGAACTGGTGTGTCTGCTCTGATGTCTGGATGGACTACAGCTGGGCAACATCACCATGCCTGTGCATGAGAAGGAATGATTCCCCTCCTCCCTCTCAATTCTTCTGACATCTGCTAATGAACTCCAGAGGACTGACTTTGCAGAGCCTGCTCATCCCTCCTGTAGAGGAGGGACATTTGGTATAATGATGAATGGCCCACAACCAAGCTAAATAGACAAAAAGTGATTAAATGTAAGCTGTTGAACAAAAAAAGCATACAAATTATAGCAGGCATCAGAGTACCTCCTTCCCAGGATCAATCTGATAGAATTACCACCCTACCCATTAGATGTTTGCAAAGCAAACTTTCACTTGTGTTAATTAACAAAATATATGTGTACAAGAATTAAATGGTTGTTCCATGTATAACTTTCTCTTAAGTAGTGAATTGCCTTTTCTTAACTACAGTGAAATTAATGTACTTTTTAACATTTGCTAAATCTGTATTTTTTTGTGTGTGTTCAAATACAATGGAACAATTCAGTAAGGTATTATGAGATTTCATCTAGTGAAGATAAAAGCTAATGCTGTCTAGAAAGCATGGCTTAAGATTTCTCGAAGCTGTGTTTACCATCCTGCCTAAATTATGCAGTCAGAGCTTATAAACTATTAGGGCCTCTAGATCTTCAGATTGGAAACATTTTCAGATTTAGAAAAGCTTCATTGTTTGAGTTCAGCTTTTGGGTTTAAAATAATTAGGGTGGAATGGGAACATAATCCTCTCACTAACATGTTTTTTTCTTCAGTGAAGTCTGAGGAATTTAGCATAACGATGCAATCTGGAAGAAAAAAAAATAAAGAAAAATGAAAAGAACTTTGTTCCTTTTCAGTTAATACTGGATAACAAAAGTGCAAAATATAGAACATGATGTTACTGATACCTTTTATTGGGCTATGTCAATTTCCCCAGGGACAATGCATTGCTGCAAGTAACTATGTGAAACACGTGTGTGTGATATTTGAAGATATTCCTCTTCTAGGCTTTTTCTATACCTGTTTATTGGCAGCTATCACCCTCCGTTGCCTCTATCCAGGTAAATAAAACAAATAAAACAAGCAACAGAACTATTCCTCTTTGCCTTGTATTTTATTTGCTATCTATCTGTTTTACATCATTGCAATTCTGAATAAAATGAGTTTTGAGAGAAAAAGTCCACCTTCGATTTTATATTAAATGTTCATTCCTGAGCTAACTTTAGCTAGCTGTTCTTTGAAACCACAATGAAGTCTTAAAATCATTTAAAGTGTTATTAATTTAATAGTTGTACAGGATGGATTTTTCAGATTGCTCATACATAGATTTCTTGACTGAAAATGTGCATAGCTTTGCTTCCTTAGCTATCACTGCCATAATTTCCATGAAGGATGATATTCTATGGCACAATTACTGATAACCAAATGAACTGGCATTAGATACTCCATTATTTGGGCAAATGCAGATTTCAGCTGGTCATATTACTTTGTGAAAAGCTGATGTAAATATTTCCAAATAAAATTCTTACTAGAATATAGGCTTTAGTCTCTGTCTTTTAACCACTCTCAACCAAGCATAATTTCATTACAGACTTGTAAACTCAGACGTGGTTAATGTTTCCTCACTAAACGAAAGTGAGTTTGAAAGTACAGGTAGAACCATAGTTATGTTTAATTCAGGTCATGAATGTACAAAATAAAGCAACCTCAGATTTTTACATCTCCCTCTACCCTTTATTTCAATACAGCTGTTCACAGTAGAAAGAAAAAGAAAGAAAGAAAAAGAAAGAAAGAAAGAAAGAGCAAAAAACCTTTCATTTCCACTGCACTTCAGGTCATTCTTTTTAGCAATAGAAAATGTGAAGGTCATTTTACCTCATCCTTACAATTAACAACAATTGCAATAAGTTCAAAACTATAGGAATATCTGTGAATCTAAGTTTTACTCAAAGAAATTCTAGCTAGAAAAGAAAAAGGAGATAAAAGGAATGGGCCTTCCTCATTTAAATTCCTGACTGAGTAAATACCACCACATTATCAGCTCTGAATAATTAACTCCCATCCACTGTGCCAAAAAATGATGCACTGTATTTGGAATGCATCTTTTCAATAAATACCCCTGAAAGAAACCACCACAGAAATCATGACAGCTGTCATTGCACTAAACTTTTACTTACTCAAGTCATTTTCTGAAAACCATCATTAGAATCAAATTAAAATAAAGCTGAGGTTTTCTGAATAAAACTGTCAAAAAAGATAAAAGTTTTTACATTGACAGTAAAGCAAATGATTTTTTCCACTCTGTTGAGGTTGCATAATAGTGCAGTATATCTGAATGACTTATGGTCCATTAATGACTGATTAACAGCTGGAGGAGGGGAAATCTTTCCAAGAATAGTTTTCAAATGAATGAAACTTCAGGCCTAGAGGCAATGGGAAATGCAAAGTGTGGGGAACTGGGGGAGGATGTGGGTGGAGGAGTCTTAGAAGATCAGACTTTCATAATTCATTAAAATCACTGGAAATGACAGAGTGTGATCTGAAATGAATTTTCCATATTCACAGGGGGAAGAGGTCACAGTTAATACTAAGTCCTTGAAGATGACTGCAGGAGGTAGAGGGCCAATAAGAGTGTATCTGTGCAGCGTACCTGAAAAAAAAAATAAGCCTAGCTAAGACAGAACATGGTAAAGAATTCTACCTATGCCGTTTTGTTCACCAGGATTCCTCTGATATAATGAAATACCAAAAACTCCATGCAACTAGACTAAGGTGGGGTGTGGGGTGGGGGTGCAGTGGGGAGTGTTGATGCTAAAAAGGTATTTAATGTATGAAATGATTTATTTACAAAGACTAGTTCCACATTCTGGAATGAGAATTATACGACATATATACTTAAATAAAATGATAAAAAATAAATTTTAAAAAATAGGACTGCTGGCTTTCTTTTTTTTAAGGTGACTTTCTGTGTAGCCTAAATTTAACTTTTATCACAAAAATAATTCATGCTTTTATAGATGTTACAGAAACTAGTAAAATAAATGAAGAAAGTAAAAGTCACTTCCCAGTAATACCAGTATTTAAATTTAAGTGTATTTCCTTCCATCATGTAATGTATTTATTCATAAAATAATTTTTTCAATAAAAGTGAAATGATGTTGAATGTACATCACATTATGTTGGGAACATAGGAGCCATTTAGCCTTGCTTTGGAAATCAGTGATCTATCTTGAAGTATATCCAGCAGCCTTTGCAATCTATTATAGCTACTAGACCAAGGCATATTTATCTCTCTATCTGGCCAGCACTGGATTTGTGTGCTCAGTACTCGTTAACAGTATATCAGTAAGAGTGATCATAGCATATATTTTATGTCCTTAAGTATGTAACTGTACCAAAATTCCTAAAGCAAATGTAGAAATTGTACACCTCAGTACCTAAAAGTCTGAAAAGTACTGTCTTTGTCTAGCTTCTGATGTCTTTTTATCAGCTTCTGTCAATCAACAATAAGCTTTACTCCTCAATAAGAAAGAATTTTGACATAAGTCAAACACAACAGTGGAATATGGCCCCAGCACCTCCAACAGAAACTAATAGCCTTGCTAAAAAAGAATTAAGGCACCCTGTAAAGAAAAAAATATAATGTACTAGACTAATTATGATTATAGAAATACTACAAAAATGATTAAAATAATGTCTATTTGAATTAAGTATTTTTCTTTAAAATTGCAATAATTATAATAAATAATAAATCCTTATACTTTCATGTTGCTTTAATTCAGAATAAATGATAATTGTCAAAATCTGTATCTCTTATGGGGAGAAAAGTTGGAGGTAATTTCTTATAAAATTTTAGGCCTTATGATATTGCTCAAGTATAAAATCTGTCTCGTTTAAATCAACTCTTCAAGAAATAAAGAGGCCTTTCTTCATCCTCTTGAGTCTTGGTACATTAACTTAAAGGCTTACTGTAATTTTTTGTTATAATAAATATTATAATAATCTCTAATCCCACTGCTCTAGCACAACAATTTTTAAAATTTCACTTTCCTACTCATTTAAAATCCAAAATTTATAAAACTATGTTTATTGGGAAACTAAAATCTAGGGATTCTGTTGTCTTAAGTTTTACATTATATGGTACACATTTTACTCTGTTTTTACCTAATCTTTAAAATAATAATTTTAAGGGATATGTAATACTATATAAAGTAGAAGCACCATAATCAATCATTTCCCATTTTTTAAATACTTAGATTGTTTTAAATGTTTAAATTGGACTATGTTTTATTGATAAACTTTTGCCAATCTCAGATTTTTAGCTTTACCCCCGCTTTTTTTTTTTTTTTTTTTTTTGCTGGTTAATATGTGACTCTAGTAAGCTATATTCTTATTTTTTACATTTAAAATTTCTCTTGATATGTGAAGAGCTTTTTCTTTCCCCAAAGTCTTAATTTCTTATACTTAAATTAGTTGAATTATTTTTGTCTTTACTAGTAATTCTTATTTTTCACAAATTATGTTTCCAGGTTCCATCTTCCATATTTGTTCTTTAGTCTTGCATTTTAGTGTGCTCTCTTATGCTTATTGATTTTTTATATCATATTTCTAATAACTACTATATTCAACAATGATCTCAGTGGTTCAATCGCTAGTCTCATTACTGTTTGATTTTGCTCAATGTTTGATTAGTTAGACTAGTTTATGCCACAGTAGCAAATAGCAAAATGCCAGTTGCTTAAAATGACAAAATTATTCTTTGCCTACCATGCATGACTATCTTGAGTTGGCACTGGGGTCCTGTTCATAGTAGCCACACGGAGACTCAGAGCGATGAATCAGCAAATATTGCCAGTCTTGTGCTAAAGGCAAACGTGACCTTTGCAAGGTATGTCAATTAAATGCTCTAGCCCTGAAATAATGCATATTATTTCTGAGCAGAAGTCATTGGTTCACACTAGTTATATAACTCCACCTAACTACAAGAGACTGCACAGTCCTATCACTTACATAGAAAGGTGGAGGACTGAAAATGTTTGGCATGTAGTACTAGTGACGGTCACACTATCTTTATTGCCATAAGTTAACCTGTATTTTCTAAAAATTTCCATTTTATGTAAGAAAAGGTATTTTAGGGTATAGAGTTTGGCCTAAGTTATCTTCATTCTTTTTGCTTTTTATTTTGTGTTCCAAATGTCTTATATGTTTGTTTGTTTGTTTTTGTTGTGGATGGCTTTACACTTTCTGTTTGCTCCTACTTCCATGTGATTAATTTGCTAATCTTTCAAAAACAGACCAGATGGAGAATTGCTTTAAAGCATCGTCCTAGCAATCTGACTGTTTTCTGGCTGAGTGAGCCTCTTTGATCTTGAGTTGGAAATTAGGCTTCCCCCCACCCCTAAGACTTTTCATATTCCAATAGTTGATTTAATAATTCAGTGTCAGGAGTAAGTTTTGACAAAGAGTTAAGGTGTGGAGGAGATTCTTCTCCATCTATAGCAGCAGGCTTTACAGTCTTTTGTCCTTCTTTGACCTAGAGTTAAAAAATAGCTCACATGATGGGTTATTTCTATCTGCACCAACACACAGCTGATAACGTTAACACGCAGAAATATGCAACTCGGGACAAGAGTTCAATTCAACTGAGAGTCTCAGATGATGGCAGAGAAAATTATTTGAATTCTGAACTGGAGACTGGTGCACATTGCCATCACTATCACTGCGGTAGGTTATAGGAATTCCTTTTTAATAGCTAAAGTGCCTATGTATTATGATTACTTCCAAAAATGACCTTTATTGGGGCAATTCAAAGGAATTCTTTATAATATTTATAGAGAGGGTGTTCCTTCATAAATATATGACTGAAATTTTAATTATTTTACTTAAAAGAGCTTAAATGTTAATTCAACCTTGTGGTTAGAAAGGGACTGAGGTGCAGTGTTAAAAATGGGCTCCTGAGTCATTCAAAGTTGGGTTCAAACCTAGTTCTGTTACTAATGAACCATGCAGCCACCTTGGGTGAGTAACTTGAGTCATTCTCGAAGCTTGGCTTTTCTCATCTGGAAGAAATGGATGATAAAAATGCCTAACAACAGGATTGTTGGGGGGATTAATTTCAAAGCAGTTGCTATAGTTCTGGCCAGTTTCAAGCTCAGAGGAAGGAAAACACATAAACAAAGGTAAGAAGATGACAAAACAGCATGTGTTCCAGGTTGATTGGCCCTTTGGGTAAATAAGTGTAGGGCTGCTGCATGTGTTGTGCAGGTTGTTCACTGTACAAGGGTGCCAGACCAAAGGGGCAAATGGGGCTGAAGTCCAACCCATATTCTGCTTGCATAACCATCCTCTGTGGCATAGGCTCATCTGCCCAGAGGAAGGAGTGCATTTTTTCTTTACATGATATGTGAGCTAAGGGTGACCCTGAATAGGTAGAAATTGCAAGACATTTGACAAATGTGTGTCTGTGGCCCTAATCCTAAACAGGGAGGAACAGAGTTCCAGGGGGCACTCACCATTATTTCCTGGATCATCTCCTTTCCTTAAGTTTAGGGCTTCTGAGCCATTTTCATTTGTTGGTTCTAAAAACTGAAAGCAAAAATACCTTTTTGTCCCCTGATATATTAAACAGGCCATGCTATTTCAACCATTTTTCCTTCCTTCTGCCAAGTTCCAATCTTTCTTCTGAGCCATCATTACATCAGCTTGCAGGAGGCCGGGTACTCCCAACTCCACTTTGTGTCAGTTGGGCTGCTTCACTTTTCCTCCTAGGAAAAGCCTCACAGACTGAATGGCATTTTCCTTGCTTTGATCTTGATGGTTTAGCTGAGACTGGTTGATCGGATGACCAGTTGCCTCAAGTCACAGCCTCTCTCCTTTCCTGCTGAGGACATCTCCAAGGGGGAGTGAGGAAAGGAGGAAAAATGCCCTGAGTAGAGAGAATTGTGCAACAGGATGTTGAACGAGGCCCTAAAAAGCAAAGACCCATCTGTGCACCCTCACCTTTCCTCTGCGATCTGTGCATGCTATGGAGAGCTGCCCCAGAAGGCTGTGCAGCTGCCTCCATTCTGTCACTCCCCTTCTAGTCTCTTCTTTACTGTCCTCCAATGTTTTTTTTAACCAAGTGGGCAGAAAGAGAGGGGTTTCTATCAGGCAATAAAGAGTTCTAATGAGAATCTATTTCACTGATCCATAAAATAAAACCAAGATGATCTCATATAATAACAATTACAATTTATTAAACTTTGAATATGTTCCAGGTGCTTTACATACATTATCTTTAATCCCTATCAAAACACAGTAAGGCAGTTATTTTTATCTCTGTTCTATGATAAGAACGTCAGTGAGAAAAGTTAATTAACTTATTCAAATATACAGAGCTAATAAGGAATAGGGTTAGGATAAATCCCAGCATTGTCTGACTCTGTAGCCCATGTTCTTTTTGTTTTTTCTTTTTTTTTTTTAAGATTATTTATTTATTTATTTGACAGACAGAGATCACAAGTAGGCAGAGAGGCAGGCAGAGAGAGAGAGAGAGAGAGGAGGAAGCAGGCTCCCCGTGGAGCAGAGAGCCCAATGCGGGGCTCCATCCCAGGACCCTGAGATCATGACCTGAGCTAAAGGCAGAGGCCTTAACCCACTGAGCCACCCAGGCTTTTTTTTTTTATTAGTGTCTGTAAAATATTTTTTAAATGACAGTGTAGTGCATACATGTATTCTCACTGGGTAAAATATGAAGAAGTCTATGCAGTGAATGTGGAAATTGCTTTTATATCACTTCTTTCACCCAGTATCCAGTCTTGGTAATTTCCTCAGTGGAGACCAGTTTTCAGAATTTTAAAATAAATTTTTGAATACATTTTCATTTTATATATAATATTATATATATATTATATTCCACATGCATATGGAATATAATGTACATATATATATATTCCATGCATATATACATATATATACACATATGTACATATATACAGAATATACATATATATTCCATATACATATTTTTAAAAATCTGTGTTTTGTTCTATAAGTTGTTTTTTAATGCAATATAAAAATCATCTTTTAACACCAGTACATTCAGACCCACTCCTTTTTGTAGTAGTTGAATAATATTTAAGTTTGTATTTGTGCTATCTCATTCTGTTTTCTTTTTACCCAGTTCTCTGCAACTTAGTTATTCTGGACCCCTACTTCTTATATAAGTAAACATACTAAAAAGAGTATTGGAGGATGGTATTTCTCATTGCAAAGAACTCTGATATTTTTCATACTAGTTTATCTTTGTTTAATGGATAAACATAAAATTACTGGGAAGTCATCATCATCATAATAAGGAAATTTCCTTCTAATCATTACATTGGTATGATTACATGGCATCAGTTTTTCTATTTGGTTGAATATGGTATTTTTTTTCACAATGTACATTTTCCTCAAAGGTCTGCTTTTCTGGCTCTTTGACATTTTGGCCTTTCCCTCATTTTACCTCTCCACTATGATGCTGCAGTTCATTGTACTGCTGAGGAAACCAAGAACCAGAGAGAATAAAAGACAGCCAAAGGCATGGAGCTGTTCAGTGCCAGAACCAGAAATTAATCCCATCTAAGTGCTGGCTCTCATCTCAGTACCCTTCCTATGACATAACACGTTATTCATGGGAAGTCTTATGTAGATGTTCTAGCTTCTTTGTAAATCTATCCTCCTTTCTCTTCACACTTCATATCCTATTTCCAGTCACATTTGTTTAGCTGAAAAAGTCTGTCAGGCTTTGTGTCCTTGGCAGAGAACTCGGAGAAAAGCTCATTTATTCTTGATTTTATTTTGAATAACTTCTGGCAGAATGCAGCATCAATAAATCCCAGTTAATAAAAAGTTAGAATATTATGGGACTTTAGAAAAAAAATAATAACCCAACTCCTTATTTTATAAATTCATTTAAAAACACATATTGTGAATGTACTTATTATATATCCTCATAAGTGCTGATGTGTGTGAAAGTCTATTTGCATTTGACATCTGGGAGACTGGAGCCAAGAAAGACCAGTTCACTTGAAAAAAATCTCATATTAGTAGTTAGTAAGACCCAAGTCATAGTAGTTAGTAAGACCCAAGTCTCCTGACTTAAAGTCCAGTGTTAAACACCCATGTGACTTGCCAGGGTGCTATTCTGTGTAGTAATAAAGTAGAAGCTAGTCCGACCTACCTATAGTATATATTAAGCTTCATTCATTATCCTTGTGGCTTATAGAAAAAGATGGTACTAGTAGTGACATGTGTAATGCATTTACACCTTTTAAATCTTAAGATTTTTATACAGTTAGTTTTCAAATTTCTAATCACAGATAAATGGCAACATTTTGAGATAGTTCCAGTGGCCTTGATTGATTTGCAGCTCAAGTTCTCTCTTTTTCCCTTCTCATACAAAAATAGTTCTTAAGGTCACATTATATGTTCCTGAAACTAGTATTTGTATTCAAGTTGAGTAAATCTTACCATCAACATTTTGTGACTGTTTCTGTTGAATTCTGTTGAATGCTTGATGTTGCATTACAATCCTTAACATACAAATGTGTTCTAACTGTGCTGTTCAAGGATATTGTTGTTTTGAATTAAAAGGGTAGAATGTTTTTAGTGCATTCCCAGACTCCTTGATCTCTTGCTCAGGGACACCATTTACGGACCATGCATCTTCATTAGCATGGAGGACAAGTCAATATAATGGAAAGGGAACTGGACTTGCCATGAGATGCCCTGGGCTCACATGACCGACAATTCTTGGCTTTCTTAAATTCTTGGCTTATGTATCTTAAAAATGGGGCAATAATATCCATTTCCTTGGGGTTGTTTTAAGATTTAATTGAAATAATGCATGTGAAAGCACCTTGTCACATATAAGGAGTTTAATAAAGCTAATTTCCTTTCCAGTTTACTTAATGTTTGTTACTTTCAAAACCATTCCTTCCCAGTAATGTAATAACTGGCTTTGACAGCAGTAACAGAGCCATACACAGCGTTCACTCTCTTTCCCTGATGACCAGCTTTCTTCATTAGTATCTGAGCCCAGCAAATCAAAATCCTTTCTAAAATCTTCTAAGTGACTTCAAAATCCCTGTGTGCATTAGTCTGGATCACTTGAGTGTATCTTGCACATTTAATTAAACTTGTTATTTCTGGAAACAAAAACAAAACATTTAGGAAGGAATGACTGAGGGAAACTGTTGCTTTTCCTGTAGTGCAACATGTGAATAGTTTAAGGAATCTTTCAAGGCTATTTTATTTTAATTGGTTTCTGAATCCACTCATCTTCCAACTGTGCCTTTATTTTCTTCACCTACCATTGCCTGTTGCCACTTCCCTTTGAGGATGTCCCTTATCCTTAAAAAAGGGGCTAGATGGGAATTAACTTGCTTCTGACCATATCCATTTTTCCATTTGAAGAGCACTATGGCAAACTATAAAAAACGTGCTAGTTTTGAAAAATGACAAAGCTCTCAGGATTGAAAAGGTGCTTATCTTCTCACAGGAATCTATTTGTTCTGTTGTTCTTGGCAGCTAGAGCTGGAATCTTCAAAAGAAGATGCAGATTCGATTTTTCTTTATCTTTTCTACCCTGAAAATTATGTCTTGCTTCTGCATTGGGAATGTTTTGGATCCAAAGTCCTTTCCTATTTGCACTGCAAATAAAAAACACAACCCCATTGTAAATTGCGTTAACACCTTTTCAACAATCTAAACCTCAAGAGGAAAGATATGCTGACTCTTATGTGTACACTGTAAGTGCTGTGCACAGGTGTGTTTATAAGGAGGATGTATGTTTGATCTCTTCCATTCCTTAGTCCTTCCCTGAACATTATTATCGTCATGTAGAAAATGGAATCTGTCTAATCTGTTCCAACTGAGTTAAATCCATCACTATATTTCACTTTGAATTTCAATTGGACTAGAACCTTTGTCTTAGTAATAAAAAGCCGCTTATGCTTTCTATCCTCTTGTGTGACTTCTTTTATGATCCAGAATGATGCCTTTGTTTCATTTTGGACAAGTTCAATGCCAAATGCATCTGTTCTTTCAAACTCATGGCTGCCCAAATATCAGGAGACACAAGACCATTTCCCCTAAGAACCCCCTGCCGCTCCATTCCTGTGGTGACTTAAGTCCTGTGAAATTCTCCTACATGGTTGAGGAGAGGGAAGAATAAGAAAATGAAGGCTCAATGCTAGAGCATTCACGTAAGATTTAGACAGTCAGTTCTATTACAAAAAGGGCCTTTCATTATCTTTTATTATCTTCTGGCTAGGCTGGAGGCAGATATGGTTCAAGGTCACAATACCAAATTTTGACTACTACTTGGCAAGTTCTGCCTAGCGGGTCTATTTTCTCTCATTAATGAGAATATGAGGGTTTTGTCATCCATTGCTATCGACTTTGAGAGTTTGGGGAAAATTCCATTACTATTTTCTTTTTTTTTAAAAGATTTTATTTATTTATTTGACAGAGAGAGATCACAAGTAGACAGAGAGGCAGGCAGAGAGAGAGAGAGAGGGAAGCAGGTGCCCTGCTGAGCAGAGAGTCCGATGTGGGACTTGATCTCAGGACCCTGAGATCGTGACCTGAGCCGAAGGCAGAGGCTTAACCAACTGAGCCACCCAGGCGCCCCCCATTAATATTTTGTATGTCATGCATAACTCTGATAGAAAAAAAATTAAACTTGAAGAGATAAAATCTATAATGAATAAAAAACAATGATAGTAGACTTAGGTAGAAATTTCCATTGTGGCCCAACTATAAGACTGACTCCAGAGTATTTTTCCTTTTTGCTTTGATTAAAAGTGCAATTTCACATGAAATAGTGTGATATTTCATCTCCCGTTTCCAGGGAGGTTCTCTGGAGACGGTCATTAACCAGTGTGGTCAGAGGAACCAGCAGCTTCCCTGATTAGTTTCCCCTGCTGTGCCGTATAGACAAAACCTCAATCAAAGGACATTCCAGAGAGCTTGAGTATCCATTCTCCAACTGTGCTACCTAGAGAACGGTCAAGCGTCTGTAAATATTTTGCAGTTCCATAGGAAAAGGTGTTAGCCTTCGGAAAACCAGCAGAGTGAGATTGTGCCCGCATCTAGCCCTGGTTCTTGGTGGATTTGGTTTGCGGGTTTGCTTTCGGTCATATCTATTTCATGCATCCCATATCTGTACCTCCCTCTTATCTCTTGGTGGGGTTTATGCTAAAGAGTATTTTTCTTCTGACATTTTATATTTTTCCTAAAATGTGCAGGATAAACTGATTATCCTCAATTGATTCATTCATGACCTCAGTTGGGACTAAAAAGTCAGGCCACTGGATAGGAGAAATAAAGCTGAAGATGCAACAGGGAGAAGGGGGGAAAGAGCCCGTCTATTGCTCCTCACAATTTTCAGAGTTGATATCCTCATTTTACATTCCCATTCTCACCCTTAGTTCCCATTGCTAAGGTGAAATACAAACTTGGTCATCATTACATTAATTCCAAGTTCATTCGGATCATCTTGCCATTTTAACACGTTCTGTCCCATTTTCTCTCCCAGATGGTAGGTTTGTGTCCTCTGAGAAGAATGACTAGCAACTTCAGAGCCTTAAAGTGTGCATCCACCAAATACAGCTATCTATAAATACATTGTTTGTTTTGAACAAACCTTCTGTTCTGGTTCTATTTGATTAACAAGAATAATCAAACATCTAAATAAAAATCATTGTCTGTTACCACTGGAGAGTGTCCAACTAGTCACAGACAGCTTGGAAGGCTGGCAAAAGGCAAGATGTATTGTGCTGGGGGATATCCAGGCCAGTATGGAGGGACCTGTGTGCCATCTGCCCCCTCCCCTTCTGCTCAGATCCCAGTCCAATCATTTTAATGTCATTAGAGTCAGATTCTTATAAAGCCAAGAGATGGGATTCAGCTGTAGCTCCCCATTTTGCAAACTACACAAAGCCTCACACCGAGAAAGCCAGCTTCTTGAAACACCTCGGGTAACCTCCTGGCTCATAGGCACACCAATGCCTCCCAATACTGCATATTCTGTAAAGAGATGAATCCCATTTCTCTGTGTTTTGCTTTTCCACACCGCAAGAGAAGTTGAAACCTTTCAAGTTATAATGTGTATGTTCCCTGTGCACAGTGCTGGGAGATATTATGTGCTAATTGTTTGTTGCTTTAGAGCAAAG
Organism: Enhydra lutris kenyoni; assembly: GCF_002288905.1. NCBI lineage: Eukaryota > Metazoa > Chordata > Mammalia > Carnivora > Mustelidae > Enhydra > Enhydra lutris. The sequence goes on from NW_019154086.1 coordinate 13,057,396, forward strand.
CAGGCCCACTGAGAAGTGCTCTTTTATGATATTTGTAGAGCTGCATTTCTCAAGAAGCAAAGTTCAACAGAGGAAAAAAAACAATCTGAAACCCTTTCTTCACAAAATAAGAAACATTTGTGACACCGTATTTAATGACAACATTCAACTGTTTCTTTTCCATCTCTATTTTTCCTCTAAGGTTCAGCTTATTGGCTCATTATGCTGGAGGAACATGAGGGATGATGAGGACATGGAATTCTGGCTCAGCGGTTTGGGAGCCCAGCCCCCACTGGCTCAGCCTTCCTCCCCTCCTCCTCTCTCTGCTGCTCTCCCTTCTTCCCCCAGCTCTCCCGCCTCCTGCTGTAGATCTCTTTCTGCTGCCTGGCAACCGCTCCACAGGCAATGTCACACAGGATTGCTTATTACAGCTTCAGAGAAATAAACAGGAGGGGTAAGATTCTTGCTGTTACATTAGAACAGTTATGTACAAATGTACCAAAGCCAGGTAATTCTAGGAGTGATATTATTGTAGAATTTTGCACCCTGGTGCCTAGGTCTACCCTTAAAGTGGGAAAAGAGAAGGGTGAGGGGAAAATAAAAAGAGAGTCTCTCGATGGCTTTTAGCCAGCAATGTATTAAATATATCCATTCTGTTGGCATAGACCTCCAATCTCACTATTTCTGGGCTTTAAGGACTGGAGCAAGATATTTTGCAGTTGTCATTTGAAAAGTGCAATGTGCATTTGAAGAGTACAGTTCTGTTCCTTATCATTATAATCTTGACTTCTAAAATGATGGCGTAGGTGGCTCTAACAAGACTTAAGGGTATCTCGTCTAGTATCTGTGAAGTGAGTCGGGAACCGTCTTTTCTTCAATATAGTTTATTTGCTAATACGAGGGTCTTTCATTCTTTTAAACATTCACTGATTCGTTGCTTCCAGCAACTGCCAGTGATCGAGCACATTCTTTGTATCCAACACTGGACACGTTGGTGAGCAGAAGGGCCCCAGTGGCCCTCCCAGGGATCACGCCATCCCAGGGAGGACTGACCATTAGGCAAATCACTGCAATAAAATCTGCTAAAAGATAAAAGTGAGAGGAGATACAAAATGGAAAAGTCTGCTCCATTTTCCACTCAGGATCCTTTGCCTCCCTGTGACAGGAATAGCTCTATATCAGGATTTCCTTCTGTGTCCTATTGATTTAGCCAAGCAATGGAAGGAAACAGGTTTTTTCCTCACTCGGTTTCCTGAGCATGATATCCAAATAGCATAAACACCATTTGAACTGTATCTTATCTAGAAATCTGAACTCACCTTTAACTGGATTGTTAAATCCTTTCATGTTCGAGGTCCCTATCCCCACTGGCCTGAAAACAGGGAGTGAGACTGGCCTATTTGCTGGGACAAGTTCACTGTATATCATAACCAAGACTTCATCCGTCTTTTGCTCCTTTTGCCCACAAATCAGTCTTAAAGGCATGGGTCTACCCAGTGCAAACTACAGTACTTGAGAGAGTGCAGGGAACCCTAGGCACAGTGGGGCAATATCCTATGCTGCTGGGGTAGGACAGGGGTGGTGTCAGGATTTTTAGAAGGGCTACTCACTGGTAACTGGTAGGTGTCCAAGATATAGGTAAGAAAGGTCAGTGTAGAATCATCGGTATGATATTGGAGTCAGTGACCATTACCAAGGAAAACTGCTGACAAGAACTGGGCAGAAGTTTCAAGTAACCAGAATCTGACAGCTGGAGTTCTGGACTAGGCTCACTTTTCAGTGAGTAGGAGTAGGATAGAGAAGGAATAAGCAGTCAGACGTCCAAGCAGGCAGATGGGCCAAATACTGATGGGGAATATGGGAGGCCTCAGCCTGAGGCCCATACTGCCAACCAGACCAGAATATTCAACACCAGGACCAATGGGTATAGTCTCAGCACCTCTGACTATTCATAGCCCCCTCCTCACTGCTAGAATTCAAGATTGGCAGCCAGATGGCACTTCTCCTGGAGGGTGGGGCTTCTCATACCCCAGCTTGTGGGGTAGGGAAGAGTGGAAGCACTGGGGAGAGGGGAAGCAAGGCTGGACTGCTGGCACTGAGTCCAGACAGATTGTTCAAGGCACAAGCTTCATTTAGACAGATCTAGTTTTGAAATCACAGTTCTGACAATGGAACAGTTCTCAAGTTTCCCGAGCCTTCGTTTCTTCAGCTGTGAGCTTCCAATGACTGTCAGTGATAACCATTTGATTAAGATTGCTACTATACTTCAAAGGACCAAAAACAGGTACTCGGGAAACTTTTGCTCTAAAATGAAAGAAAACTAAGAAGCAATAGAATTGATCTATCTGAATGTATGGGGTTGGAAAATGATGATGTGTGGTATTAATAACATTAAGATGGCATACTGGCAAGAACTGAAATTGGAGAATGTATGTCAAACTCAAAAACTGTCCTTCTTCGACCCCCAGCCTAACTCCCAGTTTGCCTAGCACATCATGGCATGTGTGCATAGTACAAAAAGTATCCATGACCTTGTCTTACTGGCTAAAACTCTTAGTTCAGTTCCCTCCCATTCTGTGCAACCTGGGAATTGAAGTTAGTGGAGGGCTTGCTGACTATTATATATCGTCACACTATTTGTGGTGCACTATTTTGGGAGGCAAAACTGTCTGTTCGCACTGTTATCGCCTGGGCAAGTTTAACCTACCCCAGGCAGTTTCTGAAGAGCTTCAGTCCCATTTAGGAAAATCTCTGCCCTCATCCTAAGCTTCTTTTATCCTCCCATTATTGTCTTCCTGGTCTTCTGGTTTCTTTGACTGTCTCTGCTTCCTTACCTATAATCTCCACGTGGTCTTGCAATAGAACATCCAGTTTCCATTTTCAACTTACTTATCACCTGGACTTGGCGTGATGGTTGGCGGCATCTCATATGAGATGATATCTCACATGACTGAGCTGTGCTCTTTGAGAACCCAGCACCAGCACCTAAGTGACAAGATTTGGTTTTCCATTAGAGGTAAATCAGATAGGTATGTGTCTATTTTTCTCAAACTTATGAAAGGAATTACAAAACCCACAGCCTGGTATTTCTCAAAGCCGTTCAAGGAGCAGCTACTTCAACATCACCTGGAACCTTATTAACAAATCAAAATTAAGAGCAAAAAAAAAAAAAAAAAAAACAGATTTAACAGCTAACTTCCCTAGCTGATTATTGTGAACATTAAAGGTTAAGTTTCATTGCCATAATCGCTTAGACATTTGGACAAAAACAAACCTTTCAGGTGACTAAGTGACAATAGAAATCCATATTTTCAGCAACAACAACAGGTTTTTTTGTTTTGTTCTTTTTTTTGATGATGTTTTAATCATATTTACCCAGATTTTTAGGATGGGTTTCTCTATAAGAGCATAGTTATCTCCATTTTTAAATTCGTGGACTACTGATATAAAACCAAATGAACAAATAGCATAACTTATAAAGAACAATAAAACAAGTCATGTGATGACTTAGACTATCTTATTTACCCAGGATTTCCAACTGATTACTCATTTATTCATCAGATAGTATTAAGTGACTATTAGATGTTAGGTACCACACCAAATGTTGGAGGCCCAGGACATTTGTCTGAATGAGACAGGCAAAGTCACTGTCCTCACTGAGCTTCCATTCTTGTAGAGGAGGCAGGAGATGAACTGCTTAAAAAAATAAATTAAATATTTCCAAACAATAAGGATTCCATGAAGAAAAGTAAAGCAGCATGTGGAGTTTGAGTTTAACTGGAGAATGGAGACATAGGGGAGAGCAGTTTTAAAGGGGGAAGGAACAGGGGAAACTTCTCTGAGATGGTATTTCAGGAAGGACCTGGATGACATATAAAGAAGGAGCCTTGTGGAGATCAAAGGGAAGAGTGTTCCAGGCAAAGAAAGAAGCAAGTATCAGGCCACAAGGCAGGGTTGGCCTTTGTGTGTTCAGAGGAAACCAAGCAGATCAAGGGTGGCTGTAGCAGTATGAGTGAAGGGAAAGTGGCACCAGATGAGGGGTTGGAGGTCATGCTAGGCTTCGGGTTTTGTAGGCTATCATCAGGACATTGTATTTTCCTTGACTTCTAAGGCAAAATAATTTTACAGTTTTGACCAGCAAGTTACATCATCTTACGTGCATTTATGTTTTAAATCACACAGTTGTATGAATGTCGAGGGGAGAGGCTGAAGCTAGAAACCATCCTAGGGGTTACTTCAATAGCTTATGGAAAGAAATGATGGTAGCTTGGGTAAGGGTCCTGTCAGTGGAGATGGAAGGGAACAACTTCAGGATACATTTCAGAGAAAGAAAGTGACAGTTGCACTTTACTGTATATGGAAAAGGACAGAAGTAAAGGAACCAAGGATGCCCCATATGATATTGGCTTGAGCAACCAGCTGAATGGTAGCACATTTTATTAAAATGGGAAGTCTAGAGGAAGTGTACCTTTGGGGAAAATATCAAAAGTTCTCTTTTTGTTGTGATAAACCTATAAAACCTTACAGATACTCAGTTAAGACATTGAATAAGGAGTATAATAATCTGGAACTCAGAGCTCCAAAATGCAGAGGAAAACTTGAAAAGTTTTAGATATGTACTGCTAGAGAGATGAGGCACTCTCCCAAGGAGAGAATGTCCCTATTGAGGAGGAGCTAGAGAACTGAACACTAGACCTCTCTGACATTTGAAGGACAGAGAGAGGAGAGCCAGTTAAAGAGGCTGAAAAGGAAAAGTCAATGAGGTAGGAAAAAAATGAGTGTGGCATTCTGGAAGCCAAGGGAATGTTTGGGGCATAGGACTTGTATCATGGTATGTGGTACAGAGATGGCTGCTCAGCAGCATGAAAGGAGGCTCAGTGCCAAGGGTATTAAATATATTCGGATGTTAATGACTTGTATTTTTTTTGTACCTTAATAAATGAAAGAGATGTGAAAGGTATAAATGAACTCTCCCCAAGGACCTCCAAAATGGAGAAAGCAACTATTGAAAACATCCTGACAAGTGGTTACATAAAATACCATTTTCCTTAAGGAACTGAGACATGTTCAAAAGCTAGTGGATTTCTTTTTTTATAAACTTCCTTTAGCAGCAAATCAACATCACCAAACGGCTGATTGAAAAGGGCAGAATAAAATATGCTGATTAGACCTGCTAGAACTTGGCATTTAGGAGAGGAAAGGTTAAGGTTTAATAAGTGGTAACTGAGAGCTAACATTCTTAGGTTTCCAGTAGGTTTTATAGCAGTGGAAGCACACAGAAAAGAGGAGGTGGGAGGGCGAAAGGCATAATTCAAGTTGTGGAGAACTGTGTTTTTCTATGTGCTCACTAGCTCAGAGACTGTACAGAAATAATGATGGCCTGACTAGACAGGAAAGGAAATTGCTGCCCTGTTTACTATTTATTGAGTGCCCAGAATGAGAGGCATACAGGGCCCTTACAAATTAGGTGACTAGAAAGTTGTGGGACTGATCCACATTTCATCTGTGGTCAAACCTTGCATGATTTCTTCTCCATAAGTTTAGTTTATAAGGCATCTAAAAATATGTGTCTCACAGACAGTGTTTTTATATCCAGATGAACAAGTCTTTCTCACACATAGTATTGATCACTTTTATGATTAATTCTGACTTTTGTTGACATTTAATTTAGTTCATTCGTGTTAAAAAAAAAATGCTAGCAGATTTGAAGTTAATCCCACAAAGGAGGCCAACTGCTGGCCAGACATTTTTCTGGGATTATTTATTTTTTTTAATCATCTATTCAGATTTTTAGGAAGAATTCTCTCCTTAAGAGGAGGAATATACCAGGGCGCCTAGGTGGCCCAGTGGGCTAAGCCTCTGCCTTTGGTTTAGGTCATGATCCCAGGGTCCTGGGATCAAGCCCCGCATTGGGCTCCCTGCTCAGCAGGGAATCTGCTTCCCTCTCTGTCTCTGCCTGCCTCTCTGCCCACTTGTGATCTCTGTCAAATAAGTAAATAAAATCTTAAAAAAAAAAAGAGTAGGAATATACCTATTTAAAGTTAATAGACCACTAATTACAGATTGATAATAAAAATTCACTTCATGGGAAATGAAGTCACAAAAATAGGGGAGAGTCTAGACTGGCAATTTGAAAGAACAGACCAAACTAAATCTGCAGCTGTGATGGAACCACATGTTTAGTAAAGTTGATCTTTTCCTTTTTCTGATTTATCCTCTTTATACTTTAGAATTCTTTACAGTGATATGCCTGTGCTGGATTAATCAGCACTCTTCTGAAGTTACAGGAAATACGCGATTATCTTTGCTAATGAAAGGGAACAAAAGTACAGGCAATCCAAAATGGCGGCAAACTCCCTGAACCATGCCCAGTTGTCTGTAGGATGTGTTTTGTACTTAAGTTTGGATATGGGTGTGTCTGATTTTCTGGGAATTTACTTCAAAGAGAAGAATGAAATGACACAGTGAAAACTTGGCTCTCTTGGAGCTGGGAAACTCTCCAGTTTTCCTATCCTAACCCTGTTCATTCAGGAAACAGACATGACCTTGCTCAAAGATCTCTCTGAACAAAAAGCTGTGCACTGATCCTTTGTATTTCAAAGGGCTTCCTTGCAGAGATATGAGTTTCTTTAAAGCCACAGCAATAACTAAGCTAAGTGTTTGCCTGTGCTTTTGCTGGGACAGTTGAGTAGACAGACAGATACAAGCCATCTGCTAGATAGGGCTGAGGAAGAATTGTGAGAGGTCAGATGAAGTCCCCTCATGCAGCAAGTGTTGTCTTGCAAAGTACTATAGTATTTGTGAAAAGGTCTCAAGCTCAGGTTGATATAGATTATTTATCTTACTAACTGTGAAATCTTTAGCAAAATAGTTAATATGCCCAGTCTCTCCATCTGTAAAATGGTACCCCATGGGCTTGTTTTGAAGATTAAATGATCTAATACTCAGTGGTTGGCTCCACACCAGGTGCATAGTCAGTGATCAAAATCCCATTAGCAATTATTAGAGTCCATGGACTGAATTTAAAAATGCCTCTCACACAGAAATATCTTATTGTTTTGCAAATATATTCAGTTGCAGTTGTGCTTAATAAAATGCAATGACATCTAAAGACATTACCAAATTCATGTATTCAGCAAGAAAGTGTTAAACACCTACTATGTACTAGATATCCTTGTTCACTCATTTATTTATTTTTGCTATTTATATAGTTTCTCAATCAACCAGTACTGAATGAAAAACAGCCATCTTGTGAAAGCCCATGCAATCTATGCCACTGTAAGTTGTCACAAATACACAATTTTAAAAAAATTCTATATGGACATAGAATAATCTACGCCAAGTAACTCAGCTGAGGGGAGAAATCTGAGGCCTGACTGATTAAGTGACCTACCCGAATAACTGGATAATGTCAAAGTCAAATCACTTTCCAGCAGAGAATGCGGCAGTATTCAGCTATCTACACAGCTCTTTCTACCTTGGTCAACATTTCGAAACCATAAGCATAAATATAGAAAAGCACCAATTGTCTATAACTCAACCAGAAAGAACTTTCAAGAAACCACAATGGGATAATGGACACATTCAATTTTTAGAATTGGAAAGGAAAATTATAATACTAATATTTTGTAAGTCAAGCATAATGCCATGAGGTTAACATGCATTTTATGTATTTCCCAGAACTTTAAGTTTAGAGACCAATATTTTTCAGCTACCCAGACAATTTTATAATGCTGCACACCCTTTTCCATTCCATCCACTCAGCACAATGGTTGTAGCTTGGTCTTTTCTTCATTCCTCACATTTCCGGGGTCTTCTGTGTAGTTTAGAAAGTGAAACTTGGATCTAGGCTATGGCGCACCATATTACCATGCAGCAATTCAAATCCCCAAATCATCAAAGTTACAGACATAGTTTCAATATTATATGCAGCAAAGTGGTAAAAGAAAACCAAAATGTGTATCTCACCATGAGCAAAGGAAGAGCTCACATAACTCCATGCTGGTCACAGTCTTTGGTGCTCACAAAAAGGCCAGGAAAATTCTCACCAACAATCTGGTGACTTGCAAATTCCATGAACAAAAACACACTACCTCTTCCCTAAATTCAAGACTCCATTTAACATCTACATCTCTTAAAAATGATACCCACACATATCCGTATCTACAAACACACAGAGAGATACAGACACAGACACATACATGCATTTCTAGCATTCCAAAACACACACATATTTTCACCTTTGTGGTACCAAGAAAAAAATGTCTTCTCTGCTTTCTGTAGTAAAAAAGTGTCCACTTTGCCACAACATTCATGCAAATGGTCTCATGTTGTACATAGACTTCTCCTGGGTTTGTGACATTGTGTTGAATGTGGGTCATTAGAAATCAATCACAAATCCAGGATCTTTCTTAAATGGCAAAATAGAAGGTGCTTCTTTAATTCTGTTTTTCATTGATTAGTCAGTGGTGTTTTGGAGAGAGAGACTCCCCACTCCCTGACTTTAACTTTATGTAATGTAGGTTTGCATCCAAAACAATTCACATAAATATATAAATGCACTCTCTCATTTTTGTATCACACTGGTTACTATTTCAGGATATTTTACACTAAAGAAATGAAAAGCAGTCTTTCAAACATAGCTCATGAAAAATGTGTCCATGGAGTGATATGATTAAAATTAAATACATCATATACCATTTTCCATTCTATTGAACAGAAAGAGAAAAACTTCCATTTTTAATCACCCACTGTAGAATACCTATTATACAGAAATTGGGGAGCAATGGCATGGTTTCTGGAAAGAGCTATGAGCTGAATGTGGGTATTCTGGCTAGCAGTACAATCCGGCATAATGCTGCATTCTTCAATGTGTCAGCAGTTCAAAGCAATACTCTATTCTTTGGATCACTTATCCATTATTACTTCAGACAATGAGTATCTGATACAAAATAAGAGTGATGGATGCCGAGTGAACTGGTGAGTGTGTTCCAAGTAAGAACAAACGGGAAAAACACTGTGGTTCATTGCCTGATGAAATTACTTTTGGGTATTTAAATATATCTTACATTATGTTATGCATGGACTGTTGATGTGAACTCTGGAAATCAGCCCTGGAAAATTAACTGTTTCAACTCCATAGAAATATTATCTAAATCTCCTTAATTGCATATTGAAAACAATTATTAAATCAAGTTCCTTATATTTGTACTTGAGAATCAGTATTTTAGAGTCGTTATTTTAAAATCCATTTGGCACTCAGAGCTATTTGTCTTCCCCACCCCACTTTTTTTTTTTTTAATAAAAAGAGCAAAGAGAACAAGTATGGAAAGAACAAATATGTCTTCTAAGATACTGCATAATAAACATTCCTCTTTGAATTTGAAATAGTGAATTTTGGAAAGGAAAATGATTCATCATTTCTTGGAAAAAGAGTTTTTTGCAGACCTATGCTCTTCTTGGGATTTGGTTACATAGAAGTGATCTGTGTCCTGCAGTTAAAACCATGTAGCTCTCTGACTTGGCATAACATTCATGTGCATGACCCCATGTTGTCAAGTTTGTGATGTCCTCTGTAATATTCTCCTTATCTGTCCAAAATCAAGTTTGATAATTTCACTCCTCTACTAAAATATTCTAAGTGTTTATATCCCACATAAGCTATTCCTACAGAATAAAAATCGAATTCTGTAGTTTTATACCCAGATTCTACCATTATGGAGCTCTCTATGAAGACTTAGTCTCTCAGGAAAAAGATATTTGCATTTAGCTCAACTCTCTTCTTCATTAGAACAATATTCTAGTGTTGTGGACTTCTTATAAATAGAAAACAAAGTACAATTTTGGTGAATAATTGATGATGTGGAAGCTGGAGACTATTAGGAGACTATTTAGTAGTTTACCTAACCAGCTATCAAGTCCTTTCCAGGAACCCCCATATTCTTAAAGAAATGAGGTTTGAAGAAAGCAGTTTTCCTTGAAAATATGCCCGAAGCTATAAAATGAAAAGTGGAATTCCTCTGAACTATACTCAAGTTGTTAGGCCTTCCTCTCTCAAAATGTATAGATCACTTTGGAAAATCACTGTTGGACTTCAGGATATCATCTGTAAAGTCTATAAACACACATATTTCAGTAAGTCTCTCATATTTTGGATACCACCTTCTTGCAACTTTTTCTGAAAGAATAGATCTTAAAGCCATTTTTCCAAAAATAAAAGGACAAATTTATATCTTACATTCATTCAATGAATGTTCTACAGGGAGAAATTCACTAAAAAGTTCAACAAAAATGTTAATAATAATGACCATAATGAATCACTTCTAGAATGACCAATTAGAGCTCTAAGAGGCAACTTAAATTTGGGAATTACCATGACAAGGGAATCAATATATGATGAATGTATTTCTACTTGCCAATTCAAAATAAATTTCCCCAAACAGATTAAAATTCTCAAGTATCAAATTTGTTAAGTATATTCATCTCAAGAGATAAATTATAATTAAACTACTATTAAATGCTCAGCTTGTCTGGTACGTGATTTAGAATGAAATATTCTTCCTCTAACAAGCAAAGGCCAGGGAAGTATTGATAAACTTGTGTTTCAAAGATTTAAAAGTGTTGCAGCTGAATCTCATATAATTCATCTATTAAGATCCCAACATTCATAGTTCTCAGTTATTGAAAATGAAGACTTGAATGCTGGATAGAAAAGCTGACACCTTTTCTGAGCCTGATTGTGTTTTGGCAATGGGATCCTGGGGGAAAGAGACAGACACTAGCGAATTGGGGATCTGTAGAGGAAGAGGGAAGGTAGAGAAAATTCTCCAGTGGGTGACCTTCCTGAGGAATAATTTAGGGGAAATGAGTTAGGGAGATACTCCGGGTGATATGTGTACAGAAAGCCTTCCCTGACAACTCAAATCTTTAGTGAAATGTTCATGTTTGGTATGAGATGGTAAAGATGATATGGAGATACACATAATCAACTATTGAGAAGAAAGACCTGGCATAACAAAATTTATTGACCATTTATCTACTTGACCGAGGGCTATTTGTATTTAGGGACTATGTATTGTATTTCTATGACCATAGTCTTTTACAACATGCCTAGTCTATATAAGATGCTTAATAAATATTAGCTGAATTGAACTAAATATGTAAATGCCTACAGGAGGTTGGCATCCTGTAGGCTGCTTTCATTTTCTGTTTTTGCTGAATGGGAGGTTCCCACTAACAGACGTCAAGGAACGCCCTTATGTAGCAAATTTGAATGGTGTCAGCTAAAATATGCAGTGAATATATCTTTTCCGACTCCAATTTCCTGTCAGCCTTTCAAAACAGACAGATTGTCTTTTTCATTCAGGAGAAGCTAGGGGAGGTGGGGAACAGACTTCACCCTGTCTGAACCGCTCACCTTGTTAGATATTTGAGAACTGCTGGATGACTCAAGAGATGCCACAAGAAACAGTGTTGATTCTATTCTGCCTGGTTGTTATAAAAGAAAGAAAATACATATTTTTTTCCTGAGTTCTCTTACCAAGTGTTAGGTTTAACATCTGGCACCAGCAAACCTGAAAAAAGATAATAAAATGTGTTTGGGGACTTGCAGGCCCAGAGATGAGGATAATTTGTAGACCCAATTTCTAATAGTACAGGGGGAAATGCTTTCATCTGAATCACTGATGTGATCAAATAAAAATGAGTGAATACTCACCAATTGCTAAAGCAATTTATCTCTCCAAATGTATTCAAAATGTTAATTTTATCAGGGTGCAAGCTGCTAAAATGCAGCTAGTAGATCATTAAATTTCAATAGGGAATAGACTTCATATTTAACATAAACAGTCAAGTCATTTTGGCTGCCTGCATCTTGTGCCACATTTAGAAAGCCTTCTGTGTAACCATAGGAACAGTTTTGCTTAAGCACTGTTGCTTGTGTAAATCCAATTCATTCTGAATTAACTGAGAAAAAAAAAGCAGGGGGGGGGGGAGGGTTGCCTGATTTGTTTCTGTCCATTGCTTCCCAAGTTGCCTCTTAGAAGATGCAAAAAGAAAATTAAAAATAAGGGGTTTTTTTCTTTCTTCTTTTTAGAGAGAAGGGCAGGGAGGAGATTGGGAGGGAGAATTCTTCTGACAACATTGGCATGATGGAGAATAAAAAATAATGGAGTGGTCTTCTACAGCTCAAAATCTTTGCTGCTTAATTAGGCACTTTTATCATTTGGAATATTTCCTATGCTTATCATTTTCTTCATTTAGAGTAATCTTCTTTAATAGAAGTGATTTAGGAACACAGTCTTCCTGAATATAATTTTACACATGACATAAAATCCCAACAGAAATTTATTGGTGTTAAGAAACTCCTCTTATTGTTCTAAGGGATTTTAGGAGCTATCAGCCACATACACCATATAGTGAATGAGATTAATCATATTAATTTCCTTTCAACACCTAGATTGAAGCAGCTAATTGGAGGGAGATTTAGTGAAGAGGATATTTTCCCATATAGTGCACTGAGGAGAAAGCAGTTTTGGATAGGTTGACCCAAGGGGAATATTTAAGGCAGCCATAGGGAAGTGAGAAGATAGTGATTTTTGTAGAGAAATAAGAAAGAGCTCTATTTCCTCTGCACCTCTCTCCTGTCCGTAAAATTCCTCCAACATTATTAACTATTGACATCCTTCTTATCTTCATGGAACAGTTCAAATTTCATTGGCTCCAAGATACTTTCACTAAACTATTTCTCAATAACAATCACTGATTCCTTTATTACCTTACTGTGCGTTGCAGATCCTTCTGTGTAAGTCATAAACTCTTCTCCCTTACATTACAAATGGTTGTTTAACTATCCATCTCCACCTTCAGAGAGTCACCTACTGTGGCTAGAGAATGCTTCTTCTTTTTCTTCTTCTTTTTTTTTTTAAATCCCCCAAAGTCTAAGGCAGTGCACTTAGTGACTCCTAAATAAATGTTTTTTTAAGTGAACTTAAAAATTTATTTTATTTATTTATTTTTAAGATTTTTAAAAGATTTTTTTAAATTTTAATTTTTAAATTTTTAAATAAACATATAATGTTTTTTTATCCCCAGGGGTACAGGTCTGTGACTCGCCAGGTTTATACATTTCAGAGTACTCATCATAGCACATACCCTCCCCAATAGCCATATCCCCACCACCCTATCCCATCCCCATTCCCCCCAGCAACCCTCAGTCTGTTTTTTGAGATTGAGTCTTTTATGGTTTGTCTCCCTCCCAATCCCATCTTCTTTATGCTTAGCGAAGTGAGTCAGTTGGAGAAAGACAACTATCATATGATCTCCCTGATATGAGGAAGTGGAGATGCAACATGGGGGATTTGGGGGGTAGGAAAATAAAGATTTTATTAATATATTTGAGAAAGAGCAAGTGAGAGAGTGCAAGCTGCAGAAGGGGCAGAGGGAGAGGGAAAAGCAGACTCTCTACCTAGCAGGGAGAAGTAGCAAGACTTGATCCTAGGACCCCGAGCTTATGACCTGAGTAGAGGGCAGATGCTTAACCAACTGAGCCACCCAGGTGCCCCAGTGGTTTTGACTAATTATGAAGGAAAGACTGGAAGGCACAGGGATACCAAAAGCAGGCATAACTTGTTTTATAGTTTTATCTAGCTTATAGGTAGAATGAGGTGATATGGAGGACAGGTATGGGGCTTTGAAGGAAGAGAGGGAAAAGGAATAGGAAAGGGAAGGTTATTGAATTCATAAAACATGTTAGATATTATACTATAAACCCAAAGAAGATACCTGTAGTGGGCTGAAAAATGTCCCTCCTCCAAAACATATCCACATCCTAATCTATGGAACCTGTAAATGTTGCCTGATTAGGATATAGGGTCCTTGCAGATGTGACTAAATGAAGGATCTTGAGATTTTTTTTTTTTAAGATTTTATTTTTTTTTTTAAGTAAACTCTACAGCCAATGTAAGTCTCAAACTTACAACCCTGAGAACAAGAGTTGCATACTCTTCAGACTGAGCCAGACAGGTGCCCTGAGATGGTAAGATTATTTTGAAAATCTGGGCCAAAATTGCACAGTATGTTAGCTAACTAGAATTTAAATAAAAATTTGAAAGAAAAAAAGAAAAGAAAATCTGGGTAAGCCCTAAAAGCAATAACAAGTATCTTCATAAGAGAGAAGCCAAGGGAGGAGGAACAAGATGGCAGAGGAGTAAGAGACCTAAAAATGCCAGGTCCCAGGAGATCAGCTAGATAGTTATCAAATTCTGAACACCTACAAACTCAACAGGAGATTGAAAAAAGAAGAGCAGCAATTCTAGGAACAGAAAATCGACAACTTTCCAGATAGTAGGATGTGTGGAGAAGTGAATCCAAGGCGGTATATGGGAAGATAGACTGAGGTGGGGAAGGGCCAGCTCCCAGCAAGTGGTAGAGCACCAGAGCACAAAATCGAAACTTTTAGAAGTCTGCTCTACTGAGGGACATTGCTCCAGAGGCTAACCAGGGGGTGGAGCACTCACAGGGACAGTGTGGTCTCAGGACGTGCTGGGTCACAAAAACACCAGGGGTGCCTGAGTGTGGCAGAGCTCCCAGATATCAGAGCAGGGAAGCTAGCTCCAGAGATGGAACCAAGGAATGGGCTCTCAGTTTGGGATTATCTTAAACCATGATCCGAGGCACAGTTGGGCCACTGCTCCTCGAGCAGGGATCCCACAAGTGGCAGATCTGAGGAGATCCCATCCTTCCTCCTCCGGGAAGAGCGGCATGAAAGCACATGGCAGAAATCTGCTGGGTTTAGAGACTCCAAACAGGGCCATGTACCAGAGATAGAAAGGCTCAGTCATGGGCTGGGTGAACTCAGAGTACAGCCAGAGACCAGGGAGAAAGGCGTGATTGGCTGATTTTCTCTGAGGGCACACTGAGGAGTGGGGCCCCAAGGTCTCAACTCCTATAGGGCCAGAGATTGAGAGGCTGCCATTTTGATTCTCATCCTCCAAAGCTCTTTGGAAAGCCTTTCGGGAACAAAAGCTATGGAGAGAAAAACCAAGCAGATTACTTAGCCTGGCCCCTGGCAAGTGCGGTGCAATTCCACCTGAGGCAAAAACATTTGAGAATCACTGCAACAGGTCCCTTCCCTAAAAGATTAGCAAGAATATCCAGCCAAGACCAAGTTCAACCACGAATGAGAATTGTGAAACTACAGAGTTAGTAGGAATGCAACATATAGAATTCATGGCTCTTTCCCATGATTATTTAGTCTTTCAAAGTTAAATTTTTTTTATTTTATCTTTGTCTTATTCTATTTTTTTTTTAATTTTCCTCTTTCCTATTTTAACCTTTGTAAACTATTTTCTCTTATCAATACATTTTTTTGAGGTTTTCAACTTTTATTTACTTTATCAATACATTTGTAAAAAATCTTTTAAAATTTTCATTGTTATAGTCATATTCTACCCCTTCATTGTATTTAATCTTATTTTTTATATACATGTATGTTTTTCTTTACAATTTTGGGATTCAGTTTCTTCTAACAGATCAAAATATATCCTAAATCTAGCTCATGGCTTTGTTCTAGTCTCCAGATTGATCATATTTTTCTTCTTCTTTTTTTTTTTTCTTTTTTAACCAACTTCTTATCTTGTCAATTCCTTCTTTAGGATCTTTTTTAATTTTCATCTTTACAGTCATATATTATCCCTTCATCATGTTTACCCTTATTTTTGTATATGTATAAGTTTTTCTTTCTTTAAAATTTTGAGAAGTAGTTTCTTCTAACAGACCAAAATACTCCCAAAATCAAGTGTGTGGTTCTCTTCTATTCACTAGTATTTTATATATATATATATTTTTTTTTTCCCTTCTCCCCCCAGTTTTGGATCTCTTCTGATTTGGTTAGCATACATTTTACTGGGGTTGTTATGAACCTTTTAGCATTTTGTTCTCTCATTCATCTATTCTTATCTGGATAAAATGACAAGGCAGAGAAACACCCCACAAAAAAAAAAAATAAAAGAACAAGAGGCAGTACTGATAGCTAGGGACCTAATCAATACAAACATTAGTAAGATCTCAGAACTAGAGTTCATAATGATGATTATCAAGGTGCTAGTGGGCTCAAAAAAAAAAAGCGTAGAAGATAGTAGAGAATTCCTTTCTGGAGAAATAAAAAAACTAAAATCTAACCAAGTTGAAGTCAAAAAAAGCTATTCATGGGGTGCAATAAAAAATGGAGGCTCTTACTGCTAGGATAAATGAGGCAGAAGAGAGAATTAGTGATATAGAAGACCAAATGATGGAGAATAAAGAAGCTGAGAGAAAGAGAGATAAACAACTATGGGACCACGAGGGGAGAATTTGAGAGATAAGTAACACCATAAGACAAAAAAAAAAAAAAAAAAAAATTAGAATAATTGAGATCCCAGAAGAAGAAAGAGAGAGAGGGGCAGAAGGTACATTAAAGCAAATTATAAAAGAGAATTTCCATTTCCCTAATTTGGTGAAGGGAACAAGCATCAAAATCCAGGAAGCACAGAGAATCTCCCTCAAAATCAATAAAAATAGGTCAACACCCCATCATCTAATAGTAAAACTTACAAGTCTCAGAGACAAAGAGAAAATCCTGAAAGGAGCTCAGGTCTGCAACCTACAATAGTAGAACTATTAGATTGGCAGCAGACCTATGCACAGAGACCTGGCAGGCTAGAAAGGACTGGTATGTTATATTCAGAGCACTAAACAAAAACAATATGCAGCCAAGAATACTATATCCAGCTAAACTGTCATTGAAAATAGAAAGAAAGATAAAAAGCTTCCAGTACAAGTAAAAACTAAAAGAATTTGAAAACAACAAACCAGCCCTACGGGAAATATGAAAGGGGTCCTATAAGCAAGAGAGAACCTAAAAATAACAGAACAGAATGGAACAGAGACAATATACAGTAATAATCGCCTTACAGGCAATACAATGGCACTAAATTCATATATTTCAATAGTTACCCTGAATGTAAATGGGCTAAATGCCCCAATCAAAAGATACAGGGTATCATAATGGATATAAAACACAAGACCCATTGATATGTTCTCTGCAAGAAACTCATTTTAGACCCAAAGACACCTCCAGATTTAAAGTGAGGAGGTGGAAAATAATTCACCATGCTAATAGGCATCAAAAAGAAAGCTAGGGTGGCAATACTTATATCAGATAAATTAGATTTTAAGCCAAAGAGTATAATGAGATGAGGAAGGACATGATATCATACTTAAAGGGTCAGTACAACAAGAAGATCTAACAATTTTAAATTTCTGTGGCCCTAACATTGGAGCAGACAACTATATAAACCAGTTAATAACAAAATCAAAGAAACACATCGACAATAATACAACAATAGTAGGGGACTTTAATACCCCCTTCACTTAAATGGACAGATCATCTAAGCAAAAGATCAACAAGGAAATAAAGGCCTTAAATGACACTCTGGACCAGAAGGACATCACAGATATATTCAGAACATTCCATCCCAAAGCAACAGAATACACATTCTTTTCTAGTGCACATGGAACATTCTCTAGAATAGATCACATCCTGGATCACAAATCAGGTCTCAACCGGTACCAAAATATAGGGATCATTCCCTGCATATTTTCAGACCATAATGCTCTGAAGCTAGAACTCAATCACAAGAGGAAGGTTGGAAATAACTCAAATACATGGAGGCTAATGAGCAGCCTACTAAAGAATGAATGGGTCCACCAGGAAACTAAAGAAGAATTGAAAAAATTCATGGAAAAAGATGAAAATGAAAACATAACTGGTCAAATCTTTGGGATACAGCAAAGGCAGTCCTGAGAGGAAAATATATAGTGATACAAGCCTTTCTCAAGAAACAAGAAATGTTTCAAGTACACAACCTAACCCTACACCTGAAGGAGCTGGAGAAAGAACAGCAAAGAAAACTTAATCCCAGCAGGAGAAGAGAAATAATAAAGACCAGAGCAGAAATCAATGAAACAAAAACCAAAGGAATAGTAGAACAAATCAAGAAACTAGGAGCTGGGGGTGCCTGGGTGGCTCAGTGGGTTAAAGCCTCTGCCTTCGGCTCAGGTCATGATCCCAGGGTCCTGGGATCAAGCCCCGCATCGGGCTCTCTGCTCAGCAGGGAACCTGTTTCTGCCTTTTTCTACCTGCCTTCTGATCTCTGTCTGTCAAATAAATAAATAAAATCTTAAAAAAAAATAAAAGAAAGGAAGAAAAGAAACTAGGAGCTGGTTCTTTGGAAGAATTAATAAGATTGATAACTCCCTGGCCAGACTTATCAAAAAGAAAAGAGAAATGACCCAAATGAATAAAATCATAAATGAAATTAGAGAGATCACAACTAACATCAAAGAAATACAAACAATTCTAAGAACATATTATGAGCAAATTTGACAATCTGGAAGAAATGGATGCATTCCTAGAGACATATAAACTACCAAAACTGAACCAGGAAGAAATAGAAAACCTGAACTGAGTCATAATCAGTAAGGAGATTGAAGCAGCCATCAAAATTCTCCCAACAAACAAAAGCCCAGCAGAGGAATTCTATAAAACATTTAAAGAAGAATTAATACTTATTCTCCTGAAAGCATTCCAAAAGGTAGAAATGTTAGGAAAACTTTCAAAATCATTTTATAAGGACAGCATTAACTTGATCCCAAAACCAGAAAAAGATCCATCAAGAAGGAGAATTATAGATCAAAATCCTTGATCTACATGGTTGCAAAAATGTTCACCAAATTACTAGCCAATAGGATCCAACAGTATATTAAAAGGATTATTCACCACGACCAAGTGGGATTTATTTCTGGGCTGCAAGTTTGGTTCAACATCCGCAAATCAATCAATGTGATTGATTTGTGAATCAATGTGAAGAACAAGAACCATACGATACTCTGAATAAATGCTGAAAAAGCATTTGACAAAGTACAGAATCCTTTCTTGATCAAAACTCTCCACAGTGTAGGGATAGAAAGTACATACCTCAATATCATAAAAGCCATCTATGAGAAACCCAAACAAATATCAATGGGGAAAAACTGAGCACTTTTCCCCTAAGGTCAGGAACACAACAGGGCTGTCCACTATCACCACTGCTATTCAACATAGTACAAAAAGTCCTAGCCTCAGCAATCAGAAAAAATAAGAAATAAAAGGCATCCAAAATGTCAAAGAAGAAGGCAAACTCTCACTCTTTGCAGATGATATGATACTTTATGTGGACAACCCAAAAGACTCCACTCCAAAACTGCTAGAACTCATACATCAACTCAGCAAAGTGTCAGGATATAAAATGAAGGCACAGAAATCAGTTACATTTCTATACACCAACAGCAAGACAGAAGAAAGAGAAATTAAGGAGTCAATCTCATTTGCAATTGCACCCCAAATCATAAGATATGTAGGACTAAACCTAACCAAAGAGTCAAAGAATTTGTACTCAGAAAACCACAAAGTACTCATGAAAGAAATTGAGGAAGACACAAAGAAATGAGAAAACCTGCCATGCTTATGGATTGGAAGAACAAATATTGTAAAAATGTCTATGCTACCTAAATCAATCGACATATTTAATGCAATCCCTATCAAAATACCATCAATTTTTTTCAAAGACATAGAACAAATAATCCTAAAATTTATATGCAACCAGAAAAGACCCTGAATAGCCAGAGGAATATTGAAAAAGAAAACTAAAGTTGGCGGCATCACAGTTCCAGACTTCAAGCTCTGTTACAAAGCTGTAATCAAGACAGTATGGTAGTGGCACAAAAACTTTTACATAGGCCAATGGAACAGAATAGAGAGCCCAGAAATGGGCCCTCAACTGTATGGTCAATTAATCTTCAACAAAGCAGGAAAGAATGTCAAATGGGAAAAAAGACAGTCTCTTCAACAAATGGTGTTGGGAAAATTGGACAGCCACAGGCAGAAGAATGAAACTGGGCCATTTCCTTATACCACACACACACACAAAATAACTCAAAATGGATGAAAGACCTCAGTGTGAGACAGGAACCCCTCAAAATCCTTGAGGAGAACACAGGCAGCAACTTCTTCGACCTCAGCCACAGCAGCTTCTTCCTAGAAACATCACCAAAGGCAAGGGAAGAAAGGGCAAAAATTAACAGTTGGGACTTTATTAAGATCAAAAGCTTTTGCACAGCAAAGGAAAAAGTCAACAAAGCCAAAGACAACCAACAGAATGGGAGGAGATATTTGCAAATGACATATCAGATAAAGGGCCAGTATCCAAAATCTATAAAGAACTTATCAAATGCAGCTCCCAAAAAACAAATAATCCAGTCAAGAAATGGGCAGAAGACATGAACAGACATTTCTGCAAAGAAGACATCCAGATGGCCAACACACATGAAAAAGTGGTCAACATCACTTGGCTTCAGGGTAATTCAAATCAAAACCACAGTGTGATACCAACTCACACCAGTCAGAATGGCTAAAATTAACCAGTCAGAAAATGACAGGTATTGGCAAGGATGTGGAGAAAGGGCAACCCTCCTACACTGTTGGGAATGCAAGCTGGTGCAGCCACTCTGGAAAACAGTATGGAGGTTCCTCCAAAAGTTGAAAATAGAGCTACCTTTGACCTAGCAATCACACTACTGGGTATTTACTCTAAAGATACAAATGTAGTGATCTGAAGGGGCAAGTGCATCTGAATGTTTATAGCAGGAATGTCCACAATAGCCAAACCATGGCTAGAACCCAGATGTCCATCAACAAATGAATAATTAAAGAAGATGTTATATATATATATATATATATGTGTGTGTGTGTGTGTGTGTGTGTGTGTGTGTGTGTGTATTTATATCACAATGTAATATATGTATATTACATTTTATTTACATTATATTTACATTATAAAGATGTCATATATATATCACAATGTCATATATATATCACAATGTCCATATATATATATATATATATATATATATATATATATATATAAAAAGAAATAATATGTAGCCATCAAAAGAAATGAAATCTTGCCATTTGCAATGATGTGGATAGAACTAGAGGATATCATGCTAAGCAAAATAAGACAATCAGAGAAAGACAATTATCATATGATCTCTCTGATATGAGGAGGTTGAGAGGCGGGGCAGGGGTCATGGGGGGTAGGAAGGAAAAAAATGAAACAAGATGGGATCGGGAGAAAAACAAACAATAAGAGACTCTTAATCTCAGGAAACAAACTGAGGGTTGCTGGAGGGTGGGAGGGGACAGATACGGTGGCGGAGTGATAGACATTGAGGAGGGTATGTGCTATGGTGAGTGCTGTGAGTTGTGTAAGACTGATGATTCACAAACCTGTACCCCTGAAGCAAATAATACATCATATGTTAATAAAATAAAATAAGATAAAGAAGCCAAGGGCAATCATGTTGACAAAAGAAGAGAATGCTATATGGAGATAGAGGCAGAGATTAGGCAAAGATTAGAGTTGGCATCCCATTGCCATATTCCAGTTGAAAGAAATTGGAAGAGGCAAAAATATAATAAAACAAATAAATAAAATTCTACCATAGAGACACCAGAGAATATGTGGTCCTGCCCACACCTTAGTTTCAGCCCAGTAATTCTGACTTTGTACTTCTGGCTTCCAGAATTCTGAGAAAATAACTTTCTGGGTTTTCTAAGCATAGAATTTATACTAATTTGTTACAGCAGCCAAAGGAAACTAATACAAAGTCCCATAAAATCCCCATTTATGAAGGAAAAAAATGAAATTTAAGAAAGGGTCAGACATTTACTCAAGTGTATATTAAAAATCATGGGTAGAATTGGGACTCAAATCCAAGTCTGACCAACCTGAAAGCTGCTTAGATACTTTTTTTTATCATGTGTTCATGTGCAGGGCAAAACTCCCTCCAAGCCAAACAATTTTATTCAATCAATAGGGTACTGTTCCTTGGGCTGAGACATTACATGTGCATTGTTTCTGGAAGCAAAATGGAAATAAGATTTAAATTATTTAACTAATTTAGGTAAACCTGTAGGCTTCTGTCATAATTTCATTTTTATTGAGGTTGAATTCACATACAATATTATCATAGTTTCAGATGCACAACATAATGATTTGACATTTGTATAGAGTGCAAGATGGTCACCAAAAAAGTCTAGTTACCATCTGTCACCATAAGAAATTAATACAATATTACTGATTATATTTCCCATGTTGCACATTCCCATGACTTATTTTATAACTGGAGGCTGTACTTCTTGATCCTCTTCACCCATTTCACCCTCCCAATCTCTTTTCCTCTAGTAACATATCTAAGAGATACAAGTTTTTTATCTGTTTGCTTGCTTGTTCTGTTTCTTAGAATTCACATATAATTGAAATCATGTGGCATTTGTCTTTTTTTCTGTCTGACTTACTTCACTTAACATAATACCCTCAGGATCCATCCATGTTGCCATATATAGCAAGATTTCATTCTTCTTAATGGCTGAATGATTCTAATATATATGTCTCACCTCTTTATCCATTCATCCATCCATGGACATTGAGGTTGTTTCCATATCTTGACCATTATAAATAATGCTGGAATGAACACACAGATACATTAGTGTTTTCATTTTCTTTGGATAGTTATCCAGTAGTGGAATTGCTGGATCACATGTTAGTTCTATTTTTAGTTTTTTGAGGAATCCCCATACTGTTTTCCATAATGGCTACACTGGTTTACATTCCTACCAGCAAAGCACAAGGGTCTCCTTTTCTCCACGTCCTCTAGCTATTTCTTGTCTTTTTGGTAATAGCCATTCTGACAGGTGTGGAGTGATATCTCATTATAGTTTTGATTTATATTTTCCTGATGATAGTGGTGATCAATAATATTGATCAGTTTTTCATGTGTCTGTTGCTCATCTGTATTTCTCCTTTGGAAAAATGTCTATTCAGGTCCTTTGGCCATTTTATAATCAGAATGTTTTTTTTTTGTTACTGAGTTGTTTGTGTTCTTTATATATTTTGGATATTAGCCCCTTATTGGATATATTATTTGCACATATCTTCTCCTATTCACTAGGTTTCATTTATTTGATGGTTTCCTTCACTGTGCAGAATCTTTTTTGTTTGATGTAGCCCTATGTGTTTACTAACTTTGGACTTCACTTGTTCTTTTTTCTGTTCCTTTAGGTTAAATTATTTACTTGATATTTGTCTTGTTTCTACATAAAAGTATGCCTATATTGCTATCAACTTCCCTTTTAAAACCACTTTTGTGGAGGAGTCAAGATGGCGGAGAAGTAGCAGGATGAGACTACTTCAGGTAGCAAGATATCAGCTAGATAAAGCTTATCTAAAGATTGCAAACACCTACAAATCCAACGGGAGATCAAAGAGAAGAAGAACAGCAATTCTAGAAACAGAAAATCAACCACTTTCTGAAAGGTAGGACTCGCGGAGAAGTGAATCCAAAGTGACGGGAAGATAGACTGCGGGGGAAGGGGCCGGCTCCTGGCAAGCAGCAGAGCAACGGAGCACAAAATCAGGACTTTTAAAAGTCTGTTCCACTGAGGGACATCACCCCAGAGGCTAAACCGGGGAGAAGCCCACTCGGGGGTCAGCGTGGCCTGAGGTCCCCCAGGGTCACAGAAGGATCGGGGGTGGCTGAGTGTTGCAGAGCTTGCAGGTATTATAATGGGGAAACTGGCTACAGAGACAGAGCCGAGGAGTGAGCTCACAGCTCGGGGTTACCTTGAACCGGTCGCAGGCTCGGTGAGCTTGGAGCGTGGCCGGAGGCCAGGCAGACGGGAGTAAATGGGCACTGTTCTCTGAGGGCGCACTGAGGAGTGGGGCCCCGGGCTCTCGGCTCCTCCAGGCCGGAGACTGGGAGGACACCATCTTCATTCCCGTCCTCCAGAACTCTATGGAAAGCGCGCAGGGAACAGAAGCTCCCGAAAGCAAACCCGAGTGGATTACTCAGCCCGGCCCCTGGTAAGGGCGATGCAATTCTGCCGGGGGCAAAGACACTTGAGAATCACAACAACAGGCCCCTCCCCCAGAAGATCAACAAGAAATCCAGCCAGGACCAAGTTCACCTACCAAGGAATGCAGTTTCAATACCAAGGAGAGCAGCGGAATTCCAGAGGAGGAGAAAGCAAAGCACGGAACTCATGGCTTTCTCCCCATGATTCTTTAGTCTTGTGGTTGATTTAATTTTTTTATATTTTTCAATTTTTTCTTTCTCTCTTCTAATGCTAAATATTTTTAAACTTTTATCCTATTCTTTTTTAACGTTTTTAACTAGTTTATCTAATATATATATATATACATATGCATATATATATACATATATATGCATATGTATATATATATATATACTTTTCTTTTTTATATTTTTTCTTTAATCGTTTTCTTTTTTTAATTGTTTCTTTTTTTTTTTTTCTTTCTGAACCTCTTTTTATCCCCTTTCTCTCCCCTCACGATTTGGGATCTCATCTGATTTGCTTAAAGCATATTTTCCTGGGGAATTTGCCACCCTTTTAGTATTTTAATTGCTTTTTCATATACTCTTATCTGGACAAAATGACAAAGCAGAAAAATTTACCACAAAAAAAAAAAAAAAAAAAAAAA
>NW_019154086.1:13082112-13138733 GCF_002288905.1 Enhydra lutris kenyoni
AAAGGCTAGGGACATAATCAATACAGACATTGGTAATATGTCAGATCTAGAGTTCAGAACGACGATTCTCAAGGTTCTAGCTGGGCTCGAAAAAGGCATGGAAGATATTAGAGAAACCCTCTCGGGAGATATAAAAGCCCTTTCTGGAGAAATAAAAGAACTAAAATCTAACCAAGTTGAAATCAAAAAAGCTATTAGTGAGGTGCAATAAAAAATGGAGGCTCTCACTGCTAGGATAAATGAGGCAGAAGAAAGAACTAACAATATAGAAGAGCAAATGACAGAGAATAAAGAAGCTGAGCAAAAGAGGGACAAATAGCTACTGGACGACGAGGGCAGAATTTGAGAGATAAGTGACACCATAAGACGAAACAACATTAGAATAATTGGGATTCCAGAAGAAGAAGAAAGAGAGAGGGGAGCAGAAGGTATATTGGAGATAATTATTGGAGAGAATTTCCCCAATATGGCAAAGGGAACAAGCATCAAAATCCAGGAGGTGCAGAGAACCCCCCTCAAAATCAATAAGAATAGGTCCACACCCCGTCACCTAATAGTAAAATTTACAAGTCTTAGTGACAAAGAGAAAATCCTGAAAGCAGCCCGGGAAAAGAAGTCTGTAACATACAATGGTAAAAATATTAGATTGGCAGCAGACTTATCCACAGAGACCTGGCAGGCCAGAAAGAGCTGGCATGATATATTCAGAGCACTAAACGAGAAAAACATGCAGCCAAGAATACTATATCCAGCTAGGCTATCATTGAAAATAGAAGAGAGATTAAAAGCTTCCAGGACAAACAAAAACTGAATTTGCAAACACCAAACCAGCTCTACAGGAAATATTGAAAGGGGTCCTCTAAGCAAAGAGAGACCCTAAAAGTAGTAGATCAGAAAGGAACAGAGACAATATTCAATAACAGTCACCTTATAGGCAATACAATAGCACTAAATTCATATTTCTCAATAGTTACCCTGAATGTTAATGGGCTAAATGCCCCAATCAAAAGACACAGGGTATCAGAATGGATAAAAAAACAAAACCCATCTATATGTTGCCTACAAGAAACTCATTTTAAACCCGAAGACACCTCCCGATTTAAAGTGAGGGGGTGGAAAACAATATACCATGCTAATGGACATCAGAAGAAAGCAGGAGTGGCAATCCTTATATCAGATCAATTAGATTTTAAGTCAAAGACTATAATAAGAGATGAGGAAGGACACTATATCATACTCAAAGGATCTGTCCAACAAGAAGATCTAACAATTTTAAATATCTATGCCCCTAACGTGGAAGCAGCCAACTATATAAACCAATTAATAACAAAATCAAAAAAACACATCAACAATAATACAATAATAGTAGGGGACTTTAACACTCCCCTCACTGAAATGGACAGATCATCCAAGCAAAAGATCAACAAGGAAATAAAGGCCTTGAATGACACACTGGACCAGATGGTCATCACAGATATATTCAGAACATTTCATCCCAAAGAAACAGAATACACATTCTTCAATAGTGCACATGAAACATTCTCCAGAATAGATCACATCCTCGGTCCTAAATCAGGTCTCAACCAGTACCAAAAGATTGGGATCATTCCCTGCATATTTTCAGACCACAATGCTCTGAAGCTAGAACTCAATCATAAGAGGAAATTTGGAAAGAACCCAATTACATGGAGACTAAACAGCATCCTTCTAAGGAATGAATGGGTCAACCAGGAAATTAAAGAAGAATTGAAAAAATTCATGGAAACAAATGATAATGAAAACACAACGGTTCAAAATCTGTGGGACACAACAAAGGCAGTCCTGAGAGGAAAATATATAGCGGTACAAGCCTTTCTCGAGAAACAAGAAAGGTCTCAGGTACACAACCTAACCCTACACCTAAAGGAGCTGGAGAAAGAACAAGAAAGAAACCCTAAATCCAGCAGGAGAAGAGAAATCAAAAGATCAGAGCAGAAATCAATGAAATAGAAACCAAAAAAAACAACAGAACAAATCAACAAAACTAGGAGCTGGTTCTTTGAAAGAATTAATAAGATTGATAAACCCCTGGCCAGACTGATCAAAAAGAAAAGAGAAAGGACCCAAATAAATAAAATCATGTATGAAATTGGACAGATCACAACGAACACCAAAGAAATACAGACAATTATAAGAACAAACTATAAGCAACTCTACGCCAACAAATTTGACAATCTGGAAGAAATGGATGCATTCCTAGAGACATATAAACTACCATAACTGAACCAGGAAGAAATAGAAAGCCTGAACAGACCCATAACCAGTAAGAAGATTGAAACAGTCATCAAAAATCTCCAAACAAACCAAAGCCCAGGGCCAGATGGCTTCCCGGGGGAATTCAACCAAACATTTAAAGAAGAACTAATTCCTATTCTCCTGAAACTGTTCCAAAAAATAGAAATGGAAAGAAAACTTCCAAACTCATTTTATGAGGCCAGCATCACCTTGATCCCAAAACCAGACAAGGATCCCATCAAAAAAGAGAATTACAGACCAATATCCTTGATGAACACAGATGCGAAAATTCTCACCAAAATACTAGCCAATAGGATTCAACAGTACATTAAAAGGATTATTCACCACGACCAAATGGGATTTATTCCAGGGCTGCAAGGTTGGTACAATATCCGCAAATCAATGTGATACAACACATTAATAAAAGGAAGAACAAGAACCATATGATACTCTCCATAGATGCTGAAAAAGCATTTGACAAAGTACAGCATCCCTTCCTGATCAAAACTCTTCAAAGTGTAGGGATAGACGGCACATACCTCAATATTATCAAAGCCATCTATGAAAAACCCACCGCAAATATCATTCTCAATGGAGAAAAACTGAAAGCTTTTCCGCTAAGGTCAGGAACACGGCAGGGATGTCCATTATCACCACTGCTATTCAACATAGTACTAGAAGTCCTAGCCTCAGCAATCAGACAACAAAAGGAAATTAAAGGCATCCAAATTGGCAAAGAAGAAGTCAAACTATCACTCTTTGCAGATGATATGATACTATATGTGGAAAACCCAAAAGACTCCACTCCAAAACTGCTAGAACTTGTACAGGAATTCAGTAAAGTGTCAGGATATAAAATCAATGCACAGAAATCAGTTGCATTTCTCTACACCAACAACAAGACAGAAGAAAGAGAAATTAAGGAGTTAATCCCATTTACAATTGCACCCAAAACTATAAGATACCTAGGAATAAACCTAACCAAAGAGGCTAAGAATCTATACTCAGAAAACTATAAAGTACTCATGAAAGAAATTGAGGAAGACACAAAGAAATGGAAAAATGTTCCATGCTCCCGGATTGAAAGAAAAAATATTGTGAAAATGTCTATGCTACCTAAAGCAATCTACACATTTAATGCAATTCCTATCAAAGTACCATCCATTTTTTTTAAAGAAATGGAACAAAGAATCCTACAATTTATATGGAACCAGAAAAGACCTCGAATAGCCAAAGGAATATTGAAAAGAAAGCCAAAGTTGGTGGCATCACAACTCCGGACTTCAAGCTCTATTACAAAGCTGTCCTCATCAAGACAGCATGGTACTGGCACAAAAACAGACACATAGATCAATGGAACAGAATAGAGAGCCCAGAAATAGACCCTCAACTCTATGGTCAACTCATCTTCGACAAAGCAGGGAAGAATGTCCAATGGAAAAAAGACAGCCTCTTCAATAAATGGTGTTGGGAAAATTGGACAGCCACATGCAGAAAAATGAAATTGGATCATTTCCTTACACCACACACGAAAATAGACTCAAAATGGATGAAGGATCTCAATGTGAGAAAGGAATTCATCAAAATCCTTGAGGAGAACACAAGCAGCAACCTCTTCGACCTCAGTCGCAGCAACATCTTCCTAGGCACATCGCCAAAGGCAAGGGAAACAAGGGCAAAAATGAACTATTGGGATTTTATCAAGATCAAAATCTTTTGCACAGCAAAGGAAACAGTGAACAAAACCAAAAGACAACTGACAGAATGGGAGAAGATATTTGCAAATGACATATCAGATAAAGGGCTAGTGTCCAAAATCTATAAAGAACTTAGCAAACTCAACACCCAAAGAACAAATAATCCAATCAAGAAATGGGCAGAGGACATGAACAGACATTTCTGTAAAGAAGACATCCAGATGGCCAACAGACACATGAAAAAATGCTCCATATCACTCGGCATCAGGGAAATACAAATCAAAAGCACAATGAGATATCACCTCACACCAGTCAGAATGGCTCAAATTAACAAGTCAGGAAATGACAGATGCTGGCGAGGATGTGGAGAAAGGGGAACCCTCCTACACTGTTGGTGGGAATGCAAGCTGGTGCAACCACTGTGGAAAACAGCATGGAGGTTCCTCAAAATGTTGAAAATAGAACTACCCTATGACCCAGCAATTGCACTACTGGGTATTTACCCTAAAGATACAAACGTAGTCATCTGAAGGGGCACATACACCCGAATGTTTATAGCAGCAATGTCTACAATAGCCAAACTATGGAAAGAACCTAGATGTCCATCAACAGATGAATGGATAAAGAAAAAGTGGTATATATACACAATGGAATACTATGCAGCCATCAAAAGAAATGAAATCTTGCCATTTGCGATGACGTGCATGGAACTAGAGGGTATCATGCTTAGTGAAATAAGTCAATCAGAGAAAGACAACTATCATATGATCTCTCTGATATGAGGAAGTGGAGATGCAACATGGGGGGTTAAGGGGGTAGGAGAAGAATAAATGAAACAAGATGGATTGGGAGGGAGACAAAACATAAGTGACTCAATCTCACAAAACAAACTGAGGGTTTCTGGGGGGAGGGGTTTGGGAGAAGGGGGGTGGGGTTATGGACATTGGGGAGGGTATGTGCTATGGTGAGTACTGTGAAGTGTGTAAACCTGGCGATTCAGATACCTGTTCCCCTGGGGATAAAAATATATGTTTATAAAAAAAAAAAAAAGAACCACTTTTGTGTCATTCCATATCTTTTGGTATGTTGCATTTCTGTTTTCATTCATCTCTAGGCATTTTTTAAGTTCTCCTTTGATTTCTTCTATGACCCAGTAGTTATTCAGTAACATGTTGTTTAATTTCCATGTATCTGTAGTTTTTGTTTTATTCTTATAATTGATTTCTAGTTTCATACCACTGCGGTCAGAAAAGATGGTTGTTATGATTTCAGTCTTCTTGAATTTACTGAGATTCATTTTATGGCCTAGCATGTGATCTGTCTTGGAAAATGTTCCATGTTTCCTTGAGAAGAATGTTTATTCTGCTTTTGGATGGAATGTTTTGTATATATCTATTAAGTTCATCTGGTCTAATGTGTTATTCAAGGTCAATACTTCCTTATTGATTTTCTGTCTGGATGATCTACATCAGCACCCATTGATGGAAGTGGGACGTTTAAGTCTCATTATTACTGTACTGTTCTCAATTTCTCCCCTTAGGTCTATTAATATTTGCTTTATATATTTTGATCCTTCTATGTTGGGTGCATATGTATTTATAAATGTTATATCTTTTTGCTAGATTGACCCCTTTATCATCATGTAGTATCCCTCATTGTCTTTTATTGCAGTCTTTGTTTAAAGTCTATTTTATCTGATATGAGTATAGCTTTACCAGCTTTCTCTTCACTAGCATTTGCATGGAATAACTCATTTCATCCTTTTATTTTCGTATAACTCGTTTATGAAGTGAGTTTCTTGTAAGCAGTATATAGATGCATCTTTTTAAAAAAGTCCCTTCAACTATTTTTTCTCCTTTATTGAAGAATTTAGTCCATTTACATTTAAAGTAATTATCAATAGGTATGCACTTGCTGCCATTTGTTACTTGTTTCCTAGCCAGTTGTATAGTTCCTTGATCTTTTCTATTTCTCTTTGCCTCTTTCCTCGTGATTTGATTCCTTTTTTTAACTGTTCTGTTTAGATTCTTTTCTCACTTTCTTTTGAGTATTTACTATAAGTTTTCTCTTTGTGGTTACTGTGAGGTTTACATATAACATTCTATGTATATAGTACACTATTTTAAGTTGATAGTAACTTAAATTTAAACATATTCTAAAACTGTACATTTTTACTACCCTCCCACTACATTTTATGTTTCTGAAGTCACATTTTGACTTTTTATTTTATGTATCCCTTAACTAATTATTGTACTTAGCTAATTTTACCACTTTTGTCTTTTACACTTCATAATAGCTTTATAAGCAATTAATCCACTACCTTTACTGTATATTTACCTTTCTAATGAGATTTTTATGTTTGCGAGTTTCTTTGTTATTAATTAGTGCTATTTCTTTTCAGCTTAAAGAAGTCTAACATTTCTTTTAAGGCTAATTTAATAGTGATGAACTCCTTTAGCATTTGTTTGTCTGGAAGACTCTTTATATTTCCTTCAATTCTGAATGATTATCTTGCCTGACCATGTATTCTTGGCTGAATGGTTTTTCTTTCAGGCCTCTGAATATGTCATGCTACTCTCTCCTGGCCTGCAAAATTTCTATTGAGAAATCTGCTGATAGCTTTCTGGAGTTTCCCTTGTATGCAGAAATTTGTTTTCTCTTACTGCCTTTAAGAGTCTCTCTTTATCTTTAACATTTTACATTTTAATTATGGGTCCTTGTGTGGATATCTTTGGGTTCATCTTGGAATTCTCTGGGCTTCCTGGATCTTCATATCTCTGTTTCATTCCATAGGTTAAGAAAGTTTTCAACCATTATTTCTTCAAACAAGTTTTCTGCCCCTTTCTCTTTCTTCTCCTTCTGGGACCCCATACTGCAAATGTTCACCCCAGAGATTCCTAAATCTTCTTCATATTTTTTTTTCTTTTTGTTTCTCTTGGTGAGTTCCATTGCTTTGTGACCCATTCTTCTGTTTCACCCGGTTTGACTGTTAAAACCTTATAGGGTATTTTTCAGTTCATTTATTGTTCTTCATCTTTGTGAGTTTTGTTTTGTACTTTCTTATAATCTCTCTCTCTCTTTGTTGAAGTTCTCATCCATTCTTCTCCCAAGTTTGGTGAACATCTTTACCATCACTACTTTGAATTCTTTGTCAGGTAGATTAGTTATCTTTGTCTTTTCTGAGGTGTATCATATTATTTCATTTGGAACATATTTCTCTGTTTTGTTTTTTTTTTTTTCATTTTGCTTGACTCTTTGTGTTTGGTGTGTGTGTGTGTGTGTGTGTGTGTGTGTGTGTTATGCCAACAGCTACCTCCTTTAGTCTTGCAGGCATCGCCTTGAGTAGGTAATGATCCTTCTTGTTCAATCTAGTACTAACTCTTAGTTGTCTTTTGAACCTTTATGATTGTCTAAACTGCTTGTTTTATTCTTTATACATCCCAATTGTTAAGGGTGTACCAAAACCTGTCAATGTTCCAAGGAGAGGAATCTCACTTAGCACCTAGTTTTAGGCTGATTGTAAGCCATATCCTAAGGAAGCAACTTTTAAAGTTTTCAATATAAATATATTCCTGTGGGGCTACAATTATATTCCCTCCTGGCCTCCCAGATCAGGGGATCTAGAGATGCCCGCTGAGTGATAGTTGCAAGTATTGGGGCTCCACATGAGTGCATAAGCTCCTTTCTGGGAGGTTTCATTAAAGTTAGGGGGATGCACAAGGATGATGTCTCACTCTTAACATTCCCTGGAAGTGCCTCCTTGGCCTCTAGATTTGTGGGAAGCCTAAAGCCTGTCCCTCAGGCTAAAGCTTCAGGATAACAGGCCTTTTTCACAGGAATACTGGGTGTATATTTCAGTCTGCTGTCTGTGCAGTATCCTGGATGTGGTGGCCTGCCAAGAACTGTCTTTCTGATCGTTGCATTCCCATGGAGCTCAGGAACACCAGCCACTTTGGCCACCAGAACCAATCAAGCAGCACCCCCTTGGTGGATTGTACATGCCTGCTAGCTTTAGCTAGGCAGTTGGAGAGTGTAGGGGGCAAGGCATACTCACCAGCATCAGAAAGGCAACAGGAAAACATCTTGACTGCACATGCCCATGAGCTTCAGGGATGCAGTAGGAGAATTCCTTGTCTGTGGACACATGCTAGCTTTAGGCTGGGAGCAAGAGAATGACCTTGCCTGCCCCAGCCAAGGAGTGTGGAATGCTACAACCACTATGCTTCCCAGCTTCAGCAAGGCAGCCAAGCAGAGCTGCAACTGCTTGCCCCTTCTGTCTTAGTAAGGCACTTGGGGGAAGGGATTCTGCATCCAAGTTCACCTATGGGCACTAGCAGGGTAGGTGGAGAGTGCAAAATTGGCTTCTGCCAGCACCTCAGTCCCCAGGGAGAGTTTCAACTGTTCCCTACCCCTCCAGCAGTTGCTTTTAGATTAGCAAATGAATTGTCTTCACAAACAGTCTAGGAGCTTTTTTAAAACTACTATTTTTTCACTGAGTCTCAGAGTGAGTGAGACTCCACATGAGTCCTTTAAAAAGAGAATCTTAGTTTCTTATAGCACTTTGGGTCTCTTCGATGTCAGCCCCACTGATTTTCTAATCTAGACTTTTGGGGACTTGTCACTCCAGCGCAGATCCCTCAGTTGGGGTGCCTGCTTTGGACACCCCTTGCTCCTTTGGGAGAAGTGTGGACTGGTGAGATCCTTCCCTGTAATGTATTTCTGCACTGGTGGTAGGGTTTTTGGTGACACTGTCTCTGCCTCTCCTTGCCATCTCCATGTGGTTTTTATTCTTTGTTGTAGAGAAGCAGTTCATCTAGATTTCAGATCTTTTCCAGGGAGAAATGATCCATATATAGTTATATATTTGGTATGTCTGTGGGAGAAGGTGATTCAGGATTTCCTACACGACCATCTGCGGAAGTCTCCCCAGGCCTTTCTCACAATTATATCCCAAAGAAGGAAACTACATAAATAGTTTTAATTATGGGTCCTTTTTCAAAGTAATTTTTCAAAAAAATTACTTTTAGGTATCCAACCAGTGACTTTGCCTGTTCTGCTTCCTTTGGACTATAGTTCTTTATAAATATCTATGGAGAAATAGCAGGTTTCTTTCAGCTTCTATTGACAGATGACTTATTCATCTATTAAGCATTTGTCAATAAATATCTACCATACTATGTGCCAGAACTTGTTATATGTGTTCTAAATGCATTACTTTAGTAATCAGTAAGAGATTTCTACACTTAGATTTGCATTTTAGTAGGAAATAGAAAGACAAAACAAATGAAAACCAATATGTAATATATTTAGTGTTAGTTTTTGAAAAGTGCTAAGGAGAAAAATAAAGCCAAGGGAAATAAGAAACTGTAGGATTCAGGGTGGAGGATGGCTGTGTAAAGTGGCCAAGGAAGATATCCCTGAAAAAGGAATAGCCAACCGAAGACCCAAAGGAGATGAGAAAATAAACCA
Source organism: Enhydra lutris kenyoni (assembly GCF_002288905.1). Classification (NCBI taxonomy): domain Eukaryota; kingdom Metazoa; phylum Chordata; class Mammalia; order Carnivora; family Mustelidae; genus Enhydra; species Enhydra lutris. Next base: position 13,091,553 of record NW_019154086.1, read on the forward strand.
TTGGGACATCTTGGGGAAAAAACAATTTAGGTACCTGGATGAGCAAATCTGAAGATGCTAAGAAGAGAAAGGAGGTCAGTGGGACAGGGGATAACTGGATAGGACCTTGTAAGGTCACTGACAGAACTCTGGCTTTTATTCTGAGATGAAAACTCATTGGAGGATTTTGGCTTGACATGATCTAGTTTACATTTCATTTCAAAAGGACAACTCAGGGGATCTTGTAAAGAATAGACTTGACCAAAGTAAGTAGGCCATTTGGAAGGTCATAATTGTATGTGGTTATAGAAAAAAGGCAAATTTTCTGATTTACTCTTTATCTTGAAGTTTTCTCACCACTGACTCAGAGACACTGATGATTCCATGTATTACACTCTACTTTACTTTTGCCCTTTTTGATTTTCTTAATGAAATTCAAAACACAAATGACCTACACATTTAAATGTCTTGCTGCAATACTAAGCCTCTCTATCCGAACAGAAGAAAAACCGAAAGAAAACTAATTTTTTAAAAGGTTGGTCTTTTCCTAATGCCCCAGATTTCTTATAGCCTAAGCCAATAAGAACAATGTTAACTTTGATTTCTTTATAGTTCTGGGAGTCCTTTAAAAATGCATAAAAGGCAATGTTCCACCTTTCTGCTTCACCAAGAACCTTTACATTAAATGGACTTGTAATTCAGATTTTCCTTACATGTAAATATAAATAAATTTAGAATTAAATTAAATATAGACATTATTTTATTTTTTTAATATTAGCATTATTTTATTTTTTATTTTTTTAAAGATTTTATTTATTTATTTGACAGAGAGAGATCACAAGTAGATGGAGAGGCAGGCAGAGAGAGAGACAGAGAGAGAGAGGGAAGCAGGCTCCCTGCTGAGCAGAGAGCCTGACGCTGGACTCGATCCCAGGACCCTGAGATCATGACCTGAGCTGAAGGCAGCGGCTTAACCCACTGAGCCACCCAGGTGCCCTAATATTAGCATTATTTTAATACAGGGTACACATTCTACACATATGGACTTTAAGACAAGGAACAAAGAAGAGAAGAAAGACTAACAGAGCTGAGGAGAGTGGAAATAGGAAAAGGAGGGACAGGAAGTAGGCTCAAAATCCCCAAGTGCTATATCTTATGTCACTTTTTTACAACATCAGAAGAACTTAACTGTGTGGTTTATATTCCATAAACCCCTTCACTGCTACCTGGTAACAGCTTTATCAATCTTAGACATAGTACGCTGCAATTTCTAAACAATTTCTTGGATACATAACATGCAGAATCTCTCCAATTTTAGTGACACAAACAACTCAGAAGCTTGGGAGGTCTAGTTTGAAACACATTTGAAAATCAGGATGACAACTTTAAAACATCTTGTGACTTTAAGATCACACCAACTAGTTTTCATATTGGGACTTCAAAAACATTCTGCCCAGATTTTATCTCATTTCTTGTTCTCAATAAGGCAAAACGCGGGGTCACCTGGGTGGCTCAGTGGGTTAAGCCTCTGCCTTCAGCTCAGGTCGTGATCTCAGGGTCCTGGGATGGAGCCCCACATCGGGCTCTCTGCTCTGCAGGGAGCCTGCTTCCTCCTCTCTCTCTTTCTCTGCTTGCCTCTCTGCCTACTTGTGATCTCTCTTTGTCAGATAAATAAAATCTTAAAAAAAAAAAAATAAGGCAAAATGCCACAAGCAACATTCTTAGGACAGTGCCTCTCTCTCACTTAAGGGAAAAACATGACAAGTTATTTCATGAATAGGTAAACAGAATAATGAGGAATTCTTCAAACTCAGTTTAACAGATTTCCTATAACCCAAGTCAGTTTGATTTCACATTAGACAGAACTACTGGTTCTTTCATCTGTGTCAGATTATGCAACTTCAGAAATGCTTTTTGAAATAAAGATTCCAAAATGCCCTTATAGTAAAAAACAAAATATGGTAAAAAAACAAAATACCTTGTTTTTTACTGAGAATATAAGTTTTGAATAATCCACTGTTGTTTATATTTTAAAATTCCATTTTCCTTCCTGAATTTGAAACAAAATATTTATCATTTGGGAATTTTACATTGCCATTTTTCTTTCATTTTTCTCTGACAGCATTGCTAGCATTGACATTATTTTTCATGAATACTTTCTGTGTTTATCTTAAGAAGCCAAGAAATAAACTTGAGAGGACAAATGTTTAAAAAATTAAAAAAAAAAGAGTTGATTCTAGTCAACAATCCCAAGCTCTGTTATGGATAAAGACAATAGCATTGGGATTCCCAGGGGATTCATGGTTGGTTTTTTTGTTTGTTTGTTTGTTTTTAAGACCCCTGTGGGGAAACGGTGATTGGCAGGTGATAGAAAGGTCAAGGTGTCAACACTAAGAGCTTCAACTTGTGAACCGGCCTCCAAATTTAGAAAATAATGATGCTTTTTGACTCTTAAGATGTGTTTTCATGGATATGTGGGTTTTGATATGAATAAAACATCAAACACATGAAACCTAAAAAGAGTGATTTGTGAAGAGTCTTTCATTCCTATACTAGTTGAAATATCTTGGGATAACAGTGAGAAAAATGGTAAGATGTTCAATATTTTGCTAAACATCTGATACCCTGTAAAAAACACAGTTCTCTCAAAGGTTAATAGCACAGTCTCTAGAGGTACATTACTTGGGTTCAAATCCTGGCTTCCCAACTTACTAGCTTTATGATTTTGAGCAAATAATTTAATCTGGCAAAGTTTTAGTTCCCTTATCTGTAATATAGGAAAAATAATAATAGATACCTCAAAGAATTATTAAGGCAATTAAATGAGTTGTGAGTTACTGAGACAATTAATTGAGTAAAGATATGTAAAGAGCCAAGAACAATGCTTAGGTACAAAATTAGCATGAGCTATTGCTTTGTTTAGGTATAAGGAAATTTAGCTAAATTCATGTCTTCTTTTATGTTAAAAGTTATAGCCTTACAAGGTCACAAAAGTAATTCAATGGAGGAAATAAAGTCTTTTTGACAAATGGCACTAGAACAACTGAACACACACACACACACACACACAATGAAACCCCCCAAAGCCTCACATCTTACGCAAAAATTAACTTAAAATGAATTATGGACTTAAATGTAAAGGCTTAAACTGTAACATTTTTAGAAAAAATAAACAACAGAAAATCTTCAGAATCTAGGGCTAGATAAAGAGTTCAAAAGTTTGAACCATAGAAGGAAAAGTTGATAATTTGAATCTGAACAAAATTTTAAAACACTGAACTCCAAAAGACCATGTTAAGAGGATGAAAACACAGACCTATCCATCTGTTCAAATAATAGCATTTTGGTTTCTTTCATTTCCTTAGTCTGAGAAAGCAAACCAACCAAAAGCTTGGGTCCTCACTTTAAGTTTTTTCTGTTTCAGTGAAAGGTATGAACCACTTTTCTTTTGTCAATATTTCTCCTTCTTTACTTGGACTTCCGGTGCTAATTGTATTGATGGGACATTTCTACTGTGAAAGAATTCTCTTCCTTGATCCTTTACTCATCCTTGAGCAAAAATATACCTTAACTTTCTGGGTTTTCTTCCAAAACCTTTCTTTTGTTTCCAGGATTGGTGAGTCAGTCGCCATAAAGAGAAGTGACTGGGCCTGGAGCCATCCTTAAATTTAAGGCTGCATTATTATTAGGTGGGATGTGGTTGCACTGACAGGGCTATTACTGGGGTGTGAGATCGTCAGGGTCCAACTGGTTGAGGAATTCATTTTTACTGTGTCTGCTCAATGAATTACATCATGCTTTCTTCTTGGGAGGAGTCTGGTGCCGCTAGTCCCAAGAAAGCAAACATTAATCTCCTATTACCCCTTTGGCCTTAATAAAATTTACTCAACTGATCCTTGAAGTCATGTGTCATTCTCTCAAATATAATCAACTTTTATCAGTTAAAGGATAAGTGATCTGGTGCCTTTCATGATTAAAAAAAAAAAAAAATAATAATAATAATAATAATGCATGTAAACATGACATTTATCTGTAAAAGCTTTTTTCTGGTTGTCAAAGTTATTTGCCTCTGCTTTTCTTTCTTGAAAACAAAACAACAGACACAGTACAAAGCTTCTGCCCTGTTTTCTTGACTTTATTGGTGACAGCTGGCTCCAGTAGTGCAGGCATGGGCTGAAGTGCAGCAGCTCAGTGGGAAGATAGCATCACAATGAGAAGCTGTGATCTAGCATGAAAGAGTTGGTGTGATTTCAATGCCAGTGTTTTTTAAGGTAGGACTTATTTTTATTTTTTCCCTTAGGCTAAGAGCTAAAAATGGACCCAGGGACTGATTTAATACAAGATAGAAGTCTAGTCTAGAACATACACTTTTCATGTCTATAACAAAAGATCAGCCTCTTTTCTATGCTGTCAGCATGATCTTAAATTACCATGACTTTTCATTGGTTGCTTCTAATTCCCATGAACTAGATGCAAGAAAGAACAAAGTGTGTTTGGTTTTCACCATCAGAGGGATGTTGGTTGGGGACCTATTTTTAAAACAAAATTAAACAGGGGTGCCTGGGTGATTCAGTCGGTTAAGCATCTGCCTTTGGCTCTGGACATGATCCTGGGCTCCCAGGATCTAGCCCCATGTTGGGCTCTCCGCTCCCTAGGGAGCCTGCTTCTCCCTCTCCCTCTGAGGCTTCCTCCCCACCCCCACTTATTCTCACTCTCTCTCTCTTTCAAATAAATAAATAAAATCTTTTAAAAAATGAAACAATAAATGAATGTGACAGTGCTTTGTAACTGTCAAGTAAGTGTATACAAATAAAAATTGTTTTTGTGATAGAACAAAATAAACACTAAATATAGGCAAGAACAGAATTCTGCCTGTTTTCTTTACTAGAAAGTGAGGCCTTTGAAAACAGACATATTTGCCATCATATTTATCTTTGTAATTTCCCTCTCTGAAAACCACCTCAGTCTTTAGATCTCTACCCAACCTGATGCTGAACATACAAGCGATGTTTCTTAAATGACTGCTTGAGTTAATTTAATTAATTAATCTAATTAATTAATATGATAGATGAGGTGCTGGCCTATCAGTCGCAGCAATCCTTGTGCCTGTGATATTTCGCCACGCTGTTGTGAATTTGATCATAATCTTCAGAGTACCCTCACCTGGGAACCACATGACAAATGTCTCACCTGGGTAAAGCATCTGATCAGGGCTCAAGTTATTTTATACAAATGGATCCATTAACTTGGCCTTTGTTCTTTTTTCTCATATTTTAGGCATTTTAAAACTGCAAATAAAAATGTCTAAATATAGGAAGTAGAAACAGAGTGTCTTAACTGAGATTTAACTCAATTGGACAAACTCTCAGCCTGGCACTGTGCTTTGGAAATGAAGCTGCAAGTGGGATATAGATGTTGCCCTCTAGAAATCTGCAGAGAAGAGCACAAGAAAGAGAAGATGATATGCACAAAGCATGGTGGGGCTGTGCAAGAAAGAAAGGGTGCTTACTACTGACTGCAGGTGGAGGGTGTTTCTGGAACTTTCCTCAGGGAAGATGACATCTGACTTGAGCCTGACAATGGGGGTGAAGTGCTGAGAGGACAAGACAATCATTACTGTTGAAGAACACTCATTCTCCACCTTTTCCTTTCCATTTGGGAAGGGATTCTACAAAAAGAGTCTTAGCTTCACTGAATTCTCTAAGAAGCATACTGTACTAACCCAAGGCATTAAAAGCATTGCCCAGAGAGAGCCTAGTGACAAATTTTAGATTTCTCTTGCTCCTTTACATTTTAGAGAAAAGACTGTGTACTACGGTAAAAAGCATGGGATTTGGTATCAGACAAGATTGGGGTTCAAATCTCAGCTGTGCCACTTGAGCAAGTTATTTAATCTTTATAAACCTTAGTTCTTTTTTATTAATATATTAACATTAATAATAAATATATTAAATGTATTAATATATTTATTAATGTATTTATTAACATACATTTATTAATGTAATATATTTATTAATGTAGTGGCATTTAACCCATTAGTATTTTATTAGGATTAAATGGTATAATACACAAAAGGGGCTTAACCTAATGCCTTGCTCACAGAAAGCACCTAATAAACATAAGCTATGGTCATTACAAGGAATTCTACCCTCAACTACTATATTCCTCTTCTCTACATCTTGCTAAGGCAAAATGTTTAATTTTAAAACATGGATTTGGTTTACCAATGTTAATAAGAGGAAAAGGTGATTTGAATATACCCAACTCCTCCATGAATGGAATCATGTTGAAAGCTAAATTGGGGTTACAGTGCCTCCCTCACTACCACAGGAGAAATTCTAAATGGCTGCTTCTCCTTGTTCTCAGCAGCAGTGATAGCTAGGATTGCTTCGCAGGGCCTCACACAGGCCATCTGGGATTACTGTAGAAATCATTAGGCTTGGGAGGGTCCCTGTTGAGACTTGAGCAATCTGTATAAGCTTGGACTCTTCACCAGAAATGTGGCTCATTATGCTGCTAGACTATTAACTATCAACTTTCATTTTGAAATATAAATTCTGCTCTTTTGGCTGCCCCACTGATCTGGTTATAATGTGGCTGTGTGCAATGGAAAAGTACAAAGGGAAAAGATGGGAATTTAAAGACTTACTAAAACTGTAAGAGCAGTTGATGACAACCTGATTTCTACAATCAGGTGAATGCCTTTTGCCGAACATCAATGTTCCAATTTAACCCACTGCCCCAATTTTAACTATGTTTAATTAGGTATGTAATGTTCCTGCTACTGTTCGTATGGCTTTTTTCCCCATCCACACAGTTATTCTTATTTGGGGTTTCTCTCCTCTTTTCATTTGTTACTCTAATTTATTTATTTTCTTTCATTTAAAGTTTTTTCCCATTTTAGACATTTTTTAGGGGGGAGAGGAGCAACATAAAGAATGTTTTAAAGAATATTATGCTGAGATTTCAGTTTAGCATTACAAAAAAAAAAAATGCTGATTCATCCTAGGGATACTCACAAAAAAATCATTGCCGAACAGAACAAAACAAAAACTACAAGTTATGCATGGCACCAAACATAGTAAGATGAATACAATATGCTTCTTATATTAATAAGGTAGTCCTTATCAATGAGGTTTATGTTTGCCAGCTCCTTCTTGTGAAAGCATTATGGGGTTTTACCTAGTTCCTTAATTGTAATGGAAGGGACCCAACTATTTTTTTCAATGGGTCTGGCTTGCTGAGGACTAAGAGTTAAACATTTACTACTGATCATCCCTACAGAAAACTACCACTTAAATGAGGGGGATGATATTAGATTTAAATAATAGTTTGCCATATTTCTATATTACATAAAATGCTCCCATACATTTTTTTTTTTCAGCGTAACAGTATTCATTGTTTTTGCACCACACCCAGTGCTCCATGCAATCCGTGCCCTCTCTAATACCCACCACCTGGGCTCCCATACATTTAATAGCATTTGCATACCTATCAGAGCCGCCTTACAATGCACTTATTTTGTAATGGCTTTTGCATTCTTAATTTCTTTATAAGCATGGGCCCTTCTACAGCCTCAGTTGGTTTTAGTTTGGCTTCTCTTTCATCTCTCCCAAATTGTTTAATCACCTTCACCATAGATAGGTCCCATACTTTAGATTGAACCACTACTCATTTCAACATGTCTCTATCTTAAAGTATTCCCTATAACAAACTGATACCTAATTACAGATGGATATCCCAGAGCCCACTTACCCTGTCCTCAGAAAGGTAAGTTTGTCTATTTCCCAAAGGACTCACTGCAACCATAACCCTACATGATCCTTTATCTTGAAATTCAAAGAACTGTTTGTGTCTGATTTTGGAAAAATGCCAGTAACTGTAGGAGAAACTATTTTTGCAAAGCTACTTCCTGTGTAACAGCAAAATGTTCTAATTTCTCTGAATCACAATCTCACTGCTGTTTCTTTTTGTATAGTATCCAATCTTATCTTACTTTTATTTTTAAATTCATTCAGTAGATCACTCTAATTCTAAGAACCTTCCAAACAAACCCAACCTAACTAAAAACCCAAGTTTAAATTCTCATACCCAGGCTTCCTTAAATCCACATCTTACCCATATGTTTCCACCCCCCCCAAAAAAAGAGAGAGAAAGAGAGCGAGAGATTGCTTTATCATCTGCATTGATCCAACGAGACATTCATATCTGTAACTTGCTATAACCATGGTGTACTTATGGAGATTTCTTATTGGAGATTTCTTATGGAGATTTCTTATGGAGATTTCTCATTCCCATAGTTTGAATGAATCTGGATCTGTATAGTCTACTGGGGTCCATTAGGTATCTCTGATAACTGAGGTATGAAGGCAGCTGGGAGATAGTGAAAAACTCAATGTTAAACTTCCCCCTGTTAGTCTAACTGTAAACATAACTAGTGCCATAAAGAGTTTCTTGGAAGGTATAAATCATAATGTCTTGAGATTCTAAAAGGCTGATATGAGTAATTGTTCTGTGTAGGACCAGACGTAGACAATGAAAAACACTGGGAAAAAAACCCAAAAAAACAAAAAACACTGTCTCTTTGCTTAGCCAAAGTAAAGATAATCCTTTAAAACTGATCCAAAAGTTATAATAAAGTTGCATCTAAGGAAATGGTCAATCTAATCATTTCTCCAACTCCACTTGATTTTTACCAATCGCAGTTCAAGAATTGAGGAAAACCAGCTGTAGTCACGTGGATGTACTGCCAGTAATCTTACTTTTTATAGCCATTCCTTTATAGAAAAGGTAAATGAGTTTTCCTGAGGCAAATAGATCATAGGAACAGGGATGATGAAGAAAATATTTTTAACATGGCTTCCATTAACAATGATGGAACAAATACCTACTCAGGGCTTATAGTCTTCTTCCTGGATTTGTCCTCAAATAGTCCATCTGCTTCCTTGTGACCCCCAGCCTTTTTTACTCTGCCTTAATCTACTTCCTGTGGTGTCATCATACCTTCATTATTTGCTACCACATTACCTGCAAAATAGCTTCCAGAAATGAGTGCATAGAATCTTGTGAATCAAATTGGATTTAAATGGGGGAAGGGAGGGGCACCTTTGTGGCTCAGCCGGTTGAGCATCTTTCTTTGGCTGGGGTCCTGATCCCAAGGTCCTGGGATCTAGCCCAGCATCAATCTCCCTGCTCAGCAGGGAGCCTTCTTCTCCTTCTGCCTCTCCCCCTGCTCGTGCTTTTTCTCTCTCTCTCTCTCCAATAAATAAATAAAGTAAAATAAAATAAATGGGGAAGGCACCTTTAAGTTACATTCAGTTCCTCCAGATAGATAGATACTTATATAGATACTCAAAAGTCAATCTTTCCATTATTTTGGATTAAATCCAGTACTAAAGAAGATGCTATTACCTAAGAATCCCCAAAGCTCTAATATCTTAAGTCAAATTTGCAAAATCTGACTCCAAGAGGTAATTCCAATATAGTTCAATGTCAAATATCCACACTGACCTAGATCTCTTACCTGATGAGCTCACCTATAGAACATAAAAGTCTTTTATGTAGTATTGAATATATATACACTCATTTAATCCTTCCATATAATGCATGCTACCAACCTTTGCTGCTATATTTCTATTTCAATCTCTAAGTAACGGTCACTGCTAACTACATTTAGTCTTTCTGAAGGAGACTTGTGTAAGGTAATGATTGATTATTCAGCATCTATTTCTCAAGCAAGATGGGAAAGACTGCCTGCTATCTTTTAAAGTGTGCATTGTACATCCATTAATGTGTTTTCTTTGTGCATCAACTTCTGTAAGAATTCTGATGCATCTCACCTATTACCTTAATTCTAGTGGAAAGAATAAGCCAGATGCTATGTCTATGAATTAACTATTTACTGCCCAGCATATCCAAAATAGTATACACTGCTACGTTAATAATCATTTTAAAATTATCCTCAAAGCATTGTGAGGCACCTGATTTTTTTAAACCTTTTCCTCCTCTTTTGCTCACACTTGTAAAAAGAGTTACACATACATAATAAACGTTAGTGACCTTTGCACTGCTCATTGGCTAAAAGAGAAATTGTCCTCCCTCATTACTGCACTACACTGCAATACATCTTGTGCAACAACCATTCTCACATGTTCTTTTCCAGAGAAGAGTTAAAATATCAAAAAGAGAGAATGAGAAGAACATCAGAGACCAATAAATGTTCCACAAAGCTTGTTTTTTTTGCATGTTGGCTGGGTATCTGCATACCTAATAATGCCTACTGTAGCTCTGTAGTGACCAGAAATTCCTATCAAGTGACATGATTAAAGGGATAAGAAGTGGTAAGTGACTTAAAAAAAGAGTGTAATACTATTTTTCATGAAGTATGGTCCATGGACCATATACATAAGGAAAACAAATGATTGCAGAAAATTCAGATTCTTGGATGTCATCTCAGAACTAATCAATCCTAGTCTCCATGGGCTGTTTCCTATGTTTTTGGCAGGCTTCCTAGGTGACTTATAAACATACTGAAGTTTAGAAATACTCTATGGGTGTGGTCAATGAGTAATATTATGTTTGCTGAAGAAGGCTAGCCATAGCACTTAGTTAATAGTGTTAATAGGTATGAATAGATAATAACAATATTTGTAAATAGTGTTAGTTATGTGCTATTAAAAAATTAACAGTCATTGGATACAGTTAGAGGAAGAAAAGTGATTATGCAAAACATTTCTCAAACTTTACTGTGCATACAGATCAGCTGGGGATCTTATTGAAATGAAGATCCTGATTCAGTAGTTCTTGGGACTCTACATTTCTAACAAGTTCCAAAGGGGATACTCCAGCTGTTGGTCTCTGAATCACAGTTTGAGTAGCAAAGATTAAGGAGGTTTAAAAGGTTTAAAAGAAAGTTCCCAAGAACCTCTGGTGAATAGTTACTTCAAATAGTTATTTGAAGCATAAAAAAATACTGTAACTATCTGAAGTATAAAAAAATGCATTTTACTGAACAGACTCCATAATTTCAAGTGGAAACCCTAAAGGTTATTGTTCAATTTGAGGTCAAATATGAACACCTTTGCAACTGTTTCCTACCTACCTATGTTCTATGTGACTTCCCACCAGATGTGATTTCAGTTGGGGGAGCCATAAACATAAAGATTTATTTATTTATTTATTTATTTATTTGACAGAGAGAGAGAGAGAGCGTGCACACAAGTAGGCAGAGAGGCAGGCGGGGTGGGGTGGGGAAGCAGGGTCCTTCTGGAGCAGAGGGCCCGATGTGGGGCTCAATCCCAGGACCCTGAGATCATGAACTGAGCTGAAGGCAGAGGCTTAACCCACTGAGGCACCCCATAGGGAACCACAAATATACACCATTTCTTCTTCTAGAAGGGAAAATAAACCCTTTCAAGAATGTCTGCAGAAATCGCAGCATTTTATGGAGGTGAATATAAAAGAGTGCATGGGGGCGCCTGGATGGCTAAGTGGGTTGAGCCTCTGCCTTCAACTCGGGTCTAAATAAATAAAATCTTAAAAAAAAAAAAAGAGAGAGAGAGTGCATGAAATAATCTAGGAAGAATATGACCCTAAAAAAATGGAAGGTAATTGGCATCAATAAATTGATGAGTTGAAGATGGGAGGTAATTAGTATCAATAAATTGATGAATTGACCAATATAAACTAAAATAATAATCAAAGAATTAAACTTACATGAGAGGAATTGTGCTAAGAATTGCACAGTGATTTTAAAATTTAATCCCCCGTCTTATGAACAAAGTATACTTTCCTATATTTTATTGTTCATAAAATAGGGCTCAGAGCTATTTTCCTAAGATCACACAGCTGGTCAGGGAAGAATCAGGACATACTTCTCTGACTCCCAAGTCTTCAATCCTTTTATTATATCAAACTGCCTCCCTCCAAAAAAAAAGAGAGGGAAAGAAAAAGGAAAGAATAGGAAAGCAAAGAAAAAGAAGAAAAAAGAAAAGAAAAGAGTACACCTGGGTGGCTCAGTCAGTTGAGCATCTGACTCTTAATTTTGGCTCAGGCCATGATCTCAGGGTCATGAGATCAAACTCCACATCAGGTTCCCAGTTAAGTGGGGAGTCTGCTTGAGAGTCCCTCTCTCTTCTCCCTCTATCCTCCCCTCACTTAAACTATCTCTTTCTCTCTCTGTGTCTCTCAAATAAGTAAATAAATAAATAAATCTTGAAAAAAAGAAGGAAAAAAAAAAAGAAGAAAGACAATGATACTAAGTACTATTAGAGTTGTCCATTACCCCCATGCCTTTCAAAGAGTATGCATTTTACATGGGGATTGATATTGATTGCTGCAAGGGTAAAAACTGATTCCTACAAGCAGATAAAAAAAACTTAGTTGTTACAATGGTTGAGGGCTATGGTGCATAAACAGATGAAAAGTATATCTGTGGTATCAAAATATCATAGGGGATAAAGGAAGTGTTTAGGAAAAAGTCCTAAAAGGGCTTTTGGTGGGGTTAGGGGAGGGCAGGAAGAGGAGAGTGATTTAAAAAAAAATTGAGAAACATATCATAGAGGGTGAAGTTCAACCTCAAAAGAAACACAGACTTCTTTCAGCATTGCCTCAGACAATAGTGATGACCCACAGATTCTAGCATATGGGAATTATCCATCACCAACCAAGGAAAATGCAACTCGCAGGGTGGTAGATGACTCCATATTGAGGCAACCATGTTAACCATTCATATGGCTGACAAGGCTAATGTGGAATTCTGCTGCATTCCACAAACAACTTATTCAGAAAAGAAAAAAAAAATGTAAGCAGTAAGGAAGGAAAAATCTGATAGCACTATTCTTTTAGTAAGCACCATTTACCCAGTAAAACCAGAATGTTGTCTACAGTCATCAGAGTTCATCTGAGCCAACTATCTACCCAAGAGTACCATAAATCATCTGTTAACTTAGTACTTTACAAGGAAACAAAAGGGATTAATTAATTGATACCAACCGATCCCACATGATACAATGAGAATTACACACGTGTTTTAAATGATTTAGATATGAGCTAGAATAGTTGAGCATGAATGGAAAGGGGTGGGAGTATGAGTTCTTGATGCTGAGGTGCTTTCTGGCAAAGAATTCTTTGTAAGGAGAGACGGAAACAGACATATTCATGTGGCTCATTTACAGCACCATATTCTGGAAGGATAATTGTGAATACAGGTTATTATCTGTTCCTCAGCTTATTCTCCTAACCTGGAGCCTCAGAAATAAAAATGAAACATAACAAAACAAACAACAACAACAACAACAACAAAATGACGGTCTACAGATTCTGAGTGAAGGAGTCCATTCTGGGGAGAGAAAGCTGCAGGTTAGATGGAAAGAACTGTTCTTCACAGGGAGGATAGGATGAGATGTTTTAGAGTCCATACACAGGAGTATGGTACCCATACTAGGAAGAGGAATTCTTTCTTGTCTAGCAGAAAATGCTGGCTGATCTTGCTGCGTCAGGAGGACTGATGCATCAGTGGCACAGCAATATTTTTGGCAGTGCAGAAGAGCTTCAGAACAACATAGTGTTGGCATAGCACTGTTTTGGCAAGCCACAGTGGAAAATGGTGTGAATAATAGTGGTAGCACTTTCAAAGGGATCCAAATGCAACAGACCTCACCTAACAAAGGCAGAACGAGCGTAGCAGAAGAGGAAAACAGTATACTCCCGGGAACGGGGCCTGTGAACCCAATGAATGAAGTAACTCTGGGAGTTCTATAAGAAAATGGGGAGACTTGGACTGTAGCTGGAGATCCTGTCACAAAAGAAGGTAGAAGAAAAGATACCTAGGTACCTATACTCCTATACTCTCATGGTGATGTTATTTATTTTTTTAACTCCTTAGGTTGGTCTGTCTTGGCCATGGGCAAAATGAATCTTATATTAAAACAAGCTATAAATAATATAGAGAGCATTTCAGAGAACTTCTCTCCTTCTCTCTTGGGGTTATTGGACATAACCTGGGATAAATGTCTCTCAGCTCTGGTCTACACCACTTTCTTTCACCAACCAGATTTGCAGCATCTGCTCACACACTTCTGTGCCCCCCCCCCCACTGTCTAAGTACTACCCTTTATGAAATGGATTTGTAATTTCTTGAGTGAAAGGCCCAAAAGGAAAAAAAAAAAAAAGATGTCTGTATCACCCTCCCCTCCCGCCACTCCACCTTACTGTCTTTCAAAAGGGGAAACATCATTTTCAGGTTTTGCCACTACTAACCTTTATTTTGCGCACTGGCATTAGAGAGGAAGAGAAATAAGGTCAGAAACTGAGATCAGACAGAGTGCTCTGTCTTTCATGTGAACAGATGAGAGAGAAAGGAGAGCAAAGAAATGAGGAAAAGAAAAGAAGGGAAAAAGATAAAGAAAAAGAGATCACCAGAGTGGTTAAAGAAGCTGCTATAAACATAAAAGCTACAATTATAAAATTTCTAGAAGAAAACCCTGGACAAACACTTTGATACCATGAGTAGGCACAAATTTTGTAAAGAGGCCACAAAAAGCAATAACCATAGAAGGGAAAAATATAAACTACACTTCATCAAAATTAAACCCTTCTGTTCTTCAAAAGACATTATTAAGAAAATTAAGCAACATTAATGGAGAAAATATTTGTAGCATGTCTGTATGACAAGGATTCATTTGCACAATACATAAGAAAGTCTTACAATTCAATAATTAGAAAACAATCTTTTTTAAAAAAGGAAGATTCTGCTACATACTACACACACACACACACACACACACACACACACACACATATACAGGTGACCAATGCCACTTGAAAAGAGATATTCAACATCATTAGTCATTAGTAAAATGCAAATAAAAGCCCCCCACAGGATACAACTAGAATGGCTAAAGTAAAAAAGAACAAAATACCAAATATTATTTGGTGAGGACATGGAGCAACTAGAACAAAAGCTATAGGTAGGACAAAATGGTACAAACACTTTGTAGCGTAATTGGGCAGTTTCTTGTAAAGTTAAATAATAACTTAACTATATTAAATAATAACTTACTATATTACCTAAAAGAAATAAAAACATATGTCCAAAAAGACTTGTGCATGAAGGTTCATAGTAGCTTTTCTCAAACAGCTAAAATTTGGAAATAATGGAAACATTATTGCAACATTACAGTTGGGAACAACTATAGGAGAATGGATAAACAAACTGTATTTTCATGAAATCAAATACTACTCACCAGTGTAAAAATATGAACTTCTGATACAACCAGGATGAAACTCAAAAACATTATGCTGAGCCAAAGCAAACAGATACTACAGAATTATATAAAGTTGTATGGAGTTCTAGGACAAAGCTATGCAAGCTTCTAAATTACTTATGTGGTTCTTATTATATTTACATTTGACAGAGAAGTTCTGGAACAACAAAACTGATTAGATCAGTTGTGGGGTGCATGAAGGTCTGACTGCCAAGGAACATTTGTGATCTTTCTGTGGTGACAAAAGTGCCCTACTTCCTAATTGAGATTGTTGCTACTCAGGTGTATGTATTTCTTCTAACTCAGCAAACTGTGTACAAAGAATGTGTGTGATTTTTAATGTAAATTTCACTTCTGTGAAGTTGACATAAATAAACAAACTAGACAATTTCAGATAGTGATTAGAGCTGGGAAAGAATCAGAAGAGAGTCAGAGGATAGAGAAGGGGAGTGGAAGTGGAGAAATTGACTTTGCATGCCGTGGCCAGGGAAGGCCTGGACTCAAAACCTGACCATGACAACCAGCCAAGAATGCAAGGATCTGAGCATGTTGGTTCCAGACAAGGTGCAGAGGTCCTGAGGCAGCAACAATCTTGGCATGCTCCAGGAATGGACTGAAGGCTGGTGGTTTGGCTGAAACTCAGTGGAAACGGAAGAGAATAGTAGAAGATAGAAGTCAGAGCAATAGGTCATGAGGAGCTTGACCTACCTGCATACTTCAAATGTAATGAGAAGTCACTGGAGGATGTTAAACAGGGAAATAACATAACCCAAGAGACTATTTTTAAATCTTACTGTGATTCTTTTGTGGGTTTGTTTGTTTTTTTTTTAATGCTAGGTGAATGTAAGGGGATCAAGAGAGAAATAGCAAGTGGAGGTAGGAAGCTACAGACACTGGGGCTTGGTCTAAGGCGGCAGCAGAGACAGTGACTTAGAGAAGTTAGGGTATATATTTAGAGGACCTTCTGATGCTTGTGATTGAGGCTAAAGGAAAGAAAGGAGCCAGACAATGGCCACCAAATTCAGTTCTAGATCTGCTGGGAGTGTGATGGTGCCATTTGTGGAAATAATGAAGATTTGGGGAAGAAAGGTTGTGGAGAGTGCAAATTAAGTATTTCAACATATATGTTGACTACTTGGAAACATTAGGGCTGGAGATTTGTGTAGGTGTTATCCTCACACAGATGGCATTTGAAACTGGGATTCAAAGATCTCTTCTCTAGAGGAAAGTGAAGAACATCAACACCATAGGTAGAATAACAGATCTTCAAAGATTTCCAGGTTTTAATCCACAGACTCTGAGAATATGTTACCTTACATGACAAGAGGGGACTTGGCAAATGTAAGTAAATTAAAGACCTTAACATGGAAAGACTTTCCTTGATTACCTAGGTAAGCCCAACATAACCACAAGAGGCTTTCTAGGTGGAGAACTTTTCTTGGGTATAATCTGGGGGCGCATGGCATGTGACTACAAAAGCAAGTTTCTGGGCAGATTTGACATTGCCTGCTGGGAAGATGGGGGAAGACATCAGCAAGCCAGAATGCAGGCAGCTCTGGAAGGTGGAAAATATAGGAAAATGTTTGCCTCCAAGAGTCTTCAGAAAGGAACATAACCCTGATGACACCTTGTTTTTAGTCTGAGAAGAACTGTGTCAGACTTCTGAACAGGAACATAATAAGTTTGCCGTCTTTAGTCACTAAATTGGTGGTAATTTTGTACGGCAACAATAAAAAATGAAATATAGGGAAGGACTCAGTTTTGGGAACTTTTAATATTTTAGAGGTCGACCCAAAACGGTCAGCAAAAAAGCCTGCGGACATGGAACCAATAAGAGAATAAGAAATCCAGGAGAGAGTGGCATCATGAAAACCAAGAGGAGAAAGCAGGGATGACTGTTAACAAATGTGCCCAAGAGTGGCAAAGTACAGTGAGGGCAGGAAAGTGGACATTGGATTTACCTGCGTGGAGGTGGGTGCTGCTCGCTGATGTAGTTTCAGTTTCACTAGTGGAGACAGAAACCTACTTGAGCAAAGAACAGTGTGCGAAAAGTGAACTGTGTATGATGATTACCCACAACTATTTTAATGTGTCTTCTTGTGAAGATGAGCAGAGAGCTGGGGCCTCTATTTCTAGCTGGGACCACTGGATAGATAGCAACCTTGGGAGAAAAGAAGAATAGTGATGGGAGAAACTATGAGTTCAGGTGTGAACACGTTGTATTTGAGGTGCCCGAGGGTGGAGATGTCCAGGAGTCACTTGCACATGTCTGTTTGCAGCTTGGGATTCACGGTGGACCTAGAGATAAAGAGAGAAGGCTTCCGGATCACAGAGAGAGAAATGTGCATTTAAGCCTCAAGTGAGCATATGAGGTCAATCAGAGAGACTTAGAAATAAAGGGCAAGGGAAGTAGCTTTATGTATAAACACAGAATTAGCCTGCATGGAAATTTAGAATTTATAAAGCGGACGTATATGATCTGCCTGAAAATGAGGGGAGAAAAAGGTATTGACGCGGTTTTAGAAGCACACTTCAGAGCTCTGAGATAAAAAGCGAATGATCAATAAATCACAAAACTGGTGCTGAGGCAAGATAAAGTAGCTTCAGCTATCAATATAGCTGCTGGAAGCCTTATTTTGCTAAAGGTAGAGCATCAAAACGTTCTCGACATACCCTGCTGATAGTTTCATGGCTCAAAAGGCAGAGCGATGAAGGCAGAATGAGAGCACTTGCTATGGCACCTAATTCTGATCAACAATGAGAACTGATGGGAACCTGGGGAGAAAATGATTATGTCATCTTTAAGTTTGTAACAACGTAAGAGAAAAATAATATTGTGCAGTTATTAAAGGTCTACCTCTAAGGTGCAAATTGCTGGGCTTCAATTCTACCTCTGACACCAGCTGGATGGACTGAAGCGTACGTGTAATCACTCTATGCCTTAGTTTCCTCTTCTGCAAACAGGAATGATCAAAGTACTTAATTCATGGGATTGCTGTGATCATCAAATGAGCTACTACTTATTAAGTATTTAGGACAGCACACAATAAAAATATTCAGGAAATGCAAGCTAATAATATCAATAATGATATCAACTGATGTATACTTTCAATTTCAGGGAAGTTATTTTTGAAGAATTTGTAGAGAAAGTGGATTTTCTAACACGCAGAGAATGGGTGATGAAGTTTTCAGGAGATGATTCCACTTCACTAGGTGTCAGTGGATATTCACTTATGACACCATCCAGGTCATCCAGCACTGGAACCAGGGCTAGTATGGTAACCTGCCGTAGTCAAGAGAAGGAAGCCCAGCACTGATTTAAAGTCCTGTATTTTCAAAGGACCAAATATCAACATGAGGGAACCAAATTCAGTCAGTGAGTCTCAGGTGCAAGGTTGGGGTAGAGACATGGGACAAAGCTTAAAGATGAAGAAATGAGTGGACTCTGGAGCAGAAAAAGAAGTGACAACAAGGGTGGAGGAAGCTGAAGGGCCCCTGATAGCTAACACCTGGGACCTCCTGTTTCCAGAGCCTGTTTTATGTCCTTAGCCATATGGTATGACTAAGGATCATGTAGGTTTTGAAATTCAATAAATTAAATTCTTACTATGTGATCACAAAGATTCCAAGACAGAGTGGAGAACACTGTTGGGAAACAAGAAAAATACAAAATAATTTGTCTTTTACTTCACATACATCGGTAACCACTCCTCCCCCCAACACACACACACATATATCCACCTTATAAATTGGTGACAGCAGGGTTTAGAGCTGTGGAAGATACTTGTTAATAAAGGTAAAATTGGGACATCTGGGTGGTGCAGTTAACTGAGCATCCAGCTCTTGGTTTTGGCTCAGGTTGTGGTCTCAGAGTTGTGAGATCAAGCCCTGGTGGGGTGCTCAGCATGGAGTCTGCCCAAGTTTCTCTTTCCCCTACACCCTGTCTCCCTCCACACCTCCCCGCTGTGCACTCTCTCTGTCTCCAGGAAATAAATAAATCTTTTTTAAAAAAGTTGATATCTGAATGCCAAACCTGAGAGGAAATGAAGTGGAAAAATAAACTTATTATAGGTATGATGGTGACCTTTATGTGTCAGTTTGACTGGCTATGAAGCACCCAGATTAAACACTGTTTCTGGGTGTGTCTAAGGAGAGTGCTTCTGGATGAGTTTATCATTTGAACTGGTTGATTCAGCAAAGTAGATCATCCTCCTCAGTGTGGGTGGGTACCATCCAATCAACTCAGGGCTTGAGTAAAACAAAAGGAAAGGCAGAGGAAGGAGGAATCCTGTCTTTTTCTTGCCTCACTGCTTAGCTGGGACATCTCATCTCATCCCCTCCCGCCCTCCTCATACTGGGACCTTCACCATTGGATCCTCTGGTTCTTGGGCATTTGTGGTTGCACTGAATTACTACCACTCACCTTTCTGGTCACCTGCTTGCAGATGGCAGATTGAGGGACCTCTCAGCCTCCATAATCGTGTGGGCCAATTCTTTATTTTTTTCTATATATACTACTTCTGTTTCTTGGGAGAACCTTGAGAAATGAAGTGGATATAGAATAAAGAATGAAAATGGAGGTCTCTGACTGAATTCATCTCACTAAATTTTGTTATTTGTGATTTACATGGGGTATTGACCTGAATGAAAAAAATAATTGTTAACTATTTACATTAAAATTCTGGAGAGATATCTCGGTCACTCCAGTTCTTTTTCTCCTTAATACACACACACTTATATTTTCAGCATCTTTTAAAAATCAGAGGATTTTTACCAGAATGGGCCATCAGTCCTGTGAGGCAATCAGTTGGAAGTAGATGAGGAACACCTGCCCTCTTGATAGATGGGCTCTGGGCTCTCCAATTCTTTACCTTTTACTAGGTGGGGCACTGTAGGTTTTGATTTTGTGAAGCATGGTCAAACACTGAGAGCCAAGGAAAAGAGCATAATACCCAAAGCAGTTGGCAAAGAAGGAAAAAGTACCAAAAAGAGAAAAACAGTTAGCAACTGTAGTCTGCGTGTGTGATGGATTAGTGTGCTGACCTGGCTTCAAGGGCCACAAATACAAAACCCTTTCCCAAAGGACACATTTGATGAGGTCACATTGTAAAAGAACATCAGAAAGGTTTTCAAAGAGAAGGAAAGGACATAAAACTAAACATTAAATCAGAAGATCAGTTAGCATCTCTAAGGAGGTTGAATACTCAAAGCGAATTCAACTTTGCGAAAACTTTCTGAAGACAAAATGGTGGACTGTTTTCCTTTTTGCTAAGTTCTGAGAAAGAAGGAAATGAAGGAAGGCAATCTGCTGGTAACAGATGGCACACACAATGCTAACAGACGAAAAAAAGCAAACAAGACTAATCAACTAACTCCTATTTAGTTTTCATCTTCTCCAACCAGGCAAGTGATCTCCAAAGTAGCAAAAGGAGAGCAAACATGGTTAGGAAGAAAATGAAAACCAAGATAGGCAAGGAGGTAGTGTGAAAATATAGAGCTGTTTTAATTCTCCAGTCTCAGAAAAATTACATCTCAGGGAGTGAAAGAGCTAGAGTTTTGATTATAAAATCACCACAATATTTGAGAACACCCAGAGATGGAAGAAATTAGAAGTGGAAGAAAAGCAGTTTTTTTCTTCCAATTACTGACATTTATTTTCTCTTTGTTAAGATAATCCATGTTGGAAATTGGAAATTTAGAATGTACAGAACATTCATAGGAAGCAGAAATCACCTATAATTTCCCTTATAATTATATATTCTTGTCATATTTTCTTTCTGAAATTTTATATGCATTTTTACATAGTTGTGATAACATAGACAGCACAATTGTTCATCAGGCTTTCTTGACTTCAGAATTAAAGCAAAAATATTCTTCAGTGCAATGATAATTCTTCAAAAACATCTCTTAATTACTGTATAATATATATATATCATGATATATGCATATCATGCATATGATGTAATACATAATTATTAAATTATATTAATAATCTGTGGTTACTAAACTATAATAAATTAGTGCTCTTCTTCAGTGATATTTGTTTCTAATTTTAGATTGTTGTAAAGTGTGATGAACATCATTACATATAAATATGTTACTTTTTTAGATTTTTGCCTTAGCGTTCATTCCTTTACTATAACTGGGAGTAAAATGACTATGTAAAATGTCTCTATGTGAATTATTTAACTGCTTTCCAGAGTTTGAGAAACTTATGTGAGAATATCTTCCCATGGTATCTTCAAAAAATTGACTATCACAACTACAAAAGATTTTGCAACTTAAAGGTTAAAACAATATCTTGTTATTTTGGTTTGCATTCTTGGAATCTCAGTGAAGAAGAGTTTTGATACTTTTATTAACCACTTTTATTCCCCCTGTCATTAATTATCTCTTCATATTAATCACCATTTTTTGCTAAATGTCTCTATATGAGGCTAGAAATTTTTATCCTGTTTTTTTAAAAAAAAAGGTTATCAATGCAAAAAAAATCTAATCTTTATTAATTATTTTTATTTGGATATTTTGTCTGGTATCAATAACTGAATATCTTTTTTTATTTTTGATTTTCTGGTATATCCTTGGTCTGTCTTCTTATAGACATCCTGTTCTAAGCAAGATAGAGAACATTTCTTAATCTTTCTATTTTTAACTATTATAAAATGATTGAATTATACCTCTTAATTCGTTTTAGACCTTCTAGTTTGATATGCTTGCATACACTTCAGTTGGTTTTTATTTTTGCAAAACTGTATTTTTTGTTTTATTTCATAGTAGTGCAGGAAGTTATTTTTTTTTTTTTTTAAGATTTTTTTTTTTTTTTTTTTGTCAGAGAGAGAGGGAGAGCGAGCGAGCACAGGCAGACAGAATGGCAGGCAGAGGCAGAGGGAGAAGCAGGCTCCCCGCCAAGCAAGGAGCCCGATGCGGGACTCGATCCCAGGACTATGGGATCATGACCTGAGCCGAAGGCAGCTGCTCAACCAACTGAGCCACCCAGGCGTCCCAGGAAGTTATTTTTTGTTCTTAATTTTACTAGTGATAACACTTCTCATATATTTTTAAAATTGTATTTTTCTATTTCTCCAGGGCAAAAAGAAATGATGACTTTGAGTCATTTCTTTGCTAAATGAACTTATCATTCCTTGTTATTCCTTTCCTACCCACTTCTTAGTTTTGCTTATTTTTATTTTTCTGAATAAGAGTTATGAAACCATTAGTATATGTTGTTCTACTATATAAAACACCACTTTCAATAGTTTTGTATTTTGCATTCTGTTGAATAATCATACTACCATAGCTATTTATACTCATCCAATTAGGTTGCTTATAATCCAAAAACCAGTCTTTTTATATTATTACATTACTATTCTTAAGGTCTTGAAGTGACTGAGGAATGTCTCTTTCTGAAGAAATACATAAGTCTTGTGTTTAATGAGGCTTTTAATACCTGAGAAAATTTTTCTGTTGTCTTTATATTTGAATGACATCTTAGATGAGTATTTGAATCTTGTATCCCTACCACTTAACTTCAAAAAAATTCAATATCATGTTTTTCTCTAGCTTGAGTTATCCACCTATGTATATCTTCAATTGCAAGGAAAGGAAAATAAAGAATATATTTTCAGAGTTCTTAAACACAACTATCTTTTGTTTTCAAACTAGATGGTACTATAGGACTGCACATAGAATTCTTAAATTACATTTTTTCTTTGAAAAATTTTACAGGCATTGTTGTTTACAATTTAGTACTGCAAAATAAAAGTCTAAGACTAGTATAATTTTTGTCCCTTTTTATGTAGTTTTTAATTTCCTTGACAATATACTTGTAGGATTTAACAATGTAAAATTATGGGTCTCTTACTATTCATTTTACCTGGAACATATGTGATCACATTTAATCGATAAGCTCAAGTCAATTTTCACTTATGAAAATGTTCTTTCTGAAGCCTTGGATAGTTTTTCATCTAATTTTTTTCTTTTATCTATCATAATAAGCATACTTTTCAGTCTCTATTCTCTTCCTTCCACATCTTTTTTAACTTTCTAACATGTCTAGGTCCTTTTTTTAACACACAAGGAGAGCTTCTTTAGTTTTTTATTGTCAGTCCAATGTTCCCAATTTCATTCCTGCTCTTTACTCTTAGCAGTGTGCATTCTGATTTTTCTCCTCAGGTAGTTCCCTTCTATAACCTACTACTTTATTCCATCTTTTTCTCTCTGTATAGCCATGTAATGGATGTGATAATCTCCCCAAGTAATTTGTTTAAGCCAGTTATAATTGTTTTATTTCACATTTCAGTAATTGCCTAAGGAAAATTCATGTAATTTATTTCAGATCAATGTGAAGAGAAGCTGACTGGGAGCTTCTGCACAATACTTTTCTCTCCTAAAAAAGAGGCTTAGGAAGATTCATCTCTTATTATCACGTGCATACTGGTATGCATAGATGTGACCCAGGGAACTGCAGCCATCTCATGACTTGAGGTAAACCAGACTGAAAACAAGCAAGCAAACAAAAAACCAACACAATTAGATTGAAAGAACACAAAGGCCCTGATGACAACTTGACCATTGTAATGACCCTTCATGGCAATCCACTCTGCCTTCATATTCTAGTTATGTAAGAAATAATGTATTTATAAATAACCCAGTTAAGAAATGGGCAGAAAATATGAACAGACATTTTTCCAAAGAAGACAACTGGATGACTAACACACACATAAAAAGATGCTCAACATCACTCATCATCAGACAAATACAAACCAAAACTACAAAGAGATCACCTCACACCTATCAGAATGGCTAAATTTAACAACATAGGAAATATCAATTGATGTTGAGGTTGCAGAGAAAGGGGAACTCTCTTCCACCACTGGTGGGAATGCAAACTGGTGAAGCTACTCTGGAAGACAGTATGGAGGTTCCTCAAAAAGTTAAAAATAGAGCTACCCTAAAATCCAGCAATTGCACTACTAGGTGTTTATCCCAAGAATACAAAAATACTGATTCAAAGGGGTACATGCACCCTAATGTTTATAGCAGCATTATCAACAATAGCTAAATTACTTTTTTTTAAAGATTTTTATTTATTTATATTTGGAGAGTCAGCGAGTGAGAGGGAGTGTGAGAGAGCACGCATGAGCAGAGGGAAAGGACTGAGGAAGAGGGAGAAGCAGACTCCCTGCTGAGCATGGAGCCTGACACGGGGCTGGATCCCAGGACTCCAGAATCATTATCTGAGCCAAAGGCAGACACTTAACTGAGCCACCCAGGTGCCCACCAAATTACTTTAAGAGCCAAATACCCACTGATAGATGAGTGGATAAAGAAGAAGTGGTATATATGGTATATATATATATATATATATATATATACTCACACACACATATATATAATGGAATATTACTGAGCCATCAAAAAGTATGAAATCTTGTCATTTGCAAAAATGTAGTTGGAGCTAGAGTATATTATGCTGAGTGAAATAAGTTGGTCAGAGGAGGACAAATACCATATGATTTCACTTATATTTAAGAAACAAAACAGATGGGGACGCCTGGGTGGCTCAGTTGGTTAAGCCACTGCTTTCGGCTTGGGTCATGACCCCAGCATCCTGGGATCGAGTCCCACATCAGGCTCCTTGCTGGGCAGGGAGCCTGCTTCTCCCTCTGCCTGCTACTCTGTCTGCCTGTGCTCGCTCGCTCTCTCTCTCTGACAAATAAATAAATAAAATCTTTAAAAAAAAAAAAAAAAGAAACAAAACAGATGAACATAGGGGAAGAAAAAAAAGAGAGAAGCAGCAAACCATAAAAGAGACTCTTAACTATAGAGAACAAACAGAGTTGCTAGAGGGGAGACAGACGGGAAGGAGGTGGATTAAGTGGTGACGGTTATTAAGGAGGGCACTTGTTGTGATGAACACTGGGTGTTATGTGTAAGTGATGAATCACTAAATTCTACTCCTAAAACTAATATTACACTATATGCACTATATGTTAACTAACTAGAATTTAAATAAAAACTTGAGACAAAAAAAAGAAAAAAAGAAAAGGAAAGAATGTGTTTATTGTTTAAGCCATCCCACATCAGAATTGTTACCTGCAGCCAAAAGCACACTAACTAATACCAGTTTCTATTTCTACTTTGTAGTGGTCATGTTATTAGACTTTTACTAGGAGAGTAAGGTGAATATCCTCAAACACTTCCCACTTATTCTTATAAAAAATTACTTCAGAAGTTTGTTCTTTCTCTGAATCTTCAGGATAGTTCTTTATGTTGGAAACACTTTTCCATAAACCCTATGTCATTATGTTTATACTACCTGGTTTACTCATTTTCGGTATTTCTATGCTGATGCTTTATTTTTCAGAATACAGAGTACATATACTATTTCTATCTATATACTCAGCCTATTGCATACTGGTGAATTCTTGCTTTTAGATCTAGACCTGTAGCAGTGTGTTCAGTAGGAATATTGTGGATGGATGGAGAGAGAGAGAGAGAATTTTTATTGACATTTTTGGGCATCAGGGTTTAGCTGGCTGCCAGATTTTCTGATCAACATAATCCTTAAGTCTCAAAGTTAGGAGCAGACCCTAGGGATGCAGCTGTTTATGCAAGGCTGGTACAGTAAATGGACTATATCTACACTAGAATGTGTATTCCAAGTCATTGAAAATTCCCTTCACACAACACCATATGGCCTTTTCTTATTTTTAGCTTCCTGAGCCATTACAGTTCTGGTCCCTTAATTGATCTTTATCAAGATCTCTCACATAAGTATTTAGGTGAGAGTTGTAAGAGGATATACCAGACACCAGGATCTGACCTCTGCATTAACTATAATTCTTCTACTATAAAAGGTGAACACATAGACCAGTAACCTTGAAAGTATTTCTCTTAGACATTATATTATTCCATAAAAATATTAAATAGATTCTAAGGAGTAACTTCAAATAGAAGAATGGACCCCAAAGCATGAGCATGTATTATTCTTGCTTATGCCATACTGAATTAGTCTCATGTCCTTCATGGTCAGGCTGACACTATTGATAGTTATGACAGGATATCATTTATGTCCTCAGATGTCTTCCTTGGAGACCTGAGGTGTGTGGGCAGCCATGGCTTAGGAAAAGCGTGAGAGGAATAGAGATGATTAATTATAAGTGTCCCATCTTTACATGTACTTTTCAACTATAGCAGCTTCACTTTTTTATGTTCTATAAATTATTCCACACAAGATTAAAAATTTTAAAAATATAATTATGTTTCTTTAAAAAAAACAGCAATCAGAAAACCTTCTTATTAATGAAGTATTTTTCCTGCAGGAAGAAATTTAGTAAAGTCTCTCATGATATTTCTGAGACTATGAAAATAAAGCGTAAATTGGATAAGAGGACATTCAGCCAGGTCATAGCTAGCTAGACAGAAACAACCACCATTTTAACCTGGTCTTCTCTAGGGAAATGGCAATGAGATCCTGACCAGTTCAGTATTTTGGTTACTAAATTGAACACAGATATAAATCACATGCTATTTAAATTAGCAGATAATTAAAAACTGAATTAACCAGGTAACAGGTTGAGTGACAATCAACATTTAAAATTTTTCAACAGACTGAAAGTAATAAGATTAAATTAGAGATATATTCAGATCCACCCTTGAGTCTTAAAAAATAATTCACTCAATTGGAAAATAGATGAAGTATAACTTATGTAGTTCATGTGAAAAAGATTGACATATGTTTATGAACACCAAACTCAACATGAGCCAAAAACTATTCATTAAAAAAAAAAAAAGTAATTTAACTATATTTTGTGTAGAACTTACAACATTCTCACTGGCCTCTATAGTGGCCGGTCAATATCTGGAAAGCATATTTGATTTGGGTTGGGTCAACTAAAGTTCTGTCATGGAAGGTAAAGAAAATGCTGAGTTCAGCTGTGTAACGTGGGAAAGGGTTGGAGGGGTTGAAGATGTTGGAACTGGAGATAAGAAGACAAAGGACAATATCAAAGTCTCCAAACATCTAAAGGCCTGCCATATGAAGTAATTCTTCTCTATGTTTTAAAAGAATAAAGCCAGGTCCAGTAGGCAGAAATTATAGAGGCAAAGATTTGGTTCATTACATGAAAGAAAATTGTAATTAGAACCATCCTGAAAGAATTGGTCAGCCTCACAAATCAGACTTAAAAGTAAATCTTCAAGCAGAGGCATTAGGTTAAAGATTAAATCATAAATACATGCAGCATTTTTTTTTTTTTAGAACTTAAGCGTCTGTAATTCCATATGCAATAAAAAAGCAAAAGGATCTTAGCTCTGTAGCAGGTCACCCCCAAGGGAGCATGGGAGGTCTCCATGATTCTTGACAAAGGGTGTGGGATGGCTGCAAGGGAGAATAGACTCATGGTTGTTTTTATCACTTTATTTCTTCTAACTGAAAATAAAGCATTCTAAAGTATATGACTTTAGAAGAAAAGTAAACACTTGATTAGTGTTTTCTGAGTTTATAAATTATTTAGGATCCCACTTGTTTTTCCATTTTTGTTTTATTGAAAGATGATACATCAACTCTACTAGACATTTTTTTTTAAGATTTTATTTATTTATTTGACAGAAATCACAAGTAGGCAGAGAGGCAGGCAGAGAGAGAGAGGAAAGGAAGCAGGCTCCCCGCTGAGCAGAAAGCCCGATGCGGGGCTCGATCCCAGGACTCTGGGACCATGACCTGAGCCGAAGGCAGTGGCTTTAACCCACTGAGCCACCCAGGTGCCCCTCTACTAGACATTTTTAAAAGTAAGAAGTGTTCTTTTTATCTCTGCACACTATTTTTCATGCCATCTGATTATTTTTGTCCTCATGTATTCCTATTTTTATGTTTGTCATTATCAGGTTCAGACATTTTGCTTTCACGTCTAACATTAAAATCATTACCATTTTCCATTATCTTATAGGATTCATAATATGTTTCAAAAACTGATGAATATCCTCTTTCCACATATTTCATAATTTGCTGATTAATCTTGGGGAGGTTGCTATTATATATAATATTAAAATAAACAGCTTTATGAATTCTTTTTTTTTTAAGATTTATTTATGTATTTGACAGACAGAGATTACAAGTAGGCAGAGAGGCAGGCAGAGAGAGAGAGGAGGAAGCAGGCTCCCCGCTGAGCAGAGAGCCGGATATGGGGCTCCATCCCAGAACCCTGGGACCATGACCCGAGCCGAAGGCAGAGGCTTTAACCCACTGAGACACACAGGTGCCCCCAGCTTTGTGAATTCTAAGCTTTTCTTGGTTCTTATAAATGCTTACACTTCTGAGGGGGGAGTACTTCAGGAACAATTTGTCAAGTTCAGAAAAGGTCCCATTGTAATTTTGACTAAAATTGCACTGAATTTATATGGAAATTTGGGATAGATAATCCTTTTACAATATTGAATCTAATAAGGAACAACATATTTGGCTTTAATTAAGATCTTTCTTTAATGTCTCTTTGCATAGTTTTACAATTTTGTTCATTTTCTTAATCTTATAATTATAGTTCTGATGCTATTGAGAAAGATTTTTTTTTAAAAGATTTTATTTATTTATTTGACAGACAGAGATCACAAGCAGGCAGAGAGGCAGGCAGAGAGTGTGCAGGAAGCAGGCTCCCCGCTGAGCAGAGAGCCCTCCCAGGACCCTGGGATCATGACCCGAGCTGAAGGCAGAGGCTTTAACCCACTGAGCCACCGAGGCGCCCCGAGAAAGATATTTTTAATGTAACTTTCTATTGGTTTCTTTGCAGAAGTACAAACTTAAAAGTCTTTGTGATCCAAGACAGTAACATAAATGATCCTATACTCCTTTAATCTTTTAGGGGAGAAATTATGGTAATACATTTCTTACTATGGAGTTGACTGCAATCCTAAAATAAAAATCATAGTTTATTATATTGTATTATCAATTATATTTCATTCCTAACGTATGTTTTTAACATTTATTTAAAATTTTACCTCCTCATTCATAGGTTACGTTGCTCTGACATTTTTCTGCCTTGTTTTAGTATCAACGTTGGGCTACTCTTTTTCCTTCCAAACTTTTCTGATTATGATCAAGTTTTCTTTTACCTTTTTGGTTACCCTGAGTGATGGGGCAGTTCCATCTTATTTTTATAGCATTATATATTGCATATTAAATTTATAAAAATATATTTAAAATATTTTATCTTAGTTGCAAACCAATCATATGCACAGCTTCTTATCATCTTATACGGCAGGAGCTCCAACAAGTTCATTTCCCCAATTCGCCCACATTTTGCTCAATTCATATAGAATTCTAACTCCCTATTGATTATAATTTTACTATCTATTCTCCTTTCCATATTTCAGGAGCTCCTTCTTAAAAATCATTTTAAATTTCATAAGCACAGTGTCAGCAACTGCCTACATTCAATTTGAAGTTTTACTGAATACTTTTCTAGCCAGTGCTTTCTACATTCAAGATCTTTCCCTTTGAATTCATTTTTTGTTTGTTTGTTTTACTGAAGCATTACCTTAAATAATTTTTTTCTAGTACCTCCTAACTGGCATATTGATTTTATTTTGTTGTCCTAGTTTGGTATAGAATAATATACTGAAATCCTTTTATTAAGTTGTAAACACCGCTCCACAATCCTTTAACACCCAGCTGAACATCTAATAATTCATTGGTAAGGATCTTCTTTTCTCCTAGATTTTCTTTGCATTTTGGAATCCAAAAATTTTACCAAGATTTATCAAAATTGTGTTTTTCTCCTCATTCACAATACTATCTTAAAATGTTTGAAGGGCTCTTTAGAGTGAATAAAGACCTGAATTTCTTCAGTTTAGGAAGATTTTCTTCTAATAAACTATTTTTTAATTTATTTTCTTCTTGAACTTCTGTTAAGCTGAAATCAGCTTTTTTGTTTTAGATCTGTCCTCTGTCTCTTTTCTCATGATTTAGTCATTTTTTTTTATTGCACTTATACATTAGTTTCCAGATTAATGGTTTAGCTGTCAGTCATGTCCTTTTTGCAATTCAAATTTTTAGTGACTTCTTTAAATGATAATATGCTTTTAATTTCCCCAAAGTTTGTTTATTCTTCAATTCCCTTTTTTCTTTTATGAACAACCTACTATTGCTCTATGGATGTGGTATTTCCATAAAAAAACACTCTAAGAATATTAAATGGATTTATTTGAAGAATTTATTTTGTTTCCGGCAGTAACAGTTTCTTTAGAGATTAGATCTTTTGTTTGTTCACATTACTGCCTTCTTTTCCTTCAAGTGATTTTTGGTTTTCTCTTCATTTTACCTATGAAGGTCTGGAATTAATGGGTTTGATAGCTTATATTTCCTCAGCACTTGTGAAAAACCACTCTTCTCCTTACAGTGAATATGATTCAAAATTGCATGAGACATATGGTAGGAGGGAAATGGAACATACAGACAGATGAGCTTCCTTTCATGCTCCTGATGCTTTCTTGACATGAATTCTAGAAGCCAAGCATTACTAGTCCTGCTTATTTCTCCAGTCCTAAAGACCTGGCTGGAAATCCACTGTTGCAAACTCTCTGTTTCATTTAGAGGTCTATACTTGTTAGATATCATCTGGAAGCAGAAATTAATCTAAGCATTCCGGAAAATATGAGTGATTAACTAGAAATCTTTCAGTGATTTACTTGCCAGTTTTCCTCCTGTGCTTAACATCAGGCTGTGCTTACTTTATTCTTAGAATTTCTCAGTGTTCTTTTAGGGAAAGCAACACTCATTTTTTAGTGGTCTTTCAACCACTTTAGCATCACCCCTCCCCATCTCAATCCTGACAGGTCTATTCTTCATTTTTCATTTTCTGTTTCTGATCTATTGATGGCATCCTTCCCAGTTCTTCAGGATTACTATGGATTTCTTTATGTCACTTCAATGAGACTTAAGAACAGCTTAGAGTTAAAGGTATGTACCTAGTCCCTCACCATGAACTTAAAGTCTCCATTACATTTATCTGTATTCTGAGGATTTTGCCAATGATCCTAGCAAAAGTTACTTTCTATTCCCTTTGGAATGCTACCACAATTTTTTTTTTAAAGATTTTATTTATTTGTCAGAGAGAGAGAGAGAGAGAGAGAGACAGCGTGGGCGAGCACAGGCAGAGGCAGAGGGAGAAGCAGGCTTCCCGCCAAGCTAGGAGCCCGATGTGGGACTCGATCCCAGGACACAGGGATCATGACCTGAGCCAAAGGCAGCTGCCTAACCAACTGAGCCACCCAGGCGTCCCAATGCTACCACAATTTTTAAATGACTCTATTCTTATTCTATCACATTGAATTGTAATTATGCACTTGTTTTTCCTCCTAAATTGACGATGAAATTTATGAGGATAGTAACGATCTTATTCATGTTTCCATTTCCAGGACCTAATGCAGTGTAGACTGAGAACATAATGGTTATTTCGCAAACAGAAGAAGGAGTGTATAGTCTAATAAAAGTGCTAGCATGGTATGCCAAGATAGTGGTCTTGGAAGTCTTATATGAGTGATTTTTTCGGATTTTTTAGAGTTTTTAGAACTACAGAGAGTGAAATTCAAACTTCGTAAACCTGCCCATGTCGTGATTCCTTATGATTTTAAATATTTATGAAACACAAGTGTCAGCTACAGTTACCCAGACTTTTTAGAAGGAAGGATGATTGCCTGAAGCCCTTTTCCTATTGATGCCTTAACGGAAGATGAGGGTCCCTCCAAAGATGTCTGCATGTTTCTAGGGAGCACATTTTCCATGGATACCTCTGACTTTAGTTAGCTCTTGCTTCTATAGAATTATTTTAAAAGGAGTCTGACTGTCTCTTGTGTGTTATGCTTTTCTTCGCTGTATCAATACAAATAATGCTTGTTGTTGGTCATTACTTAAATGTGTAAACAAGGCCCAAAAACTGAAAATTAAGTGCACATTTTCCTGCTCTGGACCCCTTTCATTTGGTCTATTATAACTGGAAATTTTTTATTAGCTACATGACCCCAAGGAGCACACAGGCTTCTGTAGAGTTGTTGTTCCCCTCCAACCCTTCACCCTCATTTTGTCTCTGTGGCCCATTTCATCACTTCCAACTGCTTCTAATGCCAAATTCTCCTCATTCTAATATTCATCTTTCTTTGGCCCCATCTTTCCAACTCAGTCCCAGGAACACTTCTGAATATCTACAAATGATCGAACTGTTCACATGAAGGAGCTTTATTAGTAGCTCAGTCAGCAATGACCTTCAGATTTTATTTAAGGATCCATCTTCCTTAAAAGGAAGTTGTGCTTTTAAATAATGAAGTTTTAATATTTCCATTAAATATAAAAATGACTTAGCATACTTAATTATCTGCTTATTTCCAAAATATTAGACTCTTTATCCAGAACATGAGCCCTTAAAATCAATCATTTACACACCACAATTGTTGACAATTCACACAGGCCACATGACAGAAACAGACCAAGAAATGTTAAAATAATCCATACATTAAAAAATCAGCTATTTTAGAATATTCAGGTTTCATCTTTCCACAAGCTAACCCAGCTGCAAATGCCATACATTCAAATAATTACAGAGGAAAATATCAAGATCATTGTTATATCTTTAGTTAACAATGATAACTCCTAGATGCCAATACACAGAGAAAGAATGAGATAGCTATTTTGTGATTTAGAACATATATTCATTGGTGATCATTTTCTATCTAAATAAAAGGTTCAAAATAACATACTTAGGTTTGTGCTTATCTGTACAGTAGTACTAATCACTATAAAACAGAGAATTCATCAGTGGTATTTTCTGCTTAATTAAAAAAAATGAATAAAGATCAATTCCTTTACATGGTTCCATGAAACAAAACATTACCTGTGTGTGGTTTGTAATAAATATTTTTTGCATTCCTTTACAGTAAACACTGCTGCAAAAGGGATGCTTGTCTCTGTCCAGGAGCCACTTGCTTGCTCTAGAGAAAAATCCCAAATGCTATGCTATTTCACTGCATCACAGAAAGAGGAGGAAATTTCAGCTAACTTGTGCTTAAAGGTCTTCTATTTTTCCATAAAGCAGCAATTACTCTCTCTTTTTTTTTTTTCCTAAGAAATGCTACTATTGGGGCACCTGTGTGGCTCAGTGGGTTAAAGCCTCTGCTTTCGGCTCAGGTCATGATCTCAGGGTCCTGGGATCAAGCCCCGCATCGGGCTCTCTGCTCGGCAGGGAGCCTGCTTCCTCCTCTCTCTGCCTGCCTCTCTGCCTACTTGTGATCTCTGTCAAATAAATAAATAAAATCTTTAAAAAAAAAAAAATGCTATTATCTTTATTTTTATTGGTTCTTGTTAAATCTGCAAATAGTATAGAAGTAGATAAAATAAAAATCATATCTACCTCTAAATTTATCTTACGTAGTCTGAGTGTTCTTATAATTTACTAATTTGGGAGAATAAATATATAGTTAATACGCATACACAAAATACATTTCTGACCTCAATAGGAAAATGTTGGTTTACATCTTATTAGAAAGATGATTAAGAGCAATGTGCTATTCTTTTTTTTTTTTTTTTAAGAAATGGTTAAGTAGTCTTTTATTATCTGTGACAAGGACAATTACTCCTTTCTTCTTCCATCCTCCCAAAGCCTTCAAGAAAATTCTAAGACATAGTGAAAGAATGATAACAGGAGTACCAAAACTATTATGTTTCCTATCATACTGTCTTTGAGTTTGAGATTTTCTTTGCATTGGTAAACCCAATTTCAACTCATATATCCAAAATTATGGATATAATTTCAATATTACATGCATTATAATAACATTTCTTTCTAATATATTTTGTTGCCCTATAACACATTATATTGGAGTTTGACAATTTTTTCGATTCATAAAATTTCCTGTAGAATCTAAAGTTTTAAGTCATTATCAATTAATTAATTCTTACTGATCAATTTTAAAGATTTATTAGTCAACATTTCAGAAAAAGTTCTGCTCTATTTCCCCTAATAAAGTTTATAAGTAAATCCATTCCAAGCATTTACACTCAAAAGTTTTTTCAGATGACAAATTAAGTTTTAGGATTTAGAAAATAAAACATTATTTATTGTAATCTCCACTCAATCATATTTGCAGCAAATTTGTGTCAGGTAAGTAGAAAATAAATAAATCTTTTTATATTCATTGTACAGCAGTATAAATGTGTACACTTATTATACAAGCAGGAAAGTAGCTAATTAGTGTGATGGATTTTGGGGGGAAATTTACTTAGTCAATCAGCTATTATGAATAGGCAATTAAAGTGCACAACTTTGGTTTACAATATGCACAAAATTAAATATGCAACAGGAATACAAATCCATTTTATGAAAGCAAACAGAATTTGGTGTGACAGATACATCAAGTGTAACTAGCTTTTCTAACGAAGATTATGCTGTAAGACTTTAGTGAACTATTAAGAGAATAATTCAAATTTATCTCCTTAACAGAGGTATCAAAATACATCATACAATCTATTATTTAGTATCATCAAGGAAAAACAAGGCTATATAAATACAGGGCTATATATAAAACACTGCTAAAATTTGCACTTTCTTTTTGTTATTTTCAACTGCCTTTGTGTGAAAAACAGCACATCTCTTTTAAAGAACCCATAACTATATTATGTCTGGTGGCCCTTTTAGGATCCTGATGCCAGAAAACTGTATTAACACCAACAAATGGTGATTCATGAATTGTAATGATAATAACCTG
Organism: Enhydra lutris kenyoni; assembly: GCF_002288905.1. NCBI lineage: Eukaryota > Metazoa > Chordata > Mammalia > Carnivora > Mustelidae > Enhydra > Enhydra lutris. The sequence continues at coordinate 13,126,550 of NW_019154086.1, forward strand.
ATTCTTTCACTTTGTTTTCTAGATATCTAGGCAAACAGCTCCAAACAAGACAATCAATGCATCTTTAAATAGAAAGATGAGCAACAAATCACATTGAAAATTTTTGGAAGAATATCGAATTGTGAGGAAACAAACCAATTATGCTAACAGAATTCTGTTTTACTAAGCTGAATGTGACCAAGTTACAAACCTTTGATGTGATCTTTTTATAGATACACACCAATATTTGATTAGACTCATGTTAAATTGAGAAACAAATGAGAGCCTTCCAGAAAACAACCAGTCTGTCAGATGATAAAGTACCCAGTGTAGGAAATAACCCTGACCTACATAAGTAAGAGAAGCTATTTTGCCGAAATTCAAAGTCATATTTTACCATTTTAGAATATGAAAGCATAAATAGAATTTAGGGAGGAGGAAAGTGCTGCATATTAAAACAGTATATATATATTTTTCTCTTAAAAGATCTTAGGATATTTTTGAACCTCTAGTTGCATGCTTCCTTTTTAGGTGGCACTGGCAGTGGCAACAGACCCTTTAAATCACCTGGGGGAACTGTACTCATCTCATTTTGATGGAAAAACTCAAATTCCTCTACTTGCTTTCACTGACAGGCCTTTCCAAATCCCCTCCCTGCCCTGAGCAATACAGCCCTCCTTAAAATCATAGTGTGAGTAGATCATATTATAACAAATCATTTATCAGACAGAGGGATTGTTCATTAGAGGATGAATTCATTAAGGGATAAAGGAGAGAGGGGTTTAGCCACTACAGATGTTGCAAAAGAGCAAACACGAGGTTATGTGTCAAGTCAGTAAGACCTAGCGGAGAGAGAGTCAGAATAAGGACGGTTACACCACAGAATGGTTGTAATTACCAAAGTGGGGTAAGTAAAGTGCAGATTTTTATCTAATGATGCAGAAAGCCCAACTGAGAATAAGCTGCTCATGTTATCCTCCCAAGATATAACATGGGGATCCTTATCCATTATGATGACAGCATATTTGTGATATTATAATGAGAAAAAAACATTGGCAAATAGAATAAACAAGTAATACAAGGCAGCAAAGCACTTGGCCCAAAAACTTGATGAAAGATCTGGGAAATGTGTAGTAGAAGTTTGTACCACAGAGAATGCCAGCATGAAGGCTATGAATTTGATGTCTGTATGAAAAAGTTAATATAAGTATTCAGTTCTGAGTGCTACTGACCTCTTGTGTTTTTCACTGTGCTCCAGTCAGTATAGGAGAAGAATTATGCAATATCTTGCCTATTTTACTTTTTGGTTTAGGTGTCCAGGAATTCATGGCTAAGGTAAACAAAAGCTCATTACTTCCTCTGGCTCTCTGGATAAGTTGGCCCGGAATGGTACTAGCCTTTCAACAGCCTTCAGTGTTGATCAGAAGGGTTGGATCCACCAGGGTTGATCAAACATATAGTCAATAGAAAACAATTTAGGAGTTTATTCTCTCCTCCCCTCAAATTCATTAGTGAAATCTCTGCTTAGATTATGAGGTTTGGTTTGCATATCACCCAGACTTTTTTGAAGCAGAACTCTGATTAGAGAGCTTTGAAGAGTGCTTTGGCACCTATGAGAGAGACTCAGGATATTCTACATAAAAGAATATCATTGGGGCGCCTGGGTGGCTCAGTGGGTTAAGCCGCTGCCTTCGGCTCAGGTCGTGGTCTCAGGGTTCTGGGATCGAGCCCCGCATCGGGCTTTCTACTCAGCAGGGAGCCTGCTTCCTCCTCTCTCTCTGCCTGCCTCTCTGCCTGCTTGTGATCTCTCTCTGTCAAATAAATAAATAAAAATCTTTAAAAAAAAAAAAGAATATCATTGTTTCCCACGTCACTGGTTCCCTATTCCTTACCAAATCTACTAAGTAGATTTCATTAACCACTAAATTACCTTGCAACAGTCTCTCTCACCTTTGATCTTGAAACTTTTTGTTCACAAATCTAAAAGAATGTTGTGAAACCATGGATCTTCTCATAGACTTTTAAGTTGGTATTGAAAAAATATTCTTATAAGATTAAATAGTTATAAAAATGTAATGCTAAGTATTTATGTCTTTAATAAAAATTGTAATAATGTTTATATTATACAATATAATTATTATATTGCTTTATATGTATCCAGTGAAATCTAAATAATGTAGTAACTTGATAACCACCAAAACCTATTTAAAAGGCACTTAAACATGATCTTCTTTAACAGTCAGAATTTTTACATCATTCACTTTTGTGCTTGAACTCATATTTCCATACTTCTACCTCGGAATTTTATCCTAATGTAGTTTTACACTTAAAAGCCTTTTATTGATCATTTCATTCTATGTCCTTGTAACAAATATTCATCTATCTAGATATATAGTTTTTTCTGTGACCATAAAGCACTAAACATTAAATACTAAAGTTACAATAATCTAATATGTTGGGGGCCAAAATAGATGTCAACACTCTTTTCTGAATCTAAGTTTTCAATAAAACACAAAATACTAATTTCCATGTCATATGCATTCCTCTTCTTCATGTATGTAATAATCTTTTGGAAGTGATGCTTCATTTGCTCCCTTTCCTTGAAACCATGCAAAAATATGCCCCAGAGATATATCTACAGACATAGAGAGACCTGTAATCAGTCACCAAACTCTCGAGACGGAGATGGCAAACACGCTGAGGGCATTCAGAAGAGATTGGTTTTTACCAGCATGCCTTTTACAAATCTTGATTATTCTAATACCAAGCTAGACATATATATTGAGCATTGTCATGAGTTTGTTGCCTGGATGAAAAAAGATGTCACATCCTTCACTACTTCTTACCTCCAGGAGTGATCCTCAGAAGAAATACAGTACTTGACAACACTTAGGAGATGGAAGAAGCTAGCTTGTTCAACAAAATGTACCATCATAAAATCTGCTAGCCAATTCTATAATATTTATGAATTCCTCTCATCTTGACCCAGGCCATAATATCCTGTTTCCAATGACACACTTTGCCTTAAATGTAATAAGTAGAAGAAAGAGAAAGATATGGAGCCCTGCAACAGACAATGACTTGATGGCAGGAGTCTTTGCAGATCTCACTATGTTAAACATTTGTTTTGTTTTCTGTTTGTCACCTCATAGCGTTTTAGCCAGGGTAATCTTACCAGGGTAAGATTCAGGGTGGGTGAGAGCTGAACTTTCTTTGTTAAAATAGAGGAAAGGTGATTGGTAAAGGTGAGGAAAGAAAGGAAACAGCCCATTTTCAGGCAGATCAGTGCAGGGAAAGACATGTAGAGGTTGGGTGTCTGGGAATGATTCTACTGAAACTGTGTGCCCCTGAACACTTAGAAAGCCATTGTTAACCCCAGGAGCACATGTACCTCAGTTTGAAGGTCCTGATGTAATCAGTATTTGAGTGTCTTGGGGTATTTATATGCTGTGTTACAATTTAATACAAATTAGCAGATTGCAATAACATACATTTATTATCTCATAGTTTCTGTGGATCAGGAGTCTGGGAAGGACTTAACCGGGCCCTCTGCTCAGAGTCTCACGTATAGCAACTGAGGTGTCAGCCAGAGAGGAAGCTCAGCTGAGACTCAGGGTCCTCCTCCAAGCTCACATGGCTGTTGGTAGAATTTATTTTCCTGCAGTTGTAGAGCTCATGATGGCTTGCTTCTTCAAGGTCAAAAGGAAAGCTTCTGTACTGCTTTGAGTTTTTGACTGCTAAACCCTCTTCAAATGGCTCATCTGATTAAGCCAGACCCACCTAACAGAGGCTCCCTTTTGACTTTTAACTCAAAGTCAACTAATTAGGGACTTTATCTGCAAAAATCCCTTCATCTTTTTCATATGACCTAATGACCTAATTTAACCCAAGCACAGAATGTAACATACAATATTTACAGACTCCATCCACACTTAAGGCAGAGGATAAAAAGGGGCCTGAAGTCAGGGAGCAGGAATCTTGGTGGTTATCTTAGAATTCTACCACACAGAATGAAACAGAACTTTCAGAATATCAGAATTTGCTGACACTCTCTAATGCTACTCATTTACAAATAAGTTCTATACATATTCTCTTTAGCTAAATGCTCTGTTTCTATCTGACCCTGCTTTCAAGGTTTACTTCCAACTCCTTTCCACAACCCTCTATCTATATTTCCCCATGGTAGCCTTGTTATTTATGTAAATATTTTATTCCCCTCATAGATCAGTAACTCCTCGAATCATGTATGATCTATCTTTACATCATCCATTGGACCAATGCAATGCCTTGACATAGAAGGCACTGAAATATTTGATTAACAATTAAATGGATAAATTAAAATTTGCTAATGTCTAAACTTGAGGATGTTTCTAGCTCTGACATCTCAGCCTTCCTCCATTCTTATATTCAGCTATGTCCATCACTAGGTTGTAAATGTGTAAAGAACAGGGCCAATGACTTTTCTGTCTTTCCTAATATATTTCAACAGAAATCATAGATCTAATTCTTACATGTGTTTACATGTGTCTGAAACTGAGTACCCTTAAGAGAGGAAAAAATGGAGCAAGACAAAACCAGAGAGGGAGACAAACCATAAGAGACTCTTAATCTTAGGAAGCAAACCAAGGGTTGCTGGAGGGGAAGGGAGTAGAGGGATAGAGTGACTGGGTGATGGCCATCAGGGAGGGTATGTGTTGTAATGAGCACTGGGTATTATATAAGACTGGTGAACCACAGACCTGTACTCCGGAAACAAATAATACATTACATGTTAATTAATTGAATTTAAATTAAAAAAAAAAGAAAATGTAAATCTTTGCCTTAAAAAAAAAAGAAAAAACTGAGTGCCCTTACCATAGTGACATAGGCTGACTAATAGTAATCAAGCATGTGCCTGGTGTGGTTTATGGTACTGTATTTTTTTATTGTTTCCATTTATTTTGTTGGTGGGGAAAATTAGTACTGTTAAAGTTTCTGAGGAGAAAGTGAGAGATGTTGGGGAATCCAGGTTTCTCACGTTTAGCAATTATCTTCCTACTGCCAGATTCTTTAGGAAAATTTGTATAGAAGACCTACTACTGCAAAATATCACTCTTATGTGGTGGTGACCACAAACTCTTCTGTGGAACCCCCAGCTCTGGTGAGATGGACCAAATCGTTTGCAAGCTATAGTGAAAATATTTGGCCTTTAGTCTAAAACTGAGAGAAAACCAAAACCAAATGAACAAAAAACACAAAGTCTTTTCTGATTTATGACAGATTTACATCCTAATATTGACTCTCATGATCTTGCCACTCAGACAATTAGAGGGAATCCCTGGAAGTGGTGGGGGGAAGCATTGAAGGAAAGAAAGTGTCCTTCTCTTGGGCTGAGAGCAGCACTAAACTAACTCACACACTATTAAGCCTTCCTATTCCAGAGCACTCCCCTCCTTCAGAAGTCACCCAGGACCCATCTGCTATATAACAGAGGAAGCCAACCACCAGATCAAGTCATTCCAATATGGAGAACTCCTAGGAAAGCAAGTCATGCAAATACACATATTTCAAAACTGTCATGGGAGGGGGAAACCTACTTACCCAGAATCTAAGGATTAATACTACACTCAAACTTGCACATAGCAGTCTTTGCCTTCTCAGATAGAGAGAAGGTTTGGGGGACAATTCTGGGAGGGCTCCTACATGCCTAGGGACCTGAAATGATGAGAAATCTTTGCTTCTCTTTTATGGATTGCATTTCATTAACTGCTTACTGATTTTAGTGACTGGCTCCCTTCATTTCCTCTTTTCCTAACTACCTATCAGATATACATGAAAAGAATGAATAAGCTTGACATTAAAACAAAACAGAACAAAACAAAACCTAAACTAAATTTCTTTAAGTTAAATAGGCCACTCTCTGCAACAGAGGAAGTTGCATAATGGGGAAAACTCCTCTGGGGGGTGGGGAGGGGAGAAGTAGCATACATGCAGGATTTAATTGCCAGAGACTAATTAGTTTTTGACTAGTGCTATAAAACTTAGAGAGAAGCAAAGATAAACATTTCAGCTAATTTCCCTATGTACTGTGAATAAAAGAATGGAAATGATTCTCAAAATTGAATGTTATGAAGTCATTTGCAAAGTATATTAAGTCAGTTCTTTTATGTAATGAAGTGTCCTTTACAGTTTAAGAGATTTTCCAGGAGCTGACATTTCTCTCACAAAGAACATGGCTCTTGTGGCTTCATTATGACTTCTTGAAACAATCTGAACTTTAGACCTTTTCATCTGCCAGCTGAGGATACATCTACACACTAACTGGTGTTTAATAGCAGTGTAGGGCACCAAGGCTCAGTTATTTCAATTGTCGTGTCCTAAATCTCTGGTTGGGCAACAACATGTTGAAAGCCTCCTTGATAGTGCTTAATTTCTTTTCCACACACACACCCCACCCCGCATTCACTGAGAGAGCTGCCCATTGTGCTGATTTTTTTTTCTTTTTTTAATTGGATGATGTGGTGGAAAGTCACTGAGAAATGAATGTCATTACAAAACAATTCAAAGCATCACTTCCTTTCCCTGGATCAGTTTGATTCTGTTCACTGGAGGCCCAATAACTCCCACCAAAGTGGTCTCCTGTGCACTATTACCTTGAGGCAATCTAGATGATGCTACATTAGGAAGGTGAGAAAGAGCAAATATCAAGCCAGAAATTACTATGTATAAGTTTGCAAATGAGTCAAGAATGTTCCCTTTGCCACCTTCACTTAGAAGGGAAATGTATCAATTTTATTTTGAGTTATAGAGATTCTGTTGCTCCTACCTTTAGCTTGGTGGCTGGTAAATCTTTCCAACATATGATTTCAGTTTATATAAGAGTTACTTTTTAATAGATCTTTTTAGCTCTTATATTCATTGGTAGGGTTTATCCCTATATGTTTGTACTGCAAAAGAATATATTTTCTTTTCTAATTCAAAAGGCATCTGTGGTGTATTCTATTCTAGAATGACATGTTTGCTTTATAATGAAAGTGTTTTATTTTATTATGTATTTATACACTTATAATTTGTTGACACCATCTTTTTTTCCAATGCACAATTCATTATTTTTATTGGGAGAAGAAAACATAAGACAAAAGAAACTATTTCCTGCATGTTCCTTGAAAGGATTGAAAGTAATTCCTTACACAGTCCCTGGGAAATAGCAAAAATTATTTATTAGTGAATGAATTAGTGAAATAGCAATATTTATAAGAATATATGTGAATATATACAAAATTTTACAAAGTGAGTTCACTATGCTTAGGAATTAAGTACATTAATAGCTCTTGATAACAACTGACTAAAGATATGGCCTTCATATATTTGATAATATCAGATGTAATTTAGAGGTAACCACAGGCTATTTTTCATAAATATTGCAAGGAAATAGAGAAAAAGTTGAGAAAAGAAAATATGACAGTTTCCAAAAATGGAAATGGATAAAATCCTGACATTTACCTCCTGATATATTTATAATATCATTTTTATAATTTCATGTCTGTGGCTATTGTAGGCAAGCATAAAAATTGTCATCAATTCTAAGATAATTAAATGGAAACATTATATGTTGACATCATTCATTTATGAAAAAATAATTGTTTAAATTTTATTAAATTGATTAAACAACACTGAAGCAAATTATATTAAACTGCCTTTAATCTTGAGTGTCTATCATTGATTCTGGGGTTCCATAATTTTTACCCCCCCAAATAGGTTCTATCATTAAAAAATGAACTTCTTAAGGTCTAGGGATGCATTTTATTTATCTTGCTATTCTCTTCACCTTGCATGTAAATTTTTATGGAATAAAAAACAATGAAATGTTCATTGATTTCTGAGAATCAACAACAAAAGCTCTAGGCTTCCTATCTAAACATAAAATTAGAAAACTTGTTTAACAGTTTATAAATGTGAAATTCTCATTTACTAGGTTATCGAACGAAGCATGAGGATTATGGGTGACATTTAATTGCTTGGGGAATTAATAGAAAATGGGAAGAGTGCTGGTCTAGGAGTGAAGTCTTTGTGCGTCTTATGATCTTATACACTTGACTTCTTTGGACCGTTGGGTCCGTAATCAAAGGAGTGAGACTGATACAAAGTGAAGGTCAAGCAAAGCTTTATTTCGTGCCAAGCATTAAGAGTCAAACCGACCAGCCGGGACCACCCCTTACAAAGAGGTGACCTCTCTCTGCCTTACAGACTAGCTTTTAAGGGCAAAGGCCATGTGGTTGGGCGTGGCCACACACAGGTGGCCAATGAGATTGTAACACACAGAGAAAGCTGTACAGTCAGGCTAGGTCACACATAAGTGACCAATTGAATTACAATTTACCCTAGAGTAGATATTTGAACTAGCCTATCACCTCGGTCAGAATTGGCGCCCAGAAGGCACGCAGAGGGTGGGGCCCATACTCCTTGGTAGCTAGGGAGAGAGTATGCGCCCCCACTGATTGGATACCTCCACCTGGCCAGACTCACCCTTGTATTTGGGCTTTGTTACCTGGGACTGGTTTCAGGGACCTGCTTTTAAGTAAGTTCCCTGAGGGGGGCAGGGTCAGTTTAAGTTTTACTGCATAAAAAACAAAATCACTGTTTAACCAGATGGAATCGCTCTGGCTAAATAGGCCCTTACAGGACCTTTATTTCCTCAAGTGGAGAATGACAGGCTCAACCTATCAATAGTTGTTAGTATTTTTAACTCACAGTAGCTTTGTTCAAACAAAAGTCTTTCTTAGAACTTACATAGGCAAAGTAAGACGCTGCTATTGAAATTGGGTGAGGGTACCCCTCCCCAGCTGGTAACACCTTCATTTACCCATCTGTCTTTCATCTACCTTTCTTCATTAGCATCTCTGGGGTTGGGGAAAGTTCAAGAAACTCTCATGCACCAAATATTAGCCTATGTTGCTGATCACTAAAATATTTCAGTTTTAAAATTGTGATTTTAGGCTTTGGTTCTAATGTTAACCTAAGATATATCTCCATAAACATGTGATGGAATATAGCCAATTACACAATGTGGCCATTATTCATACTGTTGTTTTCTAAACTAAACCCATTTTGTTCGAGTTGAGTGGAATAATGAAGGAATATACAAAAATAGAGAAAAGGGATAAAAATTAGATCTCTGTTTTCAATTCTAGTGATCAGAGAGTAATGATTGACTATGTTCTCACTTTTACCTTCTTTTTTTCAATTTTATTTTATTTTATTTTTTATAAATATATAATATATTTTTATCCCCAGGGGTACAGGTCTGTGAATCGCCAGGTTTACACACTTCACAGCACTCACCATAGCACATACCCTCCCCAATGTCCATAATCCCAGTCCCCCCAACCCCCCTCCCCCCATCAACCCTCAGTTTGTTTTGTGAGATTAAGAGTCACTTATGGTTTGTCTCCCTCCCAATCCCATCTTGTTTCATTTACTCTTCTCCTACCCCTTAACCCCCCATGTTGCATCTCCTCTCCCTCATATCAGGGAGATCATATGATAGTTGTCTTTCTCCGATTGACTTATTTCGCTAAGCATGATACCCTCTAGTTCCATCCACATCATCGCAAATGACAAGATTTCATTTCTTTTGATGGCTGCATAGTATTCCATTGTGTATATATACCACTTCTTCTTTATCCATTCATCTGTTGATGGACATCTAGGTTCTTTCCATAGTTTGGCTATTGTAGGCATTGCTGCTATAAACATTCGGGTGCACGTGCCCCTTCGGATCACTACGTTTGTATCTTTAGGGTAAATACCCAGTAGTGCAATTGCTGGGTCATAGGGTAGTTCTATTTTCAACATTTTGAGGAACATCCATGCTGTTTTCCACAGTGGTTGCACCAGCTTGCATTCCCAGCAACAGTGTAGGAGGGTTCCCCTTTCTCTGCAACCTCGCCAGCATCTGTCATTTCCTGACTTGTTAATTTTAGCCATTCTGACTGGTGTGAGGTGATATCTCATTGTGGTTTTGATTTGTATTTCCCTGATGCCGAGTGATATGGAGCACTTTTTCATGTGTCTGTTGGCCATCTGGATGTCTTTTTTGCAGAAATGTCTGTTCATGTCCTCTGCCCATTTCTTGATTGGATTACTTGTTCTTTGGGTGTTGAGTTTGCTAAGTTCTTTATAGATTTTGGACACTAGCCCTTTATCTGATATGTCATTTGCAAATATCTTCTCCCATTCTGTCAGTTGTCTTTTGGTTTTGTTCACTGTTTCCTTTGCTGTGCAAAAGCTTTTGATCTTGATAAAATCCCAATAGTTCATTTTTGCCCTCGCTTCCCTTGCCTTTGGCGATGTTCCTAGGAAGATGTTGCTGCGGCTGAGGTCGAAGAGGTTGCTGCCAGTGTTCTCCTCAAGGATTTTGGTGGATTCCTTTCTCACATTGAGATCCTTCATCCATTTTGAGTCTATTTTCGTGTGTGGTGTAAGGAAATGATCCAATTTCATTTTTCTGCATGTGGCTGTCCAATTTTCCCAACACCATTTATTGAAGAGGCTGTCTTTTTTCCACTGGACATTCTTTCCTGCTTTGTCGAAGATTAATTGACCATAGAGTTGAGGGTCTATTTCTGGGCTCTCTATTCTGTTCCATTGATCTATGTGTCTGTTTTTGTGCCAGTACCATGCTGTCTTGATGAGGACAGCTTTGTAATAGAGCTTGAAGTCCGGAATTGTGATGCCACCAACTTTGGCTTTCTTTTTCAATATTCCTTTGGCTATTCGAGGTCTTTTCTGGTTCCATATAAATTGTAGGATTATTTGTTCCATTTCTTTGAAAAAAATGGATGGTACGTTGATAGGAATTGCATTAAATGTGTAGATTGCTTTAGGTAGCATAGACATTTTCACAATATTTATTCTTCCAATCCAGGAGCATGGAACATTTTTCCATTTCTTTGTGTCTTCCTCAATTTCTTTCATGAGTACTTTATAGTTTTCTGAGTATAGATTCTTAGTCTCTTTGGTTAGGTTTATTCCTAGGTATCTTATAGTTTTGGGTGCAATTGTAAATGGGATTAACTCCTTAATTTCTCTTTCTTCTGTCTTGTTGTTGGTGTAGAGAAATGCAACTGATTTCTGGGCATTGATTTTATATCCTGACACTTTACTGAATTCCTATACAAGTTCTAGCAGTTTTGGAGTGGAGTCTCTTGGGTTTTCCACATATAGTATCATATCATCTGCAAAGAGTGATAGTTTGACTTCTTCTTTGCTGATTTGGACGCCTTTAATTTCCTTTTGTTGTCTGATTGCTGAGGCTAGGACTTCTAGTACTATGTTGAATAGCAGTGGTGATAACGGACATCCCTGCCGTGTTCCTGACCTTAGTGGAAAAGCTTTCAGTTTTTCTCCATTGAGAATGATATTTGCGGTGGGTTTTTCATAGATGGCTTTGATAATATTGAGGTATGTGCCATCTATCCCTACACCTTGAAGAGTTTTGATCAGGAAGGGATGCTGTAATTTGTCAAATGCTTTTTTAGCATCTATTGAGAGTATCATATGGTTCTTGTTCTTCCTTTTATTAATGTGTTGTATCACATTGATTGATTTGTGGACATTGAACCAACCTTGGAGCCCTGGAATAAATCCCACTTGGTCGTGGTGAATAATCCTTTTAATGTACTGTTGGATCCTATTGGCTAGTATTTTGGTGAGAATTTTTGCATCTGTGTTCATCAAGGATATTGGTCTGTAGTTCTCTTTTTTGATGGAATCCTTGTCTGGTTTGGGGATCAAGGTGATGCTGGCCTCATAAAATGAGTTTGGAAGTTTTCCTTCCATTTCTATTTTTTGGAACAGTTTCAGGAGAATAGGAATTAGTTCTTCTTTAAATGTTTGGTAGAATTCCCCCGGGAAGCCGTCTGGCCCTGGGCTTTTGTTTGTTTGGAGATTTTTGATGACTGTTTCAATCTCCTTACTGGTTATGGGTCTGTTCAGGCTTTCTATTTCTTCCTGGTTCAGTTGTGGTAGTTTATATGTCTCTAGAAATGCATCCATTTCTTCCAGATTGTCAAATTTGTTGGTTTAGAGTTGCTCATAGTATGTTCTTATAATTGTCTGTATTTCTTTGGTGTTTGTTGTGATCTCTCCTCTTTCATTCATGATTTTATTTATTTGGGTCCTGTCTCTTTTTTTTTTTTTTTTTTTTTTTTTTTTTTTTTTTTTT
>NW_019154086.1:13138833-13153574 GCF_002288905.1 Enhydra lutris kenyoni
TCTGATCTTTATGATTTCTCTTCTCCTGCTGGGTTTAGGGTTTCTTTATTGTTCTTTCTCAAGCTCCTTTAGGTGTAGGGTTAGGTTGTGTACCTGCGACCTTTCTTGTTTCTCGAGAAAGTCTTGTACCGCTATATATTTTCCTCTCAGGACTGCCTTTGTTGTGTCCCACAGATTTTGAACCGTTGTGTTTTCATTATCATTTGTTTCCATGAATTTTTTCAATTCTTCTTTAATTTCCTGGTTGACCCATTCATTCTTTTAAAGGATGCTGTTTAGTCTCCATGTATTTGGGTTCTTTCCTAATTTCCTCTTGTGATTGAGTTCTAGCTTCAGAGCATTGTGGTCTGAAAATATGCAGGGAATATTCCCAATCTTTTGATACTGGTTGAGACCTGATTTAGGACCAAGGATGTGATCTATTCTGGAGAATGTTCCATGTGCACTAGAGAAGAATGTGTATTCTGTTGCTTTGGGATGAAATGTTCTGAATATATCTGTGATGTCCATCTGGTCCAGTGTGTCATTTAAAGCCTTTATTTCCTTGTTGATCTTTTTCTTGGATGATCTGTCCATTTCAGTGAGGGGAGTGTTAAAGTCCCCTACTATTATTGTATTATTGTTCATGTGTTTCTTTGATTTTGTTATTAATTGGCTTATATAGTTGGCTGCTCCCATGTTAGGGGCATAGATATTTAGAATTGTTAGATCTTCTTGTTGGACAGTCCCTTTGAGTATGATATAGTGTCCTTCCTCATCTCTTATTACAGTCTTTGACTTAAAATCTAATTGATCTGATATAAGGATTGCCACTCCTGCTTTCTTCTGATGTCCATTGCATGGTAAATTGTTTTCCACCCCCTCACTTTAAATCGGGAGGTGTCTTCGGGTTTAAAATGAGTTTCTTGTAGGCAACATATAGATGGGTTTTGCTTTTTTATCCATTCTGATACCCTGTGTCTTTTGATTGGGGCATTTAGCCTATTAACATTCAGGGTAACTATTGAGAGATATGAATTTAGTGCCGTTGTATTGCCTGTAAGGTGACTGTTACTGTATATTGTCTCTGTTCCTTTCTGATCTACTACTTTTAGGGTCTCTCTTTGCTTAGAGGACCCCTTTCAATATTTCCTGTAGAGCTGGTTTGGTATTTGCAAATTCTTTCAGGTTTTGTTTGTCCTGGAAGCTTTTAATCTCTCCTTCTATTTTCAATGATAGCCTAGCTGGATATAGTATTCTTGGCTTCATGGTTTTCTCATTTAGTGCTCTGAATATATCATGCCAGCTCTTTCTGGCCTGCCAGGTCTCTGTGGATAAGTCTGCTGCCAATCTAATATTTTTACCATTGTACATTACAGACTTTTTTTCCCGGGCTGCTTTCAGGATCTTCTCTTTGTCACTAAGACTTGTAAATTTTACTTTTAGGTGACGGGGTGTGGACCTATTCTTATTGATTTTGAGGGGGGTTCTCTGCACCTCCTGGATTTTGATGCTTGTTCCCTTTGCCATATTGGGGAAATTCTCTCCAATAATTATCTCCAATATACCTTCTGCTCCCCTCTCTCTTTCTTCTTCTTCTGGAATCCCAATTATTCTAATGTTGTTTCGTCTTATGGTGTCACTTATCTCTCGAATTCTCCCCTCATGGTCCAGTAGCTGTTTGTCCCTCTTTTGCTCAGCTTCTTTATTCTCTGTCATTTGGTCTTCTATATCGCTAATTCTTTCTTCTGCCTCATTTATCCTAGCAGTGAGAGCCTCCATTTTTTATTGCACCTCATTAATAGCTTTTTTGATTTCAACTTGGCTAGATTTTAGTTCTTTTATTTCTCCTGAAAGGGCTTTTATATCTCCCGAGAGGTTTCTCTAATATCTTCCATGCCTTTTTCGAGCCCGGCTAGAACCTTGAGAATCGTCGTTCTGAACTCTAGATCTGACATATTACCAATGTCTGTATTGATTAGGTCCCTAGCCTTTGGTACTGCCTCTTATTCTTTTTTTTGTGGTGAATTTTTCCGCCTTGTCATTTTGTCCAGATAAGAGTATATGAAGGAGCAAGTAAAATACTAAAAGGGTGGCAACAACCCCAGGAAAACATGCTTTAACCAACTCAGAAGAGATCCCAAATCGTGAAGGGGGAGAAAGGGGATAAAAAGAGGTTCAGAAAGAAAAGGAAAAAAAAAAAAAGAAACAATTAAAAAAAAAAGAAAATAAAGAAGAAATTTAAAAAAGAAAAAAATATATATATTAGATAAACTAGTTAAAAACATTAAAAAAGAATAGGGTAAAAGTTTAAAAAAATTTAGCATTAGAAGAGAGAAAGAAAAAATTGAAAAATATAAAAAAATTAAATTAACTTCAAGACTAAGAATCATGGGGAAAAAAGCCATGAGTTCCATGCTTTGATTTCTCCTCATCTGGAATTCCGCTGCTCTCCTTGGTATTGAAACTGTACTCCTTGGTAGGTGAACTTGGTCCTGGCTGGGTTTCTTGTTGATCTTCTGGGGGAGGGGCCTGTTGTAGTGATTCTCAAGTGTCTTTGCCCCAGGCGGAGTTGCACCGCCCTTACCAGGGGCCGGGCTGAGTAATCCACTCGGGTTTGCTTTCGGGAGCTTTTGTTCCCTGAGTGCTTTCCATAGAGTTCCGGAGGATGGGAATGAAGATGGCGGCCTCCCATTCTCCGGCCTGGAGGAGCCAAGAGCCCAGGGCCCCACTCCTCAGTGTGCCCTCAGAGAATAGCGCCCAATTACTCCCGTCACCTAGGCCTCCGGCCGTGCTCCAAGCTGACCGAGCCTGCGACCGGTTCAAGGTAACCCCGAGCTGAGAGTCACTCCTCAGCTCTGTCTCTGTAGCCTGCTTCCCCGTTCTAATATCTGCAAGCTCTGCGACACTCAGACACCCCCGATCCTTCTGTGACCCTGCGGGACCTGAGGCCACGCTGACCCCGCGTGTGCTTCACCCCAGTTAAGCCTCTGGAGTGATGTCCCTCAGCGGAACAGACTTTTAAAAGTCCTGATTTTGTGCTCCGTTGCTCCACCACTTGTGGGGAGCCGGCCCCTCCCCCCGCGGTCTATCTTCCCGTCGCTTTGGATTCACTTCTCTGCCAGTCCTACCTTTCAGAAAGTGGTAGATTTTCTGTTTCTAGAATTGCTGTTCTTCTTCTCTTCGATCTCCCGTTGGATTTGTAGGTGTTTGCAATCTTTAGATAAGCTATCTAGCTGATCTCCTGCTACCTGAAGTATTCTCAGCCTGCTACTTCTCCGCCATCTTGACTCCTCCTCACTTTTACCTTTTAAAGGGTAGCTAAAACTGGCCAAGCCAAGCCACCATTATTTGCTGTAATCAGAAGTGGAGTCTGAAGTCCTCACCAAGTGAATTACAGGCTTAGAAATAAATGATCTTTAGAAATAATAAATAATAGATAAATTAATAAGATAAAATAAGATATAAATAATAAAATGATAAAACAAAGCCTTAGAAAGAAATAAAAACTGTGCAATTGTGCCCAGGTCTAAGGTTGAGGCAAGAGAGAGGGTTAGAAAGATCATGTAATTTTGTTAGGTTAAAGGTTGAAATCTAAGAGTAAATAATGATTTCAAACTTCAGGATCACAGGGACAAGAGTAAAAGAATAAAGTCAGAAATTAAGGAATCAGAAGTTTCTGAGTTATTCCAATCAGGATCTAGCAAGTGTGAGTTACAGACAGGCTATGCATGTGAATAAGTCTGGCACAAAGAACCAGGAATGGAGGGAAGAGTTTGATTTTTTTTCTTGTGGCTAAAATGATTATCAAGGGATTCCATATGTCTTAATTTCCCCCTTTCCCTCTTACCACTAATAATTAAGAATTAGGGCTTATTAAAATATGCCACTTTATAGTTGAATGAATACAATGACATCCATTATTTATACAGGGCCTCACCAGTGGAGAAGGGAACCATAAAAGATGGCTTCATTTTTCTATCAAGAGTCTTAAGAAGTAGAAATACACACAGTTCTCTTAAAGGTATGTCTCTAGGATTCAGAGACTAGAAGAACTCAGTTTTGACCCTGGGTTATGAAATCTCAAATCTTGATGGACCCTGAACTTTTACACTATATTCAAACCTGAACTTTCCCTCTTTGCTAATAACTACTTCCCAGAATGCACACAGGGCTTTACCACCCTCAAATACTCCTTATCTTCATAGAAATTTAAACAACTGTCAAAAATGCATCTTTTAGACTCAATTACATATTTCCCCTTCTCAGGGTGCAATCATGTATTAGAGATTCAAAAGAAATAAAATTAGATTGCACAAAATATAGCTCAGTTCCCCAGAAGGAAAATGGTAAAGGCTGATGTCTCAGCAGCTTGTATTACTACTCTGCAAAAGTTTTTAATCTCTTCAAGTCCTAATTTTCCTGGTTGAAAGATGGAAAATCAAGATTAAAGTAGTAAAATCACAGCTGCAGTCAGTAGAGGTTCCTGGCTTAAATTGGTTTTAGGCTAGCCTGGTAATTGCCTCTCTCCAGTTCCCTCGAGGCACACACCCACACCCAGACACTTTGTGATGGTGTCCAAATGCAGACACCAATAGATAACCACTAGAAATGTTCCTTCCAAAAATAAGGCCACTGTCAATTATAGGGAGAAGAAAATGAGTAGCCTGATAGACACACTACAGAAGAGAAGGCGGGAGAGATGCAGCTGAAGTGGAGATCACAGAGATACGAAGCATTGAAAGGACTCAACCCACCATTACTCACTTTGAAGACAAAGAAGCAAGGAGTCAAGGAATGTAGGAGGCCCCTAGAAGTTGTGTATGAACACCAGCCACACCTGACAAAGAAACAGGGTCCTCAGTTCCACTGCAGCACAGAAAGGAATTCTGCCAACAAGCGAGTCCAAAAGACATGACCCCTAGAGCCTCCAGAAAAGAGCACTACCCTGCCTGCAACTTCATATGAGCCTTGAGAATTTGCAGTGGAGAAACTGGTTGAGCTCACTAGACTTCCAACATACAAAACTGTGAAATAATAAATGAGTGTTGCTATAAGTCATTAAGTTTGTGGTAACCTACTCCAGCAGCAATATAACACCAGTACAATATCTGGGGGATAAGGTGAGGCACCAGGATTTTTCAAAAGCTTCTAAGTCAGTGCTACTCAAACTCTAACGTACATAGGAATTTAATGCATCTTGTAAAAGTACAGATTCTGATTAGTAGGTCTGGGTGAGACCTGAGTTCAGAGATTTCCTAAGTGTGGGGCACATGGGTCACTCAGTCAGTTAAGCATCTACCTTTGCCTCAGGTCATAATCCCAGAGTCCTGGGATTGACCCTTGCTCCACAGGGGAGTCTGCTTGTCCCTCTATCTCTGCCCCCCCTTCCCTGCTTGTGCTCTCTCACCTCTCTCTCAAATAAAATCTTAAAAAAAAACCAACCATAAAACAAACAAAACAAAACAAAAAACCCACAAAGGAACCCCAGGTAAATGTTAATGTTCCTGGTCAGGAGACCACACTGGGAGAAGGAAGGCTCTGGATCACTCTACATTCATGATTCTATATTCTTCTCTATATTTTGTGGGTATCACATTTATAAGTGCCCACAGTACATACTATTATTTCAGTAACCCCACTGTTCTGCATAATGTCAAGACTGAAATTTTTGTGGCTTGGAGGTGGTTATACAGAAGGTGAAGGCAGAGGGCGCATAGTACACCTTGATGGATGTGGACCAACAAGGAAATCACAACAGGGAGAATTTTTAAAAACTGAACTTCGGCAGGTACAAGTAGAGATTCTAATGTTTCAGTCCTTACTTGGTTCATAACACCACAGAAAGGGACAGCGGGAATAGGAGAGAATCTCACACTTACAGGGCAGTAATTGATGGAAGACTAGGTTCTATTTATAACCAGCTGAAGACCTGAGAAATGGATTCAACTGGTAGGCAGTTTACAAATATGAAGAGTCAACAGGAAATCTAGTTAACTTACGTTAGCAAACTGTGAGTTTGAATACATGTTTCCTCATTTTCTGAAAAAGAAAAATGTGGTGGGGGTATGACAATACACTAACAAAAGGGGAAAAGGAAGCATCAAGAAAATTGTGTAAAAGAACATATCTCTGAAGATAATCTACTCAAGGAACCTGGAGAAAATTTAAGAATAATATTTTGCATTCTTCCTGAGATATAAGTAGGCATGGCATGTATTTAAAAAGGAATAGAAAAAAAATAAGGAAAAAAACATGAAGGGAAAGACAGTAGAGTAACTTTTGAAGTCAATAGTGGAACACACAGGATGCTTCTGGAGGCTGGTAATGTTCTGAATCTTGAACTTGGAGCTGGTTACACCATTGTTTGTACAACGTAAAAATCCAGTAGGGTGCATTTTTGGATACATATACTGTTCTGTACATATATTTGAGTACACTAGCAGAATTTGAAGGGACAGAAATGACTAATGAATCAGCAGGGAAGAAAGGCAATAGAATACATGAAAGAAGGCTCAGGGTGGGAATAAAGAACTAAAACTGCAAAAGCAGAAATATAGCCAGAAATGAAACACTGAATAGTAAAAATGACACTCAGAAAGCTAAGTTCTGTAGAGTAATTTGCATAGCTCTCAGAATGCAAAAGCAAATGAAAAGTTTATAATAATTTTCAGAGGAAAGATGATGATTTATAATAGAAAATAAAGACACAACTGAGAATCATAGGTTCCCCCAGAGGAAAAAAAGTATTGAAAAATTGAGGCATAAGTAGAAAGGACAGTCTAGAGCTGAAAATACATTTGCTTTTGCTGTTTTAAGGAATCTACCTTAGTTTAAGTTCATGTGGATTTTATGAAAAGATCAGTCAAACAAGATACATATAAGAACAAAAACTTAAATACAATCATAAAATTTAAAATCATGTAAGCATTTAAGAGAAAAAAATATAATCCCCTCGGACAGAAATATTTGTCTATTTAATTCCCCACCGTGTTCCCAGTGACAAGATAAAAACCTGGCCCTTACTAGTTGTTCAATAAATCTTCATTGAATAAATGGATCAAAAAAGAGAAAAATATATTTTCCAAACAGTTAATCATAAAAAAGGAAGAAAACTTCAAATTTGTCTTCAGCAAAATAAACACAGAAGAAAATAAAATTATATATATTCACATTTTGGGGAAAAAACAAAGAATTTCATATGTAGTCAAATTTGCCTTCATAGATCAAGACAATAGAGACACATTCATATATAGAAAGACTCAGAAATAGATCACTTACCAATCACTGTTTAAAGGAAAATTCTTTGGGATGGCGGGGTGGCTTAGATGGTTAGGCGTCTGCCTTCAGCTCCAGTCGTGATCCTGGGATCCTGGGATCGAGTCCCACATCAGGCTTCCTGCTCAGTGGGGAACCTGCTTCTCCTTCTGCCTCTGCCTCTCTCTCTCTGTCTCTCATGAATAAATAAATAGAATCTTTAAAAAAAAAAAGAAAAATTATTTGACTGAGTATTCAACTTACTGAAAGATGATCAACAGAAGAATCTAAGATTATGGGTATGTTTAAAAAGGCAGTGATGAGTACTCAAACATGTTAAACATAGAACTCGATCTAATGAAAACTTTAGTATATAGTGATAAAATAAATATCAAGGAATTGCTTAAAATAAAGATACTTAATATGAGAGTCATGTTTTGCCAATAATTACCTGAGTTCAGTTATACAAAAAGACACTAAAAAGTAAAAGAAGGGAATCATGGTAGAGAAATGAGAGAGAGTAAAAAAATTAAAGTAGAATAAACTCCCTATTTTAAGTATGCAATATTTTAAATATATCATTTTTTCCTTAAGTTTAGTTGTTATAAAAAGACCTCAACATGAGACAGGAATATATCAAAATCCTGGTGGATAACATAGGCAGTAACCTTTTTGACATCAGCCACAGCAACTTCTTTCAGGACATGTCTCCAAAGGCAAAGGAAGCAAAAACGAAAATGAACTTTTGGGGCTTCATCAAGATCAAAAGCTTCTGCACAGCAAAGGAAACAGTCAACAACAACAAAAAGAGGCAACCCACGGAATGGAAGAAGATATTCGCAAATGACATTACAAAGCGCTGATATCCAAGATCTATAAAGAACTCCTCAAATTCAACACACACCAAACAGATAATCCCATCAAAAAATGGGCAGAAGACATGAACAGACACTTCTCCAAAGAAGACATACAAATGGCTAACAGACACATGAAAAAATGTTCATCATCATTAGCCATCAGGGAGATTCAAATAAAAACCACATTGAGATACCACCTTACATCAGTTAGAATGACCAAAATTAACAAGACAGTAAACAACATGTGTGGGAGAGGATGTGGAGAAAGGGGAACCCTCTTACACTGTTGGTGGTAATGCAAGCTGGTGCAGCCACTTTGGAAAACAGTGTGGAGATTCCTTAAGAAATTAAAAATAGAGCTACCCTATGACCCTGCAATTTCACTACTGGGTATTTACCGCAAAGATACTGATGTAATGAAAAGAAGAGCCATCTTTACCCCAATGTTCATTGCAGCAATGGCCACAGTTGCCAAACTGAAAAGAACCAAAATGGCCTTCAACAGATGAATGCATAAAGAAGATATGGTCCATATATACAATGGAGTATTCTGCCTTCATCAGAAAGGATGAATACCCAACTTTTGTATCAACATGGATGGGACTGGAGGAGATTATGCTGAGTGAAATAAGTCAAACACAGTCAATTGTCATATGGTTTCACTTACTTGTGGGGCATAAGGAATAACACAGAGGACATTGGGAGATGGAGAGGAGAAGTGAGCTGGGGAAAATCAGAAGAGGAGACAAACCATGAGAGACTGTGGACTCTGAGAAATAAACTGAGGGTTTTGGAGGGGAGGGAGGTGGGGGGGTTGGTAAGCCTGGTGGTGGGTATTAAGGAAGACAGGTATTGCATGGAGCACTGTATGTGGTGCATAAACAATGAATCTTGGAACACTGGAAAAGATTAAATTAAATTTAAAAAAATAAAAATTAATAAATAAAAATATAGAATATTTATAATACCCAAAGGTGACTTCTATCAGAATTATAAAACATTGTAGTCAAAATCACAAAAGAAAGTAAAAAGCAAACAAAATATAAGTGAAAAGAAAACAATAGAGAAAACTGATAGCATTTGAAAAGATGAACAGGGGTGCCTGGGTGGCTCAGTGGATTAAAGCCTCTGCCTTCAACTCAGGTCATGATCCCAATGTCCTGGGATCGAGCCCCACATCAGGCTCTCTGCTCAGTGGGGAGCCTGCTCCCTCCTCTCTCTCTGCCTGCCTCTCTGCCCACTTGTGATCTCTGTCTGTCAAAAAAAATAAATAAAAATCTTAAAAAAAAAAAAAAAAGAAAAGATGAACAAATTTAGATTGGCATATTAGATATAATAATAATTGTGATTAAGCTGAACCACCCCCAGAAAAACGGAACTCTTCATCCTTTTACAAAAGTAAAAGCAAACCATCTACCTCTTAACTAAACAACACTTAAGAATTAATGTCAGAAAAGACAGGAAAGGATAAGATATTTATCAACAAAACAGACAAGAAGGGGTGGGTTGGTGGCTCAGTTGGTTAAGCATCTGCCTTTGGCTCAGGTCATGATCCCAGGGTCTTGGGACTGAGCCCTGCCTGCATCAGGCTCCCTCTCAGTGGGGAGTCTGCTTCTCCTTCTCCCATTCCCTCTGCTTGTATTCCCTCTCTCACTGTCTCTCTCTCTCTCTGTGTCAAATAAATAAAATCTTAAAAAAAAAAAAAAGACAAGAAGAAAATGGAGGGGGGATACCAATTCATAAAACATACAACTCAAGGCAAAAAATATTAAATTTGAAAACTGTTATTGATAAAAAGAAGTAACCATGAATATTTTAGAAGCAAATAAAATAGCAAATTTTATAATTTAGAAACTCAAGAATATGTTGACAAGAAACAACTGTACCACACATTAAGTTAAAAATAAAGTAAGATAAATTTCAGTTAACTTTATACAATACAAATTAATTCTGGCCCAGTTTCATGGTCCATGAAAAATATACCTATAATATATAATATATTCCTATAACAAGGAAAAATATTCCTTGTTACCTGGTTCCTTCAGCAAACCTCCCACTTCTGGCTGAGGGGTTGCCTGGAAACATGTTACTACTGTCACATGAGGCTTTGACATTCTATTACCTAGAACCTTCTCCAGAGCATATTAACTGAAGGCAAGGCTAATGTGCTACTCCCCTTTTAATCACTGGACACTCATTCTAGTTTTGGCCTACCATTTATAGCTATGGAGCACTGCTTGGGGGACAAGGGTCAACTAGGCCTTTTTTCCCTCGTGGCCCATGCACTGAACTTCCAGTATACCTCAGGTCTGAGTCTACCTCTACTCTGGTCAAGATATAAGAGGCTGGAGTTGTAAAATTATCAAAAGCAGATTTTGATAGATAGGAAGAGCCAGCACAAGGGTGTAAAGAGGTGTAAAGTGTCAAGAGGTGCAATGGTCCCAGAAAGTAGGATTCAAATGACACTAGAATTGACAAAGATATGTTTATAACAGTAAACTTACTTCACATCGAATAAACCACAACCCCTGCCCTCAAGCAACTTCCAGAAAGGGAGCAAAAACACTTAACCTTATCACTTAAAGTTTAAAAAGTATGCTTGTGTGCATGATCTCACCTTTTGTTGAGTCCATAATCAAAGAAGCGAGACTGATACAAAGCAAAGGTCAAGCAAAGCTTTATTTCACGCCAAACATTGAGAATCAAACTGACCGTTCCAGGCTGCCTCTTACAGAGAGGGCGACCCCTCCCTGTCTTACAGACTAACTTATAGAGGAAAGGCCATGTGGTTGAGCCTGGCCACACACAGGTGGCCAATGAGATTGCAACACACAGAGAAAGCTGCACAGTCATGCTAGGTCCCACACGAGTGACCAATTGAATTACAGTTTACCCTATAGTAGTTATTTGAACTAGCCTATCACCTTGGTCAGAATTGGTGCCCAAAAGGCACCCAAAAGGCACCCAAAAGGCAGGGCCCACACTCCTTCATAGCTAGGGAGACAGTATGTACACCCCACTGATTGGCTGTCTCCACCTGGCCTGACCCGCCCTTGTATTTGGGCTTTGTTACCTGGGACTGGTTTCCCAGACTTGCTTTTAAGTAAGTCTCCTGGGGGGGTGGGGAGGGCAGGGTCAGATTAAGTTTTACTGCATAAACAACAAAATCACTGTTTAACCGGATGGCATCGCTCTGGCTCAATAGGCCCTTACACTTTCATAATTGTTCAATCAGGTAGGTCAAAAGCTATTGCTGTTCCTATCTTACAGATGAGGAAAACTGGAGGTTCATGATGGCTGACTTCCAGTCACAGCTAAGGCAGAATTAGGAGCTAGACCCAGGTCTCCTGAATCCAAATGCAGCACTCTTTTGATTCTTTTGAAAAAACAAATAAACAAACAAAATGTTATTTTCTACTACCTTGGATTTTCCATCGATGACTCTGTGGATCAGACTGACCAAAGACAGATTAGTAAGAGAAAAACAACCAGAAGTTTATTAACATGTGCACCTCACACACACATAGGAACACTTAGTGATAAGCAACTTACGGGGGTGGTTACAATATGGGCTTATGTAGGGGCGCCTGGGTGGCTCAGTGGGTTAAAGCCTCTGCCTTTGGCTCAGGTCATGATCCTAGGGTCCTGGGATCGAGCCCCACATCGGGCTCTCTGCTCAGCAGGGAGCCTGCTTCCTCTTCTCTCTCTCTCTCTCTCTGCCTGCCTCTCTGCCTACTTGTGATCTCTGTCTGTCAAATAAATACATAAAATCTTAAAAAAAAAAAGAATATGGGCTTATGTAGCATCTGAACAAAAGAATATATATTTAGAGAAGTGAGGAAACTAAGGAAAAGGACTTTGAGCTTCTAGGGGTGGCAAATTGTAGGAGAAAAAATATACTGGAAAAGGAATGGCAGACAAAGGCTAGTTTTAGTAAGGTTCATTACAGAGATTCCTCCCTGTGTCTTTGGGCTAATGAGGACCTTAGAGTTGTCTTTGGTGATTAACTTCTGTCCTTTCTAAGGGAAATGGAGGCACCTTTGTGAATGTATGTCCTGCTTTTAAGGCAAATAGAGGGAGGGCAGAGAGCTTTTCCTCTATTTGTTTCTTCTCAATTACTTTTGCCTCATTAACATCCTTACACCAGGCTGCCCTCTTTGAGGGCATATTTGGGCAGATTCTGCTACCCTTCACTTTCATGCTGCCTCTTAAAAAAAGTCAGTCCGTTACACTGGTTGCCTGCTTAGCTCTTCCTTGGCTTGCATTCCTGGGAATTGACATTTGGTGAGAATTCCGTGGGTCTGCTGCAGACTATTACTATAGCAGTAATAGGTCACAGACTCTTAGCTTTGTGACAGCTCAATGGCAGGCACAACGCCATGAAATAATTCCTTCAATCTCTTAGAATAAAGAGCATTGCCGTGAACTTTGGGGACCACAAGCGATCCCATGGAGATTTGGTCCAGCTGAGGTTCAGCCGGCTAGCCTCTGGAGTGGCAGACCAAATAGTTATGACCTGCCTCTGCTTCGAAAAGCTGGGAAGACTAGCTCTGCCTAGTCCCTCGTCTGCTAGCATGACAGCAATATTAACTTCAGGTTCCATTCCTGTCTCACGGCCCTGCCCTCAGCGTGTCAACAGGAGCCTGGTCATGTGAAGACTGATGTTCAGAATGCTTTGGGATTCTGAGGAATTCTTAACTTTTTTCAAATTAGGAACATTATTAGAAATTTTAAATAATTCTATGTATTGGTGTCTGAGCCACCCAGTAAGTCGGCAGTATTTAAGAACACGGAAATGACAGATCTCTTGGAGATCTGATTCCCAATTAAGATCAGTCAATTCTCTTCAGCACTGACTCATTTGTAAATATAACCAGAAGTGAAAACTGTTTAATTAGGAGTTTGAAGTCATAGAAAAGAGAGAAAAAGTTGAAAGAGATGAGCTCCAGCCAAGATTTTGAACCTAAACCAGTGAACTCACCTTGCCAAGCACCTGGGAGAATAATTAACTGCTTTAATCTTTCTTTTCAGGTTGTTGATACCTTAATGTACCTTAAAGAGAGAAGGTTTAATTTTTTTTTGTTTCCTATTCTAGAACTCTTTAAAATAATAGTCAGCTTTTATTTAAAGGGCCAGAGAACCTTTTGAAAGAGATAAGATACCATTATATTCTTTGTTTTTAATTCCTTAGTAAAACAAACTGCCTAATTAATAAACCTTTTAGATCAAGGTCAATTTATATGACCTATTTATAAGCTACTTATAAGTATGGTGGAACTAATAAAACATACTATAAAATATGTGCTTGTAAGCTACAATGTTAATTATCTGTAAAAAGAAACATTGATTATTGCATGTGATTCTTCCTCTGATGTATTCAAAGTAAATGTACACATAACTGCCAAAAGAATATGGTCTGGTAGGAAAAGGTGGACAGATAGAATGATCCTGCTTTTTTATTAAAGGCAAGCTTCCACTGAAAAGGAGAAGGGATTATTCGGGCTTCCTGTGTATATGTTCCTGAGTATATGCAATTGACAAGTATGCAGAGTCAAAATAATTTTGTTAATGTTCTTTTCCTTTTGTTCTCCGTGACTGGACTTAGGTCCAGGTGAGTGAGAGGCTCTGCTCTGAAGCCACCACCTTAGGGAGCTCTGCAAGGTACAACATATGCACACCAACCTTTAACCCCTCCTGGCACTAACACCGCTCTGGCCCCAGGGAAGTGCTTCTCTCCATCTCTTCTCAGTGGTCTCAAGACAGAAAGCTACCAGGCCTGCATTCCAGGAAGAATTACTGTGCTGCAGAGGCAGGGGACAGACGTGGCTTCACAGAACCAGGCAGAGTCCCTAGTGGCAGGACTCAGGTAGAAGGGAAGACAAATCCATCCCTCCCCTTGGAGGGCATGCATGCCAGAGGCTCTTGTGTGAAGAATCAGTTTCAGTTAGTGACAAATGTCAATTTTTTAGCCCCTTTTTGTGGTCCAAATCATGTTTCTGAAATTACTGATGAATCACCATCATATCTGCAACAGGTACCTAGTGGTTGAAAAGCCACTAATCCTGCAGTATTAGACAATTTATGCTCTTCTAAATTTGTATATATATGCACATATAGATGGAAATACTGATTCTTTAAATTGGCAAGTAGGATTGTTAATAGTTGTATTTTTATGAAAGTTTTTAAAAGATTAGATATTTTGTTATTTGTTAAATTTTACAATTCAGGTGTTTAACAGTTTTGACTTAAAATTCTAATATATATTAAGTATGATTTATATTTTAGCTTTAATTTTCATAGTGATTTTAAATATTTTATTGAAAAGAATTATTATAAGAGCATTAAAAATCTTTTAAAAATCTCAATTTCTTGCATTTGCTTTCATTTACACTTTGAAGAAAATGTATTCCTATTCTATATACTTCAAATGAAACAATTCAGGTGTTTAACAGTTTTGACTTAAAATTCTAATATATATTAAGTATGATTTATATTTTAGCTTTAATTTTCATAGTGATTTTAAATATTTTATTGAAAAGAATTATTATAAGAGCATTAAAAATCTTTTAAAAATCTCAATTTCTTGCATTTGCTTTCATTTACACTTTGAAGAAAATGTATTCCTATTCTATATACTTCAAATGAAAC
>NW_019154086.1:13153584-13158614 GCF_002288905.1 Enhydra lutris kenyoni
TGTATTATTCCTTTCTAATCCTTCAGACTAATGTGAATAATACATCAAATCATGGCTGAAATAGAAAATACCCTGGAGGTGAGAAAATAAAAATCGTGTAAAGGGAAAAATTTAGATTCCTAAAGAAATGATCTGCTTAACTTTTTAAGAACAGAAACAGTAAAAATAAAAGGATCTCTTGAAAACATGAACCACATAACATATTTCAAGAGGACATTATAAAATAATGATGTACTATAAAATAATGATGACTAACATAATGTAATAAAAAATGAATAAAATTAAAAAATAAAATAAAATCTTTATTTTTTTAACCTAAAAAATTATGGATCAAAACAATGACAATGAGCAAGGAAATTGTTCTCATCAAATACAAAATTTGAAAGGATTGATTTCTTCTATAAATGAAGATTTTAATTGATGATCCAAACAATGAGAATAAAAAAAAAAGATTATTCATATAAAATTCCCAACTCAGAAACAACAAATGCAACTCTGGCTTGCCCAATAAAGTAATTTACATTAAGTCAGAAAATTAAATAAAAATACAAAACTTAGAAGCTTTACTATGTTTATTAGAAAATTATCCTGGAAAATTATCATCATGTCCTTCCGATAGTGGAACATTTTCTAGAAAAACACAATTTGATTCAAATCATTATGATTTTCTGTTGAAGGAGTATGGCGCAAAATTTTGTTGGACATCACGAATTATTCAAATGGACAAAGAGACTATAAAAATTGACCTTTCTATTCTAAGTTTAAAGACAGAGTATTTTACTATTATTCTTAGGTGTTTCCCAACCAATTTTCCAGATCAGTTTTGATCAATACAGTGTTTGTGACTGAAACATTCACTTAACACACGTGTGTGTGTCTGCATACTCACACACACACACCCCTAAAACATAAAACATTTGCTCTCACAAAAATAAACACGCAATTACTAGAACTGAAACTATTTGAATAAATAATGAACAATGGGTAGTTTTAAATAAAGACAAGTAGGTACTAATATAGAACACTGGAATGATGTTGTGTAGCACATTTATTTTATGACCCTATTATCACCATATGATAAAAAATCGTGGAACGTTTCTAGAATTTGTAGAGTTTTTTTTTCGTTTTGTTTTGTTTTGTTTTGTTTTTAATTTAAGATTTCATTTATTTTTCAGAGAGAGAGAACACAAGCAGGGGGAGTGGCAGACAGAGGGAAAAGCAGGCTTCCTGCTGAGCAGGGACCCTGACTCAGGTCTGGATCCCAGGATTCTGGGATCATGACCTGAGCCAAAGGCAGATGCTTAATGACTGAGCCACCCAGACCCCCTGTAGAAGGTATTTTAAATGGTGTTACTAGAACGGTCAAACAGGTAAAACACTTTTTTAAATATTGTAATAAAAGTTACTACTTAGGATTGACTACTTAAATACTCTTAATTAAGAATTGATAATGCCTATTAATGGAATTGGCTGTTTTCTTTCTTTCCTAGGACCAGCTTTGTTAATTATGAAAGTTAAGATCACAAGAAGGCAGAGGAGGCAGGCAGTGAGAGAGGAAGGGAAGCAGGCTCCCTGCTGAGTAGAGAGCCAGATTCAGGGCTTGATCACAGGACCCTGAGATCATGACCTGAGCTGAAGGCAGAAGCATTAACCCACTGAACCACCCAGGCGCCCCAAGATATATACCTTTAAGATATATCATACAATAATAAAATAACAAGCCTTGACACCTGGGTGGCTCAGTCTGTTAAGCATCTGCCTTCAGCTCAGGTCATGATCCCAGGGTCCTGGGATTGAATCCCTCACTGAGCTCTTTGCTCAATAGGGAGCTGTTTCTCCCTCTGCCTGCTACTCAGCCTGTTTGTGCTCTCACTCTCTGACAAATAAATAAATAAAATCTTAAAATAAAAAGGAAAGTAACAAGCCATTGTTCATAGTTTAATTATATAATTACACAATGTAACTATAAAATGTATTTTTGGAGTTAGGAATCAATATATAGGACTTTATAGTATATTTATCATACCTGGGGGGTGCAACCCAGAATATCCAGTTCTCTATTTAAAAAGTTACCTTGTCAATTCACAGTAAATCTGTAAAAATAACCTTTGAATATAAAAGTAAATATTCAGCTTTATTCCTGAGAAATGAAGAATGCAAATTAAAACTATACTAAGATGCGATCTCTCACCTGTCAAATTGGTAAAAACTGAAAAGAAGAACAATATTCTTTTGCAAGGCTACAGAGACATAGGCACTTTTATATATTGCTGGTGGGAAAGAAACCTGGCACAACAATTATGGGATAAA
This sequence comes from Enhydra lutris kenyoni, assembly GCF_002288905.1. Taxonomy (NCBI): domain Eukaryota; kingdom Metazoa; phylum Chordata; class Mammalia; order Carnivora; family Mustelidae; genus Enhydra; species Enhydra lutris. Next base: position 13,155,895 of record NW_019154086.1, read on the forward strand.
AGTTAGCAATATCTAAAGTAACAACACATGTGTTTACATTTTGACCCAATGATCCTGTTTCCTGGAATTTTTGCTAAAGATATCTTTGCTAAAGAATTTTTGCTAAAAGATACACCTCCAATAATATGAAAATGCATATACACAAGATCATCAGTTGTCACTGAAAAATGTTGCAAACAACCTGAATCCCATCCATAAGAGTTGTTGAACAGACTATGGTACATTCTCATAGTAAACATTCTTATTTAAAAAGGGTGAGGAAGATAAATTTATGAGCTAATGTGGACTGGTTTTCAGGATATTGTTAAGCACAGCATTAGGCATTTAATTAATAATGTTTGTGGTAGGTTAAAGCTTTTTAAAAATGTATAATTATTGTGTTACTTTTCACAGGCTTGGTAAATATTCTTTTTTAAAACTTATTTTGTCTTTATGTCAGGGTAATAAAACATGTATTGGCTTTTATTTGATTTTTCTGATAGGTTTTCCACCAAAACTACCCTAAAACATTTTTCTAAAGCAGGAGTTCCCAAGTTGGCTGAGTATCACATCAGCCACAGACCTTTAAGAAAACAGAGATTTAAAAAAAGAAAAAGAAAGAAAAGAAAAGAGAAATAGAGATTTCTTGGCCACCCATAAGTCTGGGTGCTGTCCAGAAATCTCTTTTCCAAGGCCCTGTGGCTGATTCCGAGCATCACCCAAGTTTAGGAAACTCTGCTGAGAGTATGTATGCAAAATAGGAAAAGAATAAATTCTTTTTCTGTGGTTTTTGTTTAGAAGCTTGTGGAATTATTAGTCATATCATAACCATGGTCCATAATCAAATATGGTCTATTTGGCCAAAAGTGTCTCATCCTGAAATTGGAGGATTTTAAAGGAAAACTAACAGCAGTGAAGAATTCTGTTCGTCTCATGCAGAAGTTTAGTGTGGTGATGCCTGTACTTGAAGCCAGTCCACAGAGATGGATCCTGATCCTAACGCATCCATGGCTTGTGAGTCCCCAAGGTTGTTAATGTCAGTATCTGGTTTCTCTTCTGTAAAATGTGCACAGTTTGGTATTTTTCACATAGTACTGGGAATCAGTGAAGATACACAGATAAAATATTCGTAGAACCTAGTAAGTATTCTAGTTCTGAACATTTAAGTATTCTATATTAAATATTTATATTAAATATTATTCATACTTAATATTTATATATATTATATAAATGTTTATATATAATATTATATATTTATATTAAATATTATTTATATTAAATTAATATGGAATATTAAACATTCTATATTTAAAGCCAAATTGTGTCTCTATTCATTACAGTTTTTAAAAGTTTAATTCTATATTTAGATTACACCACTTTTATATATTTGTATATATGTACATATGTATGTATGTATCTACTTATCTACTTACCTATCATCTTTTCCATTCATCCATCACTCCCTTAATATTCCCTATAAATTAAAACAAAGCATGAACGTAGGTTACTTGGGAATACTGTTTGCTTTTATTAATGTCAGTGTCTGCATGAGGTGACTCACAGAAAATTTGAAGTAGAGTCGTAGACTAACCACCTAAGCAATATGGAAATAACTCTACTGATGATGAACAGGAGCTCCACGCTTCTTTGAAAGGCAGATGAATAATTATGTTCCATATGATCTAATATAAACATTTACATCTGTTAAACATATATCTTTCATAAATCCTGGCAGAATCGAATACAATTCACAGTTATATTATTATATAATTGCCTTATTTTCTGATGCATATTGTGTGCTATTATTTCAGAAAACATACAAGTAAAATCATATTTATCTTAGATAAATACATCCTGCATATTTTCAATAAAGTGAGAGAAGTCACCATAATAATTTAAAAACCACATATGGTTGAGAAAAATGCCAAAGGGGGGAAATTAATTTTGATTCTGATAGTATGTTTCCTGAGCTGGAACAGAATCCTGATTTGCTGGTGCAATTCACACCTCTTCATTACTGCTATTAGCAATTCTTAATCTACTTCTGGAGTCTATAAAACCTTAGTGTATCAGGGAGATGCCAAAATCATATATAATTCTTGATGCTGTGTTATGAAAGTGATTTATTAATAAGCAATATTCAGGCCTCCATGATGAAGTGTGGAGTCCAAATCAATTCACAGAAGGCAGTTCTCAATCTTTCATTTTTCTTTTCATTTTCTTTTTAAAATATCTTCAAAGTAAAATCATGATTATTACAATTCTGAAGCACATTTCAAGTTGGGAACATCATGTTAACTTACTTATCAAGCAATCATATTCTGAATTCTGGTTTTTGGAAAGGTGGCTTTCACACTTTTTGATTGAGAACTACAAGAAAGATATTTTACGTCCTGACATAGTACACAGACCATCCTCCACAGCAACACACACACACACACACATGTGGGGTGAGATCTTGGAGAAGCCTAACTTCACTCTTGATAAAATTAAAATGATCAAGAATTTTTCAAATGGAAAATGAGTCTTAGAGTACGTGTGTATAGATGCGGACATTGAGGGCAGAGAAAGGCACTTTTCCAGAAGAGACAAAATTAGAAGTAAAACGTACAAGGTCTAATGCTGGTTCTCCTACTTCTTTTTTTTTTTTTTTTTTAATTTTACTTTTCATAAACATATAATATCTTTTTATCCCCAGGGGTACAGGTCTGTGAATCGCCAGGTTTACACACTTCACAGCA
>NW_019154086.1:13163614-13188230 GCF_002288905.1 Enhydra lutris kenyoni
GGTTGATTTTCTGTTTCTAGAGTTGCTGTTCTTCTTCTCTTTGATCTCCCGTTGGATTTGTAGGTGTTTGCAATCTTTAGATAAGCTATCTAGCTGATCTCCCACTACCTGAGGTAGTCTCAGCCTGCTACTTCTCCGCCATCTTGACTCTTCCCCCCTAAATAAAATGCTTAATCCCCAAAGAGATCTAGAGCTCACCAGGACTCTGCCAGATGGAAAACTGAAGCCAGCTGCCGTAAGGACTCTGTGGAATATGTCAGGCTGACCGGTGGTTGATTACAAAAGGATGTAACTCAGGAACAGCCAAACGGAAGATTTAGGTAGCTCGAGGTCTGGAGAAAGAGCAAGCAGCTTCCCCGACCTCCCCAGGCCGCCACTCTCCCCAAACATCTGGTTCTCCTACTTCTTTGTAGTCATATTCTAGGTGTTCTCTTATTTGAAGAAAAAAAAAAAAAAGCTAATGTATTAGTCTTTTTGGGGTTATAACAAAATGTCAGGTGGCTTATAAACAACAGAAATTTACTTCCCATAGTTCTGGAGGTTGGGAGTCCAAAATCATGGTGATGGGGGATTTGGCGTCTGGTGAGCATCAATGTTCTAAACCAAATCTTTTCACCCTAACCTCACATGGTGGAGGGCATAACCGAGCTCCTCAGAGTTGTTTATAAAAGCCCTAATCCCAATTCATGAGGGCTTTGCCCTCATGACCTAATGGTCTTCTAGAAGCCCTACTTTCAAATACTATCACATTGGGGATTAGGACTGAACATATGAACTTTCGGGGGATGCAACTGTTCAGTCCACAGGACTTACCTTTTTTTTTTTTTTTTTCCCTTTATGTACCAAGTCCTTTACAATGTCCTGATTAGGAATTGACAGTTTTGTTTTATTGATAAAGAAATAAAGGCTCAGAGATACTAACACCTTGCCCAATGTCACACGGCTTGTAATTGGTGAAAACTATGTCCGTTTGGTTCCAAAACCAACACTACTCTGTTACTCTGCACAATTTCCTTCTATTCTTCCATAGCACAGTAGAGTTGACCTCATTATTGTCCTTTTAAAAATAAGAAAAGAACCTCAGGGAGACGACTTTATGAAGGTCACATAGAAAGCCTTTCACGTTTTGATTTGATTTTCATCCATAAAATAGAGCTATTTCACCTCTGAGAAATATATAGAAGAAACCAAATAAAATTGAATGTCATAAATATAATGTGAGAAGGAGTAAAATCTTGATTAATAAGAAAGTGCCAGGCCACTATGGCTAATTGAAGGTTAACTAGAGGCTTCTTTTTGCTTTAACCTTTGATGCTAAAAATCCTTTCAAAATAGATGGAGCCACATTCTGGTTCATATAAGTTTAGTGTAATGAACACAATTAAACCTTGCTCTGAGTGGCTTTTTTTTTTTTCCAATTTTTGTATATCCTTACAGATTAAGATCATACAGGAAATTGATTTACATTTTTATGGAGAACAGGAAGAAAATTAAATGTGGCTCTTTTGATCAAGTCTATAGTAGGATTTTACATGACCTCTTTCTTTAAAATAAAACAAAAACATCTTGGCCTGGTTGTTTTGTTTCTTTGATACTGATTCAAGGAGCTTTGTCTGTAGAAGTCTACATTTGAATTATACCTATGTCTTTCCCTCTCCAAATGGAATTTTAGGTACTATTACCTTTTTTTTTTTTTCTTATGTAGAGTATTCCCTTATATCCAGGAAAATATGTATTTATTACTTTATGGATTGTTTGGAGAAAATAAAATCTGTAAACTCACTAATTCATTAGTAAGAATATTAAAGGTTCAAATTTCCCACAGAAAAACCAGTGAAATGCCCACACTGAACAGTTGACCTTAATCACCCTTTGTGCACACTGCCACCCATCAACCTTCCATTTATGTACCATCTATAATCTTCCCTATTCTCACCGACAGATATTTTTTGGAAGAGAGGGATGAATAATTTGAATGGGAACAAGTTAAAGGCATAATAAAAAGGCCATATACCAGAAGTGGCTACTAGGAGTTCTTTGGGTGACTTTGTTGGCTGGTCAAAATCATAGCATTTACATTTTAGCAAAATAATATTAGAAATTATTACTGCTGAAATTAATGATTTTTAAAATAGAACCTAAAATATCTTAGAAACATTTACTCTGTCACAAGACTATAGTTTAAGTATCTAACCATTTATTTACCTTTCAGAATGGCACCCTAGATTTGATTCTTATGGGGGCCTTTCTCAAAACGCTAGATTGGTGGAATATTGGCTATTCAAGTCTGACTAGGAGTCATCTGAGTTCTACTTCTATAATACTGCATTTGTTGCATTTGTCTTGAGTGAATCTTTCATTCCAGGTATATTCTTAGCACCCTAAAAAGGTAAATAAATAAAGCCAAGAATTGGTAGAGTGCATATAATACTATTTTGTGTATGCCTGCTTATAAATATCTGTATTTGCAGAAGAATTTTATTTTTTTAAAGCTTACTTATTTCCTTTTTTTAGTAATCTCTACATCTAACATGGGGCTTGAATTCATGACCCTGAGATCAAGAGTCACATGCTCTTCTGACTGAGTCAGACAGGTACCCCCAGAAGAATTTTATTTTTAATTACTTAGGAAGTTTGCTTTCCTTACTTAGGAAGATGTTATAACAGCAGTATCTAGCCCTCTCCTGTGTATAACCATTGATTATTGATTTCTATTCAAAGGAGCCAAAATATTTGTATATCCAAATTAGTTTAGGTCAGTTTATAATAAGAGATATCAAAATAAAGCTTGAATAAGCATTCGTTTTTTCTTAAGATTTTATTTATTTGACACAGAGAGAAAGATCACAAGTAGGCAGAGAGACAGGCAGAGAGAGGGGGAAGCAGGCTCCTCCCGGAGCAGAGAGCCCAATGTGGGGCTCTATCCCAGGACCCTGAGATCATGACCTGAGCTGAAAGCAGAGGCTTAACCCACTGAGCCACCCAGGAGCCCCTGAATAAGCATTCCTAAGGACACTCAACCAGTTGATTAACTAGATGTTCAATAAAACCTCTCCTACTCTAGAAACACAGAACTCTTCATATAAGTTTATATTCAGAACATTCCTATAAAGGAATCACTCTTCTGGAACACTTTGATGATTAGAATTTACTTCGCCAAGAAAAAATTTGCTCGTACCTATATTCTTGGATTGACGATTCTTCTATGGAAGTCATGTTGCTATAATAGGCATAACTTAAGTGAGAATACAGAAATTGTGATGAGAACAAAAGCCCAGTATTTCAATGGAAGAAGCTATATGTGGACTGATCATCTGGTGAGGCAGTAACAGAGCATGGCAACAGAAAGAGAAGCTGAGAAGTTGCCCCAGCCAGCGTGAAAAGTGACTTGAAGGTTGGATGCATACAATCTTATGAAAGTCCTCTTTTTCCCTCTCCATGGCCCCCTTAGGCTTACTGCTGCAATTCAGAACTTCCATTTGCAGGCTGAGCTTAACATTTACCTGAATCTCTCATTATAACATTAAAAAATTGTGGGGAAGATACCAAGTGATCTAGCAGGGAGATCCATAACCAGGCACCTAATTCAAACAGGCTTGGTAGACATAAGATTCTCATTTTCAACATATCACTTGGAAAAGCCAAATAAGTGCCTTTTGTGTCTAGTTGGAAAGAGTTAACAAGTCCATGTAAAACCCAAAATTATATTTTGTGGCAGAAAATCTGGCTCCATGTTTGTGACTGTTATTTATGTTATTAAGAGGGTTAAATGTCACTTATATTTATCACCACATTTGTAGAGTTGGATATCAGATATCCAATTTTTCAAAAGTGTCATATTTTGTGGTTGGAGACATATTCTACTAACCACTCCTTTCTCTAACACTTGTCAAGGTGATGACAGAGAGAGAAAGTTGCCTAACCTGATGAAATTCCACTACCCCAATTTTTCTACCTTATCTAAATGAGTCTAGGTCAGCATCTTTCTTTTCTGCTTTCTTCCATCTGTTCTTTTTCCACACTTGCCTAATTTATAATTTGACTGATACTCTGGCTACTAACCATATTGTTAAAAAGAGAAGGAAAACATTATATTTTAAAATTTTTTTTTAAAGATTTTTATTTATTTATTTGACAGAGAGAGATCACAAGCAGATGGAGAGGCAGGCAGAGAGAGAGAGAGGGAAGCAGGCTCCCCGCGGAGCAGAGAGCCCGACGCGGGACTCGATCCCAGGACCCTGAGATCATGACCCGAGCCGAAGGCAGCGGCTCAACCCACTGAGCCACCCAGGCGCCCTATATTTTAAAATTTTTAATAAAATAGATTTAAGTAATATAAAACTTTTTTTCAAAATCTAGAATATGATATATTCTACGGGACAAATGACCCTATTTCTTCAACAAATAAATACCATAAAAGGAGGTGAGATTATTACAGACTGGAAGAAATTTAAGAGACATTACAACAAAAAGAAGTGAGTGGCCCTTGCTTTAATTTCAAATGGAACAAACCTAATATATTAAAGACATTTCTGAGAGAATCAGTTGAGATTTAATAATCTAATGACTTTAAGATACTAAGGAGTTTATGCTGTCGGCTGTTAATGATGTTGATATAACTTTAATTGAACTTGCAAGATAGCAAGGGGAATCCTGATCACAGCAGAAGCCCAGGGCAAGGTGGCAAGGAAAATGACTAGTTCCATGGCAGCAACGAATGTTCACTGTGGGAAGCCCAAGGACAACAGAAGGGCACACCTGACCAGAGCTCCTTTGTGTCTTTTCAACCCATTGCCTGTGTAAGGGCATAGAGGTTGCCTCTACACTTACTGAACACCACCCAGAAGTTGTTCCATAGCTTCTGGCACAACATTAAAAATAGAAGGGGAGCAGAGGCTTGAGGAGATAAGCTTCAGGAGACTAGGATAATGGTAAAAACATGGTTTCAAAGGCTTGTTATATGCCTTACACTGTAAAGGCATTAGCCCCAAGTTAACTTTTCTTTAAAATGTTGAAAGATGCAAAGCAGAGGTCCCTCCTTAACCTGGAGAAAAGCCATATAATCTACAAAATGATCATTTTCTTAAACCCAGCAGAGAGCTGAAGTCACAAGGCATTAAAGTAAACTGAATTCCACACAAAGATGAGCCTCATCTAAAGAGAGCCAGCATACACAAACATACTCACCTTTATCAGAGCACAGGACATATGACAAAGATGACAAAAAGAAATGAGCTGAAGCCTAACAAATTTTTAAAGACCAAGTGTGGCATCCTGGTTTAGAATAGCTGGTAAACCCAGACACAAGAGAAGTTCACACTCTCTCACATCTTTCCTGCAGACCTCCATCAGGTGCCTAGAAAATTGGAGACAGGGCAAGTGACAAGGTAGAGTTCTGTTCAGTGGCTCAAGTGAAGGAGGAGACTTGGCAGCTGCTAATAAGCAAGCTAAATCTGTGCTAATTTTCTGTATGGTTCCTTTTTACAAAACCAAAGTCTTAATATGCTAAGAAGGGGAAATAAGCCCTCTCATCCCCAAAGCATGGGTAAAGATACATTGCTTCTGGTGTAAGAGTAGAAGTAGAATCTGTGTGACTCTGTAAGGGGAAGGGAAGCCTCTCATCCTGAGGACACAGCCAGAGATCCATTCTCGCTGAGCTAGAGGTAGAAGCAAAACTTCTTCTACTTGAACCTGGTGTCCTACCCTCCTGGCAAAAAGAGATCTGTTATTACCAGAGAAAAGTCAGGAAATCTTTCCCTACAACCGCATAGAGTTTGGCTGCCACAGAAAAGAGAATCAGGAATGGAAAGAAAGCCCTATCCCTAAAGCCCAGGCAAAAAATTCTGCTGAAAACTGACCAAAAAAAACAAAATCTGCCCAAGTTACATGACAAATCTAGCACTAAATGACAAGCACAAACAATGTCCCATTGGACAAGAGCCAGGAGAGAAACACTCTGTGGCATAGCTCTGCAGGTACTACCAAAATCTGAGGGGAGAATTTGAACCCTGAGAAAAATCCTCCAGCAACTCAGGCAAGCCCCAGCAGACAGAAGCCAAACACTGGAAGACCTAAAGCTTATGCTATACCGAAAACAGCTGTTCCAAGAAAAAGTCAAAGCCCAGATCAACTCTTAATATAATGGAATCCACTCCTTACACTAAGAGCTTCACTGATGAGGCAAGTAAAGAGCTGGAAGGGTTACCATTTCAGGGTTGCCACATACATCAGATTCTATAGTTCTTTTCCACACAGTGTCATTCAGTCAAACACTACAAGACACACAATGAAGCAAGGGAAGAAGAAGAAGAAGGAAGAGGAGGAAGAGGAGGAGGTGGAGAAGAAGAAGGGGGTTCACTGTCTATAGCTGAGTAACAAAACTAGAGAAATGACCCAGATATTAGAACAATCAGATGGGTTTTTAAAATATCAATGATGAATGTGTTAGAGTTTCTAGTGGAAAAGGTGAATTACATATAGGAAAAGATGAGAATTATAGTAGAGAGAAAGAAACTATTTTTTAAAAGTTGAATATGTGTTAGTAAAAAAGAAAATACTGTCATTTGCAAATATCTTCTCCCATTCTGTGGGTTGCCTCTTTGTTTTCTTGACTGTTTCCTTTGCTGTGCAGAAGCTTTTGATTTTGAAGAAGTCCCAAAAGTTCATTTTCGCTTTTGTTTCCTTTGCCTTTTGGAGACATATCTTGAAAGAAGTTGCTGTGGCGGATATTGAAGAGATTACTGCCTATGTTCTCCTCTAGGATTCTGATGGATTCTTGTCTCACGTTGAGGTCTTTTATCCATTTTGAGTTTATTTTTGTGTACGGTGTAAGAGAATGGTCGAGTTTCATTCTTCTACATATAGCTGTCCAGTTTTCCCAGCGCCATTTATTGAAGAGACTGTCTTTTTTCCACTGTATATTTTTTCCTGTTTTGTCGAAGATTATATGACCATAGAGTTGAGGGTCCATATCTGGGCTCTCTACTCTGTTCCACTGGTCTATGTGTCTGTTTTTATGCCAGTTGATATCCAGGATCTATAAAGAACTCCTCAATCTCAACACACACAAAACAGATAATCATATCAAAAAATGGGCAGAAGATATAAACAGACACTTCCCCAATGAAGACATACAAATGGCTATCAGACACATGAAAAAATGTTCATCATCACTAGCCATCAGGGAGATTCAAATTAGAACCACATTGAGATATCACCTTACACCAGTTAGAATGGCCAAAATTAGCAAAGACAGGAAACAACATGTGTTGGAGGGGATGTGGAGAAAGGGGAACCCTCTTACACTGTTGGTGGGAATGCAAGTTGGTGCAGCCACTTTGGAGAACAGTGTGGAGATTCCTCAAGAAATTAAAAATAGAGCTTCCCTATGACCCTGAAATTTCACTACTGGGTATTTACCCCAAAGATACAGATGTAGTGAAAAGAAGGGCCATCTGTACCCCAATGTTTATAGCAGCAATGGCCACGGTCGCGAAACTGTGGAAAGAACCAAGATGCCCTTCAACAGATGAATGGATAAGGAAGATGTGGTCCATATACACTATGGAGTATTATGCCTCCATCAGAAAGGATAAATACCCAACTTTTCTAGCAACATGGACGGGACTGGAGGAGATTATGCTGAGTAAAATAAGTCAAGCAGAGAGAGTCAATTATCATATGGTTTCACTTATTTGTGGAGCATAACAAATAGCATGGAGGACAAGGGGAGTTAGAGAGGAGAAGGGAGTTGGGGGAAATTGGAAGGGGAGGTGAACCATGAGAGACTATGGACTCTGAAAAACAATCTGAGGGGTTTGAAGTGGCGGGGGGTGGGAGGTTGGGGGAACCAGGTGGTGGGTATTAGAGAGGGCACGGATTGCATGGAGCACTAGGTGTGGTGCAAAAACAAGGAATATTCTTATGCTGAAAATAAAAAAAAAAAATATATATATATATATATATATATATGGGGATAATTGTAGAAATAATCCTTGAAGAATTATAAACTCTGAGATAATTCCTATGAAAACTACACAAGTTACCCTATTTTAAATAATTATGCAGAAGCTATGCATGTTTGGTTGACTATCAGGCTCAATGCATAAATCAATATATTTATCAATAAAAAAAAAGAAAATACTATCAAAGATGAAGATTTCCTTCACTGAGCTTATCGGCAGATGGGATACTACTGAAGAAATAACCAGTGATTTAGAAGATAGATAAATAAAAATTATCCAAAATAAAACATAAATAGAAAAGAAAGAGAAGAAGGGAGGAAGGGAGGAAGGAAGGAAGGAAAGAAGGAACGAAGAGAAGGAAGAAAAGAAGGAAGAGAGGAAAGGAGGGAGGAAGGAAGACAGAGAACAATATATACAAGAGCCATGCTGGGGCACCTGGGTGGCTCAGTGGGTTAAGCCTCTGCCTTCAGCTCAGGTCATGGTATCCCCAACAAAACTATTTTTTTTTTTTTCAAAAGACAAAACCATATTTTTTTCCTTGCATACCAACAATTGTGGAGAGAATTCTTTGGCAGAAGAGCTGTGCTAGAAGTATTAAAGGAAGTTCTTCAGGCAGAAGGTTTGGCACTCGATAAATTTAGATTTATACAAAGTGAGGAGTACTAAAAATGATAAAAACAAATATAAATATATTTTTCTTATCCACTTTAGAAGATAGTTGATTGCTTAAAGCAAAAATAGAAATGATATATTATGGATTTTTTAACATATTAAGAAGTAAAATTAGGGGCTCCTGGGTGGCTCAGTGGGTTAAAGCCTCTGCCTTTGGCTCAGGTCATGATCCCAGGGTCCTGGGATCGTGTCCCACATCAGGCTCTCTGCTCAGCAGGGAGCCTGCTTCCTCCTTTCTCTGCCTGCCTCTCTGCCTACCTGTTATCTCTGTCTGTCAAAAAAAATAAATAAAATCTTAAAAAAAAAAAAGTAAAATTATGTCAACTATAGTACATAAGATGGAAAAAGGAAATAGAATCATACTGTTGTAAGGTTCTTATACTTACATGGAATAGTACAATATTATTTAAATGTAAAGAGTAAGATAAAGATGTTTATTATAAATCCTGGAGCAATCATTATATATAAACACACACATACACATATATATACACACACATACTCACATACACACACATACATATAATTTATAAGTCTTGCTATAAGTGAAGGCAAATGGAATAATAAAACTCAAGCCAAAACGAGATAGAAAAAAAGGGAAAAACAAAGAACAAATGAAACAAAAGAAAACAGTATCAAAGTGGTAGTTTTAAATCCAATCACACCAATAATTACAGTCTAAATAAAATTTCTGGTCAGTATCCAAAATATATAAAGAACTTATAAAACTCAAGATCCATAAAATAAATAATTGAGTAATAAAATGGGCAGAAGCTATGAACAGACGTTTCCCCAAAGAAGACATCTAAATGGCTAAGAGACACATGAGAAGGTGCTCAACATCACTCATGATCAGGGTAAAGCAAATCAAAACTGTAATGAGATATCACCTCACACCTGTCAGAATGGATAAAATCAACAACACAAGAAATAACAGGTGTTGGCAAGGATGCGGAGAAAAAGGAACCCTTGTGCACTGTTGATAGGAATGGAAACTTATGCAGTCACTGTGGAAAACAGTATGGAGGTTCCTCAAAAAGTCAAAATAGAATTACCTTATGATCCAGCAATTGCACTACTGGGTATTTACCCAAAGAATATAAAAATACTAATTCAAAGGGATATACATACACCCCTATGTTTATTGCACCATTATTTATAATAGTCAAGATATGGAAGCAGCCCAAGTGTCCATTGACTGATGAATGGATAAAGAGGATGTATATATATACACAATGGAATATTATTCAGTCATAAAAAAATAAAAGCTTGCTATTTACAATGACATGGATGGAGCTAGAGAGTATTATGCTAAGCAAAATAAGTCAGTCAGAGAAAGACAAATACCATATAATTTCTCTCACATGTGGAATCTAAGAAATGAAAAAAACAAATGGGAAAAAGAGAGAGAAAGATAAGGAAACAGATTTAGTTATAGAGAACAAACTGATGGTTACTAGAGGAGGGGGGCGGGGGGATAAGTTAAATAGGGGAGGGGGATTAAGGAGAGCACTTGTGATGAGCACCAGGTAATGTATGGAAGGACTGAATCACTATATTGTACACCTGAAACTAATATTACACCGTATGTTAACTAACTGGAATTGAAGACTTAAAGACAATTCTGAAAATTACAATGAAAAAGCAGATAGTACCAAATTGAATACAAAAAATATTTCTTTCCAACTATATGTCAGAAAAGATAAATTATCTAATGTAATTATATATGATGCATTATTTATTACAATATTATATATATTATATTACATATTTAACATAAATTATATGTTATCTTTAATATTGCTACCTTAAATGTTTTGTAGAATTTTTCATTGAAACCATCTAGGCCTGGGCACCTGGATGGCTCAGTTGCTTAAGCACCAAACTCTCGATTTCAACTCAGGTCATGATCTCAGGGTTCTGGGGTTGAGTCATGTCAGACTCCCTGCTCAGCAGGGAATCTGCTTCAAGATTCTCTCTCTCCCTTTGCCCCTTCCCCTATTTGCTCCATCTCTCTCTCTCAAATAAACAAATAAATTAAAAAAAAATAAAGAAAGAAAAAAGAAACTATCTAGGCCTAAAGGTAAAAAGGGTTTAACTCTGAATTCGATTTCATTAATACATATAGAGCTATTTGGCTACAGTTTCTTCTTCTTTTTTTTTTAAGATTTTATTTATTGTTTTGAGTGAGAGAGAGAAAGAGAAAAAGAGGGTATGGGGAGGTGGATGCGGTGGGGGAAGGGGCAGAAGGAGAGGCAGAAAGAATCCCAAGCAGATACTGTGCTAAGCACAGAGCCTGACAACCTGACATCCCTACCCGAGCAGAAACCAACATTGGATGCCCAACCAACTGCACCACCCAGGTGCCCTGGCTACAGCTTCTTCTTGAGAAATTTTTGGTAATTTATGTTTTTCAAGGAATTTGTCTATTTTATCTTAGCTATGAGATTCACTGGCATAATTTTGTTCATATTCCCTTACTAGCCTTTTAATTCCTATAAGATATGTAATGATGTCCCGTTCTTTATTCTAGATATTGATTCTTTTCTCTTTCTTCTTTCACTTTTGCCTTTTCTGTGTTAGTAAGTCTGGCTAAATAGTTTTATAGGGCTGAATAGATAGTATCCTGATGGCTCTCAAGGTTTTGGTTTTAAATGTTACATAGAATTTATAATATAAGTTCTAAAGAGCTAGAAGCAAAATGGAAAACTTGCAGAGTAACAATTTTATAATAACATAATAATAGAAATAGCAGGCATTCTATTTTCAGATGGCAAAAATCTAAGGAGATGAGTAAGTATCCTTTATATCATCTGACTGTTAGCATAACTAGGAATATAATGTTTCACTTGAAGAAATGCATTTTTGTAGTAAAAAATAAACTTGAATAAAAAGCGGTCTTGGGTACTTTGTGGCTCAACATCATGATGTAAAAACAAACCAACAAACAAACAAACAAAGGAATCTACATTTTATCCTAGGTGTTAAAACCTGTCCACCCAATTAAATAAGATGGTCATGATAAGGCATGTTAATAAAAACCTCCATGAACTCTACTATGTAATATATATTTCTAATTCCTTTCTTCAGATAACCTAATTTCTCTCTCAGATCTTCCAAATTAAGAAATGACACATCATTGTTATGACACAATGAGGTAAGACTTCAAAGTATGAGTGGGTGTCAGGCGGAGAGTACTGCTAACAAAAAAAAAAAAAAAAAAAAAAGTAGATTGGAGTCCCAAATACCATTTTAAAAAATAGTCATGTCTATTGCTCTCAATCACTTCTTGCTAAAAATGAAATATCACGGGATATAAAGTGTCAGGGAGGCAGTCAAGAGACTTCCTTTAGATTTTTCATTGCATAAAATTAATTGGCTCAATTGAAGTTGGAGGATTGTCTAGGGGTTTCTGATAAATGCGCTTTAAAAATCATGTAGTAGTAGGTTTTGAAGTGAGAGGGAGATCTATTTATTAGTACAGCTGTTCCGTGGAGGCATTTGCAATTTGGTCAAACTAATTCTAGAAATAAATCTTCCCATCAGAAGTTGCGTGCATTGCCAATAAAGTAAATGTAAGATAAAGCCAGTGCACAGAGGAAAATGTTGTAGGTGAGGTACCATTTGTTTCTTTTTGTTCGTTTGTTTATTTTTATTTTTATTATTTTTAACAGAGTTTATGTATTTATTTGACACAGAGAGAGAGAGCACAAGAAGGATGAGCAGCAGGCAGAAGGAGCTGGAGAAGCAGGCTTCCCGCTGAACAGGAAGGCCAATGTGAGGCTCGATCCCAGGGCCCTGGGATCATGACCTGAGCTGAAGGCAGATGCTTAACCAACTGAGCCACCTACGTGCCCCTGTTTGTTTAGGTGAGTTCAGAAAAGTTAATCTATTTTTCCTGTTGTGGTGCAGAGTAAGTATAAGGCTCTCATCCTGGATATAGAGTCTCCATTAAGGGGAATGGCCCTCAGTGTCATCTGGTTCTCCTTCTTGTATAGCAACATGTTGTTTCATAGATCAATGGAACAGAACAGAGAACCCAGAAATGGACCCTCAACTCTGTGGTCAACTAATCATCAACAAAGCAGGAAAGAATGTTCAATGGAAAAAAAACACAGTCTCTTCAACAAATGGTGTTGGGAAAACTGGACAGCCACATGCAGAAGAATGAAACTGGACCATTTCCTTATACCACACGTGAAAATAGACTCAAAATGGATGAAAGACCTCAATGTGAGACAGGAATCCACCAAAATTCTTGAGAACACAGGCAGCAACCTCTTCGACCTCAGCTGCAGCAACTTCTTCCTGGAAACATCGCCAAAGGCAAGGGAAGCAAGGGTAAAAATGTACTATTGGGGTTTCCTTAAGATCAAAAGCTTTTGCACAGCAAAGGAAAAAGTCAACAAAACCAAAAGACAACCAACAGAATGGGAGAAGATATTTGCAAATGACATATTAGGTAAAGGGCTAGTATCCAAAATCTATAAAGAACTTATCATACTCAGCACCCAAAGAACAAATAATCCAATAAAAAAATGGACAGAAGACATGAACAGACATTTCTGCAAAGAAGACATCTAAATGGCCAACAGACACATGTAAAACTGCTCCACATAACTCAGCATCAGGGAAATACAAACCAAAACCACAGTGAGATACCACCTCACACCAGTCAGAATGGCTATGTTGGTGAGAATGCAGAGAAAGGGGAACCCTCCTACACTGTTGGTGGGAATACAAGCTGATGCAGCCACCCTGGAAAACAGTACAGAGCTTCCTCAAAAAGTTGAAAATAGAGCTACCCTACAACCCAGCAATCACACTACGGGGTATTTACCCTAAAGATACAAACATAATGATCAGAAGGGGCATATGCACCCAAATGTTTATAACAGCAATGTCCACAATAGCCAAACTATGGAAAGAATCTAGATGTCTATCAACAGATGAATGGATAAAGAAGATTATATATATAATCTTCTTTATCTATATATATATATATATATATATATATATATGTGATGGAATACTATGCAGCCATCAAAAAACCCTAAAATCTTGCCATTTGCAATGACATGGACAGAACTAGAAGGTATTATGCTAAGTGAAGTAAGTCAATCAGAGAAAGACAATTATCATATGATCTCTCTGATATGAGGAATTTGAGAGGCAGGGCAGGGGGTGGTGAGGGGTAAGAAGGGAATAAATGAAACAAGATGGGACCGGGAAGGGAGACAAACCATAAGAGACTCTTAATCTTGGGAAACAAACTGAAGGTTGCTGGGGGCTGAGGAGAGAGGGATAGGATGGCTAGAGTTTGGATATTGGGGTGGGTATATGCTATGGTGAGTGCTGTGAATTATGTAAGACTGATGATTCACAGACCTGTACCCCTGAAGCAAATAATACATTATATGCTAATAAAAAAAAATAAAAAAAACCACAAACATAAAAATTTAAAAAAAAGAAGCATGTTGTTTGTCTCCTACCACCGACAGCCTGTGAAAATTCTATGACAAATGACAAGGCAAGAAAGATTTGGAAGAGTCTTGATGCCACCCTCTTGCCAATGGTTTTGAATATATTATATTATATTACAGTATCTAAAATGTAAATAGTCCTTTAGAGTATACTGTCACTGCCACAGCATGACTTGCTTGGAGTTCAGTGGTGCTCGGGTCACTTGGTGTGAGTCTGCCTGTTAGCATGAAAGCTTTTGAGTGAAGTCAGCCAAGTTACCTTCTTGGGGTCTTGGCTATATTTACACAAAATGGAAATGCTGTAAAGCATTTTACAAAGAGTTGTTCAATGAATTATCCAAGAAAGCATATGTGAGAACAATGTGTAAATTGTGAAGATCCATATGACTTTAAGGACTTTCTATCACTGGGAAAGAGCAGGCAGAGGTGAAATCTGCTCCAGAGAGCAGGGTCAGTGGTGAGTATAAGAGAAGCTTTCTTGGTTCTATTTTGGGAAATATTTTTATCAGTCAAGACAGCTATTAATTTGGGCGCCTTAGTGGCTAAGTCGTTAAGTGGTTGCCTTTGGGTCAGCTCATGATCCCCGGGTCCTGGGATCGAGCCCCACATTGGGCTCCCTGCTCAGCTGGAAGCCTGTTTCTCCCTCTCCCATTCGCCCTGCTTGTGTTCCTTCTCTCACTGTGTCTCTCTCTGTCAAACAAATAAAATCTTAAAAAAAAAAAAAGATATGTTTAAAAAAAAAGACAGCTATTTATTTAACTGCTTTAGTCCTGTGTGATTCTTAAAAGTGCTTGACCAAATAATATGAATCCTTTTAAAGAGCAGGTTTGCTATATTAATGACTTGCTGGGACTTAATAAACTATAATAACCAAATAAAACTAATCATTACCATGTTCATATGATGTTGTAGGTAAGGATATAAATAAAGCTTATTCCCTGGACAAAGATAACTGTATGTCTTGCTTATGGGAACCTCAGTCCATGATAGCAATGGAGAAGGAAGGCTCAGTAACTAAGACTAAAAGCCAGGAAATAATAAGGATTCCACTGTATTTTTTTTCCTTAATAGAAATTGGACATCTGTCCCCAAATATTGATGAATTTTAATAGATTTTAAAATTCTTCCCTCAAACTTTTCCTTTTTCTACTTTTCCAAAGTCATTTCTTTCATAAATGGCTAATTTTCAAAATGCCTGTCAATGAATGTCACTAGGATATAACAGGAAAAAATAAAACCCCAGAGTTTTTCATACCTCTGTAGAAACACAGAGATATATTCTGTCATTTCTCCTCTGTGGAGAAGTTAGGTGTTGACTTGTGAATGTGTTCTCACTGAAAGACTTTGTTGTCATGAAAGAGTTAACTGACTTGAGAAATGAGCTTTAAACTCCCTCTGAGGAAAGAACGGTGCTGGTACATCAAAAAAGCATTTGGCATTATTGAAGAGCACTGGAAAAGACCCAATGTCATTGTCAGAGTCTGAAATCTGCCCCAAGTTGTACAGATGAGGGTTCAGGGAAAAAACAAAAACAAAACAAAACAAAACAAAAAACCAAAACAGACAAAACAGAAACTACAAAAATAAGTTCAATTTTGAGCATTCTGCATGAAAAAATTTGTTCCATTTCAGTAGCTTGTGCTGTGCAGTGACCATGTGTAGGTACTACTCTAGGCACCGGGAACTTGCTGGTGAATAAGACACAAGTCCCAACCTCAAAGAACTGACACAGGCCCTGAACAGAGATTTCTAATGCCCTGTGATGTGACAGAGAAACAGGTGACGAATTGCATCTTCAGCCTAACCCAAGCTAACACAACTGAGTAACTGTTAAATGGTGAGTAGATATCGGCCCTATCTGGGCAACACTGAAAAAGGAAAAGAATTTAGATTAAGAGTATACCATAGGGTGCCTGGGTGGCTCAGTTGGTTGAGCGATTGCCTTCAGCTCAGGTCATAATCCTGGAGTCCTGGGATCGAGTCCCGCATCAGGCTCCCAGCTCCACGGGGAGTCTGCTTCTCCCTCTGACCTTCTCCTCGCTCATGCTCTCTCTCACTGTCTCTCTCTCTCTCAAATAAATAAAATGTTAAAAAAAAAAAAAAAAGAGTATACCATAACCCAAGGAAGTTCAGCATCACAGTGACACCAAACATGAGAGGGGAAGACAAGAGACATGGCTTGGAGAAATAAGGAAAAGTCTTTATGATGGGACTATTTTCTTTGTTAAGGAGCAAGGAGCTTGCAATTTATTCTGTGCATATAGTTTCAAAAACTATCTTATCATGCACTTGACCTGGAAAGGTTCTCTTTCTTAATACAGACTCCTACTCTACCCCTTACCCTTTAAACAGTTATACTCAGTAGACTCAGGATGGGGTCAGGAATATATCACTGACAAAGAAAAAATTTCCCATTGAAAAGCAAATGGAAAAACACATTATAGAAGTAAGTCTATCAGTAATCACAAGACATGTAATTAAATTTTGCTCTCATATAGTGACTCCATTTTTGATATTTAATATTTTTTATAATAAACCAACAAACTCTTAACAAGTAACAGATAAGAATTTTCTTAAGTTAGTAAAGGGTATCTCTCAAATCTATTGTAAAGAAAATGTCTTATTTTAAAACTTTAGAAACTTTCCCTCTAATATCAAGAACAAAACTGGGGCACTCACTGTCACTATTATGTAACATCTCACTGGAATACTTGACAGCAGGAGGAGGAAAAACAGGAGGAAGAGAAGCAGGAGAAAGACAGGAGAAGAGAAAAGGAGAGAAACGGAAAATACAGATGTTCATGAAAATAAGATTATCAGCTAAGAAAAGCAAAAGAAATCTAGAGTAAATAATTAGACTCGGTTAAAATATTTTCCAGTATTGTTGAATACAAGATTTTAAAAAGATAAATTAGTATTTATATACATTAGCAATGATCATTTAGGAAGTGAGATTTTAAAAAGGATTTGACTTATAAAAGCAAATGGAACTAAATCCATTTAGTTCCATTTAGAAATAAATCCACCAAAATGTGTAAGATCTTTTGGGAAAGTATTCCTAAACTTTTGAAGGTCATAAAACAGCCTGAATAAATAGAAAATATATAAAATTATTGAATGGGCAAATTCATTATCATAGTGACATCAATTTCTCCACATTATCTGTTAATTCAATTCTACTAATTAAATTATAATTCTATTATTTTTTCCAACTATTGCTTTATTTTATTCATATGCTTAAGCCACATAGAAAAGACATCCAAGCAGTTCTGCCCCATATCAGGAAAAGTTTCCAATCAACACCAATTATGTGGTGATAAATAATTAGAAATGGTGAGATCTTTGGGTCAAGACTAACAAAAATTTCTATAGGACATTTTTGTGGAATGTGACAAAATCGTTCTAAAATTCATAGAAAAATAAAGATTCTAAAAGAATTTTTTAAAAAGTTTTAAAGAAAAAATATGAGGTAGGTGTCACCCCCTACAAAATCAAAGCATTTTAAAGTTGTGATAATTAAAAGTGTTTTACTGGCATAAAGATAGACAAACAGCTTGATGAAAAAGAGTTATCTCGAAACAGACCTACACATATCCAAAGTTGATATAAGACAGACAAATTCAGTTGGGGAAATGTTGGCTGATTGCTAGAATGACTGAACATCCATATGCCAAAAAGAAACAAAAAAATGAACTTCAACCCCTATTTCATACCTTATATAAAAGTTAATTAAAAATGGATCATAGACCTAAATGTGAAAGAAAAAAAAATTTCTGTAAGAAAACAGCAGAAAATCACTGAAGCCTTTAGACTAAGCAAAGAGTTCTTGGATATAACACCAAAGCATGGTCCGTAGAAATCTTTATCAAAATAAAAATTACTGCTGTATGAAAGACTTTGTTAAGAAAATGAGAAGACAAGTCACAGAAGGGGAAGGAAAAAAAAAAAAAAAGACTTTCTACCCAGCTTGGGACTCCTTAAGAGGAATTGTTCACTCCGGGGCTTCCTGCTGAGTTGGCCAAAACTCAGCATCCATTAGATGCCTCAGGATGGACAGATCCATAGGAGACTTTCGCTGCCCAGCTAGCTTGCCTTCCTTCTTTCCTTACACAAGTTCAGATCCATTTCCCAGTCTATATGTTCTCTGCCCCCTCCTACTGCTTTCCCTTTACCTTCAGAGTCTGATCCACCAATAAAGCCCTTGTTCTCTTCCCTCTGTCTTACCATCTCCTTTTTAGAGAATATAGACTAACACTGTACTAAATGCTCGAAGACAAAGGATCATCACCATGAGGACTGAGTGAAAATGTTAGTGACCCAAGAATTTCATGCACGATAAATCTGAAGTCTGTAAAAGAGACAGAAATACATTTTATAATGGACAAGAGCTAGAAAAATATAATCCCCGTATACATTTTTGTACTAGATTTCTATTGTTTAGTATATTCAACCTTCCTCATGCACTCATACAATAATTAGAGAAATTTAATTCATTTTCAGAAAAAAAAAAAAAAGAAAAGAAAACACCACAGCCACCCCACACCATCACTACATCGTCTTGTCAAACCACACATGGCTGAGGGAGTAAGTGACTAAATTAATTAATTAAATGTGCCCGCCACATTTAATATTTAATATTATTTTTGTGTGCATTATTGAGAATAGTCACGAATGTCTTGAAAAAGGAGACTGATAAACGAAGACTATGTATTAAAGTATAATACAAAAGTTAAAAAGTAACAAAGTACAGAAACACCTAAATATACAAACAGATATATTGAGGAAGAAAATACTTTCAAGCACATGATATTGGCAAAGCATATAAAGAAATACAATATTCAGTGTGTTAAGATTATAGAAATATAGCCACTTCTATTTTATACATAAAAATGAAGGGAAAAGCTTTACAAAATTTTTTG
Source organism: Enhydra lutris kenyoni (assembly GCF_002288905.1). NCBI lineage: Eukaryota > Metazoa > Chordata > Mammalia > Carnivora > Mustelidae > Enhydra > Enhydra lutris. The sequence goes on from NW_019154086.1 coordinate 13,182,653, forward strand.
AGGGCAATTTGGCAATATGAAATAAACTCCTTAATAATGCATACAAAACAAACAAACAAAAAAGTAAAAGAATAAAAAAAATGCATATGTTATGTGTCCTAGGAATTCCACTTCTAGTGCTTAATCCTAAAGTAATATTCCTACGATATATACCAAACTCTGGTTTTCAGAATGCTTATCATGACATTGTTTATAATTACAAAAAAATACGGAAACTAAGTTGTTAAAATTAGGGCATTGAAAGAACAAATTGTGACTTGCATATAATGGGATACTCTTTTTTTATTATTATTGTGTTATGTTAGTCACCATGCAGTACTTCATTAGTTTTTGATGTAGTGTTCCATGATTCATTGTTTGCTTATATTGCAATATGTGGTATTAAGGAGGGCATATATTGCAATGGGATATTCTTCTAACATTTAAAAGCAATATTGTAAAGTTGGTTTTTTTGACAAATATATCATATATAAAATACTGTTAAGTGAAAAAATTATAAAACATATGTGAGAAATACTCACAGACTCTGAATATTTATTGTAAATAAACTTTATAAACACAGTATTCTGTTCAGAAGTTTAAGTAACATAGTAAATGTCACCAACTAATTAGTGGCAAAGCAGGATTAAACTCAGAGCTTCCTGATTCAAAGACGCAACTTTCAGCTACACAGTATGGTAATTTTAAAATAGTTTTAATAAACACATTAATATATAAAAAAATCAAATAGGTCAAAAGAAGTTATAGAATGAAAGCAACAGTATTCCATCCCATCTCTCCTCTATGCCAGTTCTACATAACAATCAACTTTAAGTTCTTTCTGCTCATATCTCTTTGTACACATTAGCTTGTTAATTATGTGGGTTTTTTGTGTTCTGCTGGTTGTGTTCCTGCAAACGTCTCATATACTCATGACTTAAAGTATATGAAAATTAGTACTGTTACAATTTTCAAAGACCTTAGAATATTATAACTGCTTTTATATCCTCTCTTTTATGCTTTAATCTTGGAGAGTATATATACCGAATATTATTATAGAGTATATATAGTATATAATATATAATTAATAAATATTATGATATATAATTAACAAATAATGCATAATATATTAAGTAATGTAGCATGTACTATATAAATCATAAATATAATATATAATAAATTACACATAATAAAATAATATATTAATAAATAATACATAAATTGAATGATTTTTATATATTATATATGCTATATAATATCATATTATGTATAGTTTATATCACCATAGATTTTGTTGTTGATTTTATAAATCAACACTCACATTTACTCACATATATACTTTTCTTACTGCTCTTGTTTTCTTCCAGAATCGCCACAATTTCTCTGTATGAAGAATTCTCCTTAGTAGTTTCTTTAATATGATTCTGCTGCTGCTGAATTATATCAGTATTCCCTTTTATTCTATTATCTAAATGTTCTTCATTTTCTTTTAGTTTTTTGAATATTGTCAATGAATACAGAATGCCAAGCCAGAGGGATGTTTAACCTCCCTCCTCCCAATATTTTGAGGATATAATTCCATTGTTCTTTGACTTCATTTTTTGTGCTCAAGGTCAGCTCTCATTCTTATGTTTCTTTGAATATAATATGTCATTTCCTTTCCTTTACATGTTTGTTTTTCACTACTATGACTTCACCAGCTTAAGTGTTTTATTCTGTTTATTTTTAATTATATAGGTTTACAGAATTTGTTGAATCTGTGATTTAATTGTTCTTAGAAGGTTTTAGAAGATTCTCAGCCATTATCTTTTCAAATACTGTTTTTATGCTTTTTTTTCTTTCTCTTCTACTTTTTGGACACTATAAATATGTTAGGCTTTTAAAAAACTTCATATGCATTGTGTCTTACGCCCCATCCTTTGATTTCTCTATGCCCTAGTCTGGATACTTTCTTCTGATATAGGCATGATTACTAACTCTATCACTAAATCTCTCTTTTGTTATTTCCATCCTGCTGCTAAACACATCCATTTGATTCTTAATTTCAGTGATGTTTCCCAATTTAGAATTTCCCCTTGATTTTTAAAAATAATTTCTCTTTATCTGCCCAAATCCTCCATCTCTTAATTTCTTTTCATCACACTTATTTACTTATTTTTTATTTTCAGTTTTTAGTTTCTGGGTCTTCTTCAAAGCTCTCCTAGCATCATAATCATTTCATTCTGAGGCTAGTTCTTTTATCTCTTTCTTGGTTTTATCCCTAGTTTTTCTGATGTACATCCTCAAATGCCTTTCTCAGGAAGAGTGAATGAAAAGTAAACTTTATGAATTCTTATGTGTCTAAAAATAACTCTTATTTTCACTCTTGATCAATAATTCAGTTGAACCTCAAAAAGAGCCTTAAAAATTGTTTCCCACATGAATGGTTTTAATTTTTTACATCCAATGTTGCTAATAGTAAGTTTGATACCAGTTTGTTTCTTTGTTCTTTTTCATTTGTAGATGAAGTAAGGATATGTGTAGTGGGGGTGGCTACCTGTAGTGGGGTTGGCTACCTGTCTTAAAAGATATAATTAACTAGTGTCATGTTTTCAAGCCCTAGGCTCTCTCTCCTTTACCTAGGAAGTCTGAGTCCTGACTCCACTGAAGTTTTGTTGTACATATTATGTACATATGTACATATGTAAATATGTTGTACACATTATGTAATATGTTGTACATATTATTTCTTTCTTTGCTTTATGATACCTTTCAACACATCAGTGTGTTTCCAACTGCTTCCAGTCTTCCAGAAATACGTTTATCTTTCTTCTTTTTCACTCTTTAACCCTATCTTATGGTAGACTTCATTGCTTAGGGTCTATACTTTTAAAAAAAGTTCTTATTTCTATACACTGTCAGAGGAATGAAAAGCGAATGAGTTTGCTGCAGTACTCTCTTGAGTCAGAACTCATGACACTTTTGAAATAAATGAGCAGGTAAGTGAAGGAATATTTCATTACAGCTACTTATTTATTTCAAGAATCAATTGTAACATCATTGAGACATCTCCATCCTTTGTCTTCAGGATTTTTCATTCTGCTATTTATTATGCCACTTTGTTTCTCATGTTTGGATTTATAATGAATATAGGTTAAGTCAAATGGTTGTAACCTAACACTTTCTTTGCCTACATTTTTTCCATAATTCAGACCAGGAGCTTTTGCTTCCTAAAGAAGCTGGGATAAAAGGCATTGGCCAAAGATTCACCAGCATAATCTTAATATTGTGAATCTCTATAAATTCTTCAATAGAGATGAATTTCAATGCCTCTAGTGATTGGCATCACAGAATTGAAAGGACTTCAAAAAACCTCTGTCATCAATCATGCATGGTGGTTCTTTACCTAGACACATGTTAAAGGATTTAACGGGTTCTTATGATGTGTGCACCTTGAAATTTCTGAGTTTGATTTAAAAGAGCTCACTAGGATATAATTAACTCAGAACTTAGAGCCTTGTGCATAATTTAGAGGCAATTACGGTTCAAGGAAATAATAAGCCAACTTTCAAATTCAAACAAAAAACAATCTGGAAAAATAAAATTAATCACTGGCAATTACTGAGTTAAAATATCTAACTTACTACCTGAAATGCTCCCATGTAATCACACATTCAACTGTAACTGAGCCAGTAATTGTAATCATAATTAGGAAGGTGCAGGCATTAAAAACTCCAAAGATCACAAAACACATGAAGCTACTATTTAAAAAAAATAACTGCTTCAACTTTCCATCTGCAAAGTTTGTAATGTAGTTTAAAGTCCTTAGTTGTGCCTTACAGACCTCAACTTTGTAATGATTTGAAATGGTTCTTAGAATACAATTTTGTATAATTTTGGAAAATAAGTTTAAAAAATTAATAGTAGAGTCCTGTTGGTTCACTTAAGTATTTGTAACATTTCTTCTGAGATCTTGTTTGGATATTAATTGTATTTTAAAGCAACCTATATGCTCACTATGAATTCTTTGCCATGTGTCATTAATAGAGGCTGGATTAGCCTGTTTTATTTATCCCTAGCTTTGAAAATAATAACAACCACTTCAGACGTTTCATTACATTCCAACTAGCTTCTCCTCCCTGGTTAGTCCAAGTAAATGGAAATTTTACTGTACCTAACAATGGTTTTAAAGTCATCTCTCAGAGAAACACTTATTAAAACTCTAAAATGACATTTCTTTCTGTAATCCAACAAGAAGAAAAAATTTAAGTTTCAACAATTTGTGAAGATTTATTCATCGGGAGGAAATTTTTAAGTCATTTTATTTTATTTTTTAAATATTTATCTATTTTTTGAGAGAGAGAGAGCATGTGAGCTTGGCGGGGTATGGGGGATGGGGCGGTGGCAGTGGCAAAGGAAATCCTAAAGCAGACAGCTTGCAGAGTTCTAAGCTGGACAGGGCTGCCCAGGACCCTGACATCATGACCTGAGTCAAAATCAAGAGTCAGGCATTTAAAGGACTGAGCCACCCAGGTGTCTCTGTTGACATCATTTTAAATAAAAATCTGTTCTATGACTTCTCTTAAACTGAAGAAAGCAGCATCCTTACTTATCTCCTATTTTCCATATAAGTCTCAGGTTTAGGTGTGTCCAAAATGCTGCCACCAAGTCTGAACATTTTTCCTTTCTTTTTGCATTCTACAAGTCTCCCTAAATTGAATTTTGGCAGGTTGCTTTGATTATCATAATAAGTAAACATTAAAAACAACTATAGGGCACCTGGGTGGCTAAGTTGGTTAAGCAACTGCCTTCAGCTCAGGTGGTGATCCTGGAGTCACAGGATCAAGTCCCACACTGGGTTACTTGCTTGGCAGGGAATTTGCTTTTCCCTCTGACCATCCCCCTTCTCATGCTCTCTCTGTCTCTCTCATTCTCAAATAAATAAATAAAAATCTTTTAAAAACCTATAAAAATAATTGTCCTTCTTAAATAGAAAATAGTGCAAACTTGAAAATAAAAGTCATTTTAAAAATATCAGTTATTTGGAGAGAGGAGTCAAGATGGCGGAGAAGTAGCAGGCTGAGACTACTTCAGGTAGCGGGAGATCAGCTAGATAGCTTATCTAAAGATTACAAACACCTACAAATCCAACAGGAGAGCAAAGAGAAGAAGAACAGCAACTCTAGAAACAGAAAATCAACCACTTTCTGAAAGGTAGGACGCGGGCGGAGAAGTGAATCCAAAGCGACGGGAAGATAGACCGTGGGGGGAGGGGCCGGCTCCCGGCAAGCGGCGGAGCAACGGAGCACAAAATCAGGACTTTTAAAAGTCTGTGCCGCTGAGGGACATTGCTCCAGAGGCTTAACCGGGGTGAAGCCCACGCGGGGTCAGCGTGGCCTCAGGTCCCGCAGGGTCACAGAAGGATCGGGGGTGTCTGAATGTCGCAGAGCTTGCAGGTATTAGAACGGGGAAGCCGGCTACAGAGACGGAGCCGAGGGGTGAGATCTCAGCTCGGAGTTATCTTGAACCGATCGCAGGCTCGGTGAGCTCGGAGGGCGGCCGGAGGCCAGGGTGACGGGAGTAATTGGGAGCTATTCTCTGAGGGCGCACTGAGGAGTGG
>NW_019154086.1:13193230-13214543 GCF_002288905.1 Enhydra lutris kenyoni
TGGGGAGGGTATGTGCTATGGTGAGTGTTGTGAAGTGTGTAAACCTGGCGATTCACAGACCTGTACCCCTGGGGATAAAAATATAATTTATGTTTATAAAAATAAAATAAAAAAAAAATAAAAAAAAATATCAGTTATTTGGCATATTGTAGACATCAGTAGTTGGCTCCAGAATGAAAGTAATGAAATCTTGACACCAAAAATGAGACTCTTGGTTAAAAGACAAAAAACAAAAACGAACAAACAAAAAAACCCTAAAATGAATCTGTAGAACTATAGAAATATTACTAAAGGAGTTTCAAGAAATGCCTAAGTCTAATAAAAGGGAGATCAAATTGTTCCCTTAGAATATAGCCATAGCAATTCAATGATCTAAATAAGAAGAAAAATATTAACACAAACAAGTAGCCTGTATAATGTCTAGCAGAAGATATACTTTCACCAAGAGGAAAACTGGGTCAGAACAACTCAGGGGGAGGTGGTCTGTCTATAGGTCATTGTATCCAGCGGGAAGATGGTTATGTCACAGTTTCATAGCTTGAATATCATCCAACCACTCCCTTTACTCTGATTCTATGACTAACAAACACATTTCCTATAATAATTTGGCTTTTTATGTACTTTCCTATAATATAAGGGATGTGCTAACCAAAACAGTAATTTTCTTGTACATTGTGTAATTAAATATCTCATTCTAAATCAATAAATTGGTAGTTTTGTTTTTATAGCCATATCTTTTGAATCTAGTTATGGAAAACCAAGATCACCAAATGAGCTGAATCAGAACACTAACAAAATTTGTGTTTCTTGGGCTGTAAATCTTAGGATTTGTACCTACATTATCATCTTGTAAAACCCAAATACATAGGGTACCTGGGTGGTTCAGTTGTTAAGTGTCTGCCTTCGGCTCAGGTCATGATCCCAGGATCCTGGGATCAAGCCTGTAATGGGCTTCCTGCTCGGTGGGAAGCCTGCTTTTCCCTCTCTCTCTCTCTCCCTGTGTTCCCTCTCTCGCTGTCTCTCTGTCAAAATAAATAAATACAATCTTTTAAAAAAACCCAAATACAGAAATCAGTTGCACTTCTTCTCAATAGATATTTATATTATCCCTTTAATTTTATAAATATGAAATGGTATTCCATGGTAAGTATTCACTTTTGTTTTTATATTATTTATTCTTTGTTTACTCAAGAAATATTTATTGAGAAATTAGACAATTATATCAGGTATCATGCAAAAGCACTGATATGCCAAATAGATTTTGGTGTGATGTGATGGAATGCACATTCTATAACTAATAGTTCTTATTCACTCTGCACGAACAATGTGCCAGGCACTGTTCTAAAAACTCTTATGACTATCATTCCATTTAATCTGCATAACTACTCAATGAGATATATTTATTCTTTTTTTTTTAAAGATTTTATTTATTTATTTGACAGACAGAGATCACAAATAGGCAGAGAGGCAGGCAGAGAAAGGGGGAAGCAGGCTCCCTGCTGAGCAGAGAGCCCGATGCGGGGCTCGATCCCAGGACCCTGAGATCATGACCTGAGCCGAAGGCAGAGGCTTAACCCACTGAGCCACCCAGGCACCCCGAGATATATTTATTCTTATATTTTGCTTTAGTAATGAGAAAACCGAGATGGCATAGGTTAAATGATGTCTCACAATCACACAACTGGGATGCAAAATCAGAGGCAGAGTCCATAAAGCATATGGACTCCTCTGGTAAGAAAAAGACAAATTAATTACACAAAAAATATGTAAACATAAATGATAATTTGTTCTATAAAAGAAAATGTATAATGATATTTGAGAAAGGTGTGAAATAAGACCAGATAAGTAGACAGGGAACTAATTATGAAGACTTTTTTTGTACCATGTTAGGTGGGAGCCACTTAAGGAGTTTTAACAAAAAAGATGTGGGCTCTTTCAAAAGATCATTTGGTTGTGACACAGAGAAGAGAATCAAAAAGAGCAGGGGTGGATGTGGAGAGACCATTCAGAAGGAATTATTTTTCTTTAAAGATTTTATTTATTTATTTGACAGAGATCACAGACAGGCAGAGAAGCAGGCAGAGAGAGAGGAGGAAGCAGGCTCCCCACTGAGCAAAGAGCCCTATGTGGGGCTCGATCCCAGGACCCTGGGACCATGACCTGAGCCAAAGGCAGAGGCTTTAACCCACTGAGCCACCAAGGCACCCCCAAAAGGAATTTTAAGAAGCCATGTGAAAGAATCCTGCAGTGGTGGTGGAGATGGGAAAGGTAGACCATTTAGCAGCTTAGGATGTACTATCAACAGAACCCATGGAGGGTCAAGAGAGAGGAATATGTCAAGGACAAATTGTAAGAATCTGACTTTCCCAGCTGAATGGATGGTAAAGCCATTCCCTGAGACAGAACCATCTTCTAAATTATACCTTCAAACTCTTCTTAATACTACACATTTTTTTTTAAGATTTATTTATTTATTTTAGAGAGAGTGAGTGCAGGAGTGGAAGGGGGACGGGAGGAGAGGGAGAGAATCCTTAAGCAGACCCTGCTGAGTGCAGAGCCCACCGACTGAGCCACCCAGGCACCCTCCCTAATACTACAGAGCATCAAATCATAGCCAATTTTTCCCTCATTTTCTGATGTGTATTTCCTGTAAGCCTTCTTTATAGTCTCACTGTAGGCCTGTGTTTTTACTTGAAGGATGCAGAGAAGGATCTCTCTCAGTCTGAAACACTGTTCTCATTTGTCCCTTCCTAAACCCTGAAACTTCCCCACTGAGTTTTTCTTATTAAAAAAAAAAAAAAATCTTTATTCTTTTGGAGTAGTTTTTGATGCACACTAAAGTTGGAAGTATAGAGATTTCCCATATATGTCTTGGCCCCACATATGCACAACTTCCCCCATGATCACCATTCTCTACCAGAGTGGTATATCTGTACAAGGGATGAACCTACATTGATAAACCGTTATTGCCCAAGGTCCATAGTTTGCATTAGGATTAACTCTTAGTGTTGTACACTCTATGGTTTTGGACAAGTATGTGATGATGGGTATCCATTATTATAGTATCATACAAAGAATTTTCACCATCCTAAAAACTCTCTGGTCTCCACCTATTCATCCTTCCCCTCACTTATGGCAACCACTAGATATTTTTACCATCTCCATGGTTTTTGCTTTTTCCAGAATGCTGTAGAGTTGGGAATCATACGGTATGTAGCATTTTTAGATTGGCTTCTTTCACTTAGTAATATGCATTTGAGGCTCTTCCATTTCTTTTTATGGCTTGATAGCTCATTTCTTTTTAGTGCTGAGGAAGATTCCATTTTCCGGATGTACCACCATTTTTTTATTTATTCACTTACTATGGGACATCTTGGTTCCTTCCAAGATTTGGCTGCTACAGATATCCATGTTCAGGTTTTTTTGTAGACATAAATTATCAAATTGGGGTAACCAAGGAGCACAACTGCAGGAACATACGGCAGGAGTATATTCAGTTTTGTAAGAAACCGGCAAACTATCTTCCAAAGTGACCGTGCCACCTATTAGATTTTTAACCTTGCCCATAGACCCAATACTTCTTAAGGACTTAATATTTGCCAGATATTACATACTTGAAGCCAGATGATTATTGAAGATTTTATACAATAGTATCCCCTCCAAGACATCCTGTCTCTTAATCCTACCTCACTGGCAGCCCCTCAGATCTTTCCTTCAACCTATTTTATAAGAATTACTTCATTTGTTTTTGAATTCTAACTACTTCTTGGTATACCTGCCCCCCGACCCCATCTTTAAAGATGTGTTGTACTGTAACTCCATTTTCCTCATGCCAAGCATAGTTTGTTTTGGAAACAGTAGAGTCTGTATTTGTTGGTAGAATTATATTGAATAGAGATCCACGGTAAACACTTTAATACCTGGGTAAGTATACAGATTCCTAACAAGGAAAATTCGGTTGGCTGTGAGTTCAAATATATTAGAAATCATTACAAAGAAACTATAATTATAAAAATAATAATTGGAGGGGCACCTAGGTGGCTCAGTGGGTTAAGCCTCTGCCTTCGGCTCAGGTCATGATCTCAGGGTCCTGGGATCGAGCCCCGCATCTGGCTCTCTGCTCAGCGGGGGGGCCTGCTTCCCCCTCTCTCACTGCCTGCCTCTCTGCCTACTTGTGATCTCTCTCTCTCTGTCAAATAAATAAATAAAATCTTTTAAAAATAATAATAATAATAATTGGAGAATTAAAGATATGCATTTTTCTAAGGGCCAATGCCTCTTATAATATGTGCCTTTTTTTAATGTTCCCAATATTTCTAGATCACTGATTAAGTGGCTCAGTTTTGCAGAAACTAATGCAGAAAATCATGCTTCAATGGGGAGAGAAGAACTTAATCTTCATTTCAGATCCATGCCCTACATTTTCCACAGCAGTAATGACTGTCTTCATGGCGGCTGTTTTCTATGATTTCATCAGCTGATCTTGAGGAGTTCTACCGTTCCTTGGAAATATAAAAACTAAAATACATTTCCTGAAAACTTTGAAAAGTGGGGTGAAACATTAATCAAAACTAAAACAATCATCTGTAAGAGTTGTGTCATGTGCCTGGCACTAGAACTATTACTGGTCACTGAAAGGAAGGATCAATTACATTAGTGATTCGTCATTAGCCCTGAGGAATTCTACCAGAGTGCTCTCACAGCTGATTGAAGTGCAGGGGAGGAAGAATCAGAAGGAGGGCTGTGAAGGACAGAATTTCTGCAGTTTTACATTGTTTGACCATATCCAGATTCTGTTGTGAATAAAGCTGTGGCACTTGGAAAAATCAGCCCATTAATGGACATTAATCCCCAATGTAAAATGAAGGGGAGAAATACAGTGGATGTGGTACAAAGAGCATAGAAAAGATGACATTTACCTAAACACCACCTGCTAATTAATGACCTTGGCCAAATTCCCTACCTAATCTCTTTGTACCTTCATTAACTCTTCTGCAAAGTGGGAATGATAATAATACTACCTCAGAGTGTTGCTGTGCAGATTAATGTGTTAATACAGGAAAATTGCTTTGGCCACATGGTAACCATCAGTAAGTGCTATTTTTGTTGTGGTGGTTGTGATTTCCCTGAGATGCCTTTGATTTAATTAGTTTAATCATCTTTTACAAGTTCCAGCACAAGTGAGGTCTCCTCGGGGGTGGAGGCCAGAGTGGTTCCTCCACTCTTTGAACTCATCCTCCTCCCTGGCTCCTTAGTAAGTTTGAGTCTTTTTGTCTCTGTTTTTTTTTTTTTGTCTCTGTTTTTTATTTGGTTCTGGGGACACACATTTCCCCATTACAAAACAATACTCTGTGAATAAATTTTCTTCCCTTTAACCTCTGTCCTTCCAACCTCTCCCATCTTTTCTCCTCATTTCCTGATATGGAAAATGGTCATTTGGTTCCATTGGGTCCCCATCTGGGCTCCATTCTCTTCCCACGCAGGGCTGGGAGGTGGGAGTGTGAAGGGCAGATGAACATCAATTAGATTTCTTCCACTCTCAAATTGGGCTTTCCCTTACTGTTCCTAGAAGTATCTCTGTCTCTTTCTTACCACGATTTTGTTGTCCTAGTTTTAGTGCCTGCCAGGCTTCAAAAAATGGTGCAAAGAAAATAATGATGCTACGATATCAAAAAACCCTCTTTTGAAAAATCACAAATGATCTTGAAAAATCCAAATCAAATCCTGCCAAATCCTTTTTAAAGCATTCCCATAGCATCTCATATTTAGAATAGTATCCAAACTTTACACTATGGCCAACCCGACCCTGCATAGTCTGTCCTCTGCCCCCTGTTCCCACTCATCACTCACCACTCCCTCCTCCTCTGCATATCACTGGCCCTTCTCAGTTTCTGTGAAGTTTAATCTCTTTGCTACTTCAAGGCATCTGCCTGAAATTATCTTCCATTACCTCTTTCCCTAACTCTTTTGTCTCTACTGGGTTTCAGCTTGATTGTCACTTTTGTTGCAAGGCCTTTCCTTTCCTGACCTCTCCACCTAAATGACATTTTATGAATTTCCATAACACCTTGTATTCACTCTGGAAGATTACTCATAATTTATAATTATATAGTTCTGGTTTGATTGAGTTCTAAATATTGATCTCCTCCAGTAGGTTCTGCATGGACTGTGACTATCTTGCTTACTGCTGTGTCCTTATGGATTCAGTAGTATACTTATTTAAAAAATATATCTATGAATTCAGTGTGTGGAAAACATCTAAATGCATAGTGTTTAGAGTTCTGTAGTTGTTATCAGCTGTGGACCTGGGGCTGTTACTTCTATGAGCCTCAGGTTCCTCATCAGTAAAATGGAATCATGTTCCTTAAAGCCTTATGATGAAATCTCACGCTAGATTCACTGGGCAGGTGATTAAGAAAAATCACTCAGGGATGATCATCTGGCCTTCCTCTGCCACCCTTGCCTCCCCACAATCCATTTCCACAGCCAGTATGTTAAAAGAGAAGCTGGATCACAGTATTCCTCTGCTTGAAACTCTCCAATGTTCCCCCATCTCCTCTCGAATTTCTTGGAAACAGACAGCCCCATGGTCTGCCTTCTCTCCCCCCGCCACCCCGTTTCCCAATTTACTCTCTTATTACCCCACCCCTCTCTGCCGGCCACCCTGATCCCCTAAATCATAGCAAGCTCACCAGGCGTACTTCTGCCTGGAGCCCTATTTGGAAAGTTTTTAGGAAAGGATCTCTCTCCTGTGACTATTCTGATTGCAACCGCTTTTTGCCCTCATCACTCCCCAACCTCTTTAGGCTGCTTTACTTTTGCCACCTTCCTTATTCAGCCTTCATAACATTCTAGCAATTTCTTATCTGTTATGTTTATTTTCTGCCTTGTCTCACTAGAATATAAACTCTATGAAACAGACAGGTTTGCTCATCATATTAATTGCTGTAACTGTCACACTTAGAATAAAGTCTGCACTATAGTAGGCACTTAATCAATATTTTTAATTAATAAATGTAGCTATATTATTAGTATAACTATATGGAGATAAAATCTATTTTTCTGAGGCACTCTCCTATTCTATCCCTATTTCCATAATAGAAAAAGCTTAATTATTTCTTATCACAAAACTTTCAAAACAATTTATCTCTCCAGAGAATTAATTAAGGGTAAATAACTTAGCCAAAAATTGCCTTGCATCGAGAGGCAATTTGGGCTCTCTGTCATTCGGTCATTTTTATTTGAAATATCCAGTTTTGCAGGATATTTTTCAGGGGATCCTCTCTTTGCAATCTAGCATTCTAGCTTTCCTCACCAATTGCTCTATCTTATCAAAGCTGAACATTTGCATCAGACTACAGAGAGAAAGCGCCAGGGCCTTTTTAGTCTTCCCTGTCCACGGACTCTATCCTCGGGCTCCATTAGGTGATTACAGGGCCTGTCTCCTTCACTTGTGTGTCTGGTTTGCTATGCCTCACTGATCTTGATTTCCTAGTTTTGCCTTACATAATCTTGCTGCTTCTTGTTTGCTCACAGAAATCATAGATAGAGAGAGTGATTAAGGAATTAATTTTGTTAAAACACCTCAAACCTTTCCCTGGCAAGGTTGTCACATGAGAGACACAGAAGAAAAAGTCTCCTTTAGGATACAAAATTATGGAAGAGAATGAAAGCCAGTGAGATGTGAGACTTGTCTAATTCCTCCAGGGCAGACAGACCATGTGTGACTCTACTCTTGTAGCCCAAGCACTTAGCATGGTGTCCAGTTCCTAGCAAGATTTGAACAAATGTGTCCTGTAGAATATATTGGTAAAGATGCATACAGGGCAGCAGCACTTCTTATAAATCTGCAATGGCTTGTTGATACTATGTGGTTGCTTTCCATCAGAACTCTATCATCATGTCCATCAACAGATGAATGGATAAAGAAGATGTTTTATATATATATATATAATGGAATACTATGCAGCCATCAAAAAAAACCCCAAAATCTTGCAATTGCAATGACGTGGATGGAACTAGAGGGTATCATGCTGAGCGAAATAAGTCAATCAGAGAAAGACAATTATCATATGATCTCTCTGATATGAGGAATTTGAGAGGCAGGGCGGGGGGGTTATGGGAGGAAGGGAGGGAAAAATGAAACAAGATGAGACCGGGTAGGGAGACAAACCATAAGAGACTCTTAATCTCTGGAAACAAAAGAGGGCTGCTGGGTGGGGGTGGGAAGGGTTAGGGATAGGTGGCCAAGATCACACAGCAAGTGATAGATCCGAGTTTAGCACCCAGGGGTACTGGAATCTAAACTCCCTACACCTCAATCCTGGCTTCTTGCTTCCTACAGTGAAGGACATTTTACCCTATTCTAAAAGGAATTATTTCATTTCATTTTAAAGGGTTCTATTATATGGTGGTTTGTTGTAGCTGATACCCTTTTCTTTTCCCACGGATATTTTCCTGACATCAGTTTCAAGGAACTAGAGATTAAGGCTAGAATATAAATCAACTTACTCCACTTCAACGAATAGAATTTTTTAAGATCTATACTCCCTTTTTTATGGCTTTTGTTTATGAGAAGGCAATGGCTCATTTATTCACAGTTTAGCTTTTGTGTTTTACATTGTGCAATGAGGTGGAATTCTAAGAACTTGTCATAAATGTGTTTCCAAGCAAAGAGCCCTTTGTAACAAGACCAGAACTAACAAATATTTGTGGATTATGATAGTAATGACGTTTTAGTGAGCAGACACCAGGAATGACAGTTATTGAACACATACATTATTTTTAAATGTCTTGCTATATATTCTTTTAAGGTTAAAATAATTTTTAAGGGCAAGGTATTACTATTTGTTTTACTCATAAGAAAACTAACTCATCAGTACAATAACTTGTCCAAGATCATCTAGAGAATAAGTGGAAGAATTGGACATTGAATCCAACTTGTCTAACTCCAAAAGTTCTCCTTCTATAATATTAAATAGCCCAACCAAATAAGAGGGAAAAGTAGTCAATCAGTCAGCATTGCCTTCAGCTAAAGGGAAGAGAAACACATCTACAGTGACCCAAGCAGTAGTGACTTGTTTCCATAGACCAGGTCCAGAGTTGAGCAGGCCAGCACTAGCATGGTGACTCAAAGAAGTCATCAGAGAATGAGGTTTCAAATCACTTCTGATCCACTCTTTTAGAATGTGGTCTCAATTCCCATGATCGCAGCTGTGCTATCCTCTACTGGTCATTAATCTCCCACTGAGGGCAAGAAGAAGGGGTGAAAGTTGATGGCAAGAGGCTCATGCTAGCTGAATCTACCCTGTTTTATCGAAAAAATAATAGCTGTGCCAGCAGTGTCACCTGGTGACTTCACTTACCACAACAGTGCTACATGAGCACTCTTTATGGTAAGGGAACCTGGGAGATGGATGTGCATGCCAAGTGCATACATTGACACCATGAACAAAATTGGAGTTGTATTAAAAGGGAAGGACATATTTGGGGTTGGCTGACAGCAGTATCTGGCACAAAAAACTGATTCTGGGAAAATGAGAACTAGAGGTCAGTAAAAAATTAATAGAGAAATCTATAAAGCCTAGAAAGAGATGATCCATTATTTCACATAGGGAAATATATTGGACAACTAGATAAAAAGGATCATAAGGGAACTGTTTACTCAACCACTTAAGTATATTTTCTGTTAACCTCCCTATTGGTCTAATTATTTGAGTACCAAGAGCAATATCCTACTGGTAGCTAGATGGTTCCATTTATACTGCAAGAAAAACACCTACTTAGGACACTCAAATACAGCATAAAGATTCAAGTGGAGAAATGGTCTCTTGGTTTTTAGGGTGATTTCAGAAGTAACCTATGGCCCTATTCATACACAAGTCATCAGTAAATAAATCAACACTGTAGACCCCAGACTTTTAAAGATAGAAATCACTATCATAGTGCTTTGGGAATCAAACATTTGTGCCTCTAATCTTGACTAAAAAATAAAAGGAAGGAAGGAAGGGGAAACGAGAAGAAAAGATAATTAAAAGGAAAAGAAAAGAGAAAGAAAAGAAAAACAAAAATTTCAGATAAGAGTTTCTTTAATCAATCAACACTTCCTAAACTGGGCCTAGTTACACTGATAACCTGCTGAGCTGTCAAACTTGAGATACGTCAATAACCTGCTGAGCTGTCAAACTTGAGATACATCAAACTGCCTATTGAGGAAAATGGGTCCCTTTCTTTCTGGAGATGAAATCTCCAGCACGGACCTAAAATATTATTATAATTATTCTTTCTCTATAAGATGCATGGTTATATGTGCATCTATATGCACAAGGAATGTTAGAAAGAGGAATTGAGAGGAAATTAGAATCTCTTCCCACCTCAGGATCAATCTTAACATAGAAAGAGCAGGTGTTACAGCATATGTGCTAAAATTGGAAGATTTGCACAGCCCTGTGCATGGAGCCCTTGTAAATTCACAAAGCTCACCATACTTTTCCAAGATTCCCTTGTGAAATTCTGCCTGGTCCTGTGCTCCCATAGCAGTTGGTGTATCCTTACTTTAACATGTGCCTCCCTGTGTTTAGTTATTAGCGCACATATGTGTCTTCTCCACAAGGCTATGAATTTCCTAAAGACAGAAGCACTATATAGGAAGTTGAACTTGAAAACGATATACAAGGGATGTTCTGAATTCTTGATCTCTAGAATCTTTAAAAACAGCTGTTTCAACAGAGACATGTGTAGAGACAAGAGGCTAACCTGGATGACCCTTTCAAGACTTCCAGATCTAAAAGTCTGTTTTAAAAGGAATTCCCTTAAAGATAAAATCAGAAAGCATCTATTTGGTTATCCAAAATACAAAGTAATTTCATTTTCTCTCTCCCACTTAATTGGCTCCTTTGCCAAAAGCACATTTAGATTTTGAGTCTCAATAAAGCTACGATGGTAATCATAAAAGATTTAAGAGGATTCATATCTCATTTCATTACTGTAAAACTCCTGCCTAAACCCTACCTATCTCTATAGGCTGGAAACAGCTACTACAGGAGCAATATCTGTTCTACTAATCATCACTAATAGCTCTTAATGGGATTGAGAGTACTGAAACGCCATCACTGTCATATAACTGGGTACACAGAGTAATATTAGAAGGAATGTGTTAAATTGTACATTTCAGAGATGTTTTCTTAAAGAGAGGAGCGCCAAGGCCTGCTCTTATAAAAGAACAGAAAGAGCTCAAACTCCTTCTGAGGGGTGAGAATACAGGGGCTCAAAAATGATGTCTCTGAGAACTCGGAAATGAGGGAAGAGGACCGGCTCTGAGAGTTAAACTGGGAGATCAAAGCAGAGCAGAAATATGCAAAGTCACCTCCAAGGGACAGAATGACTCTGAGACCTGCAGGGTTTGACCAAGGCCAGATTAACCATAAACATATATCTAAGGAGAGAATATTTTACTCACAGAGTTTGTCAGCTACAGAAGCACAGAAAACACTAGAACTTGGAGATCCCTAGGGTAACATGGGCATTGCTTCTTAGCCAGTTCTCCTTAGCTTCCCTTGTAGATTTAGTAAGATGAGAAAGTGTACTTATTTATTTGAGAGAGAGAGCACACATGCACAAGGCAGGGGGAGAGGGGGGAGGAGGGACGAGGGAGGGCCAGAGGGAGAGGAAGAAGCAGACTCCCCAGTGAACAGGAAGTCAGATGATGTAGGGCTCAGTCCCAGAACACTGGGATCATGACCTAAGCTGAAAGCAGAGCTTAACTGACTGAGCCACCCAGGCGCCCCACTCTTGTGTACTTTTAAGTCAAAGTGACTTAGTCTGATCTAGCTCTATTTTGTTCACTGCAGTATTGCCAGTACCCAGTACTCAGGATGGTGCTAAACATAGGGATACTCAGTTTTGGTTTTTTTTTTCCAGTTGAATCAATAGTGCTGAGACCCAACAAGGGAGAACCAGCGGGCCTTTGAGTTGGAGATTCTGGAATGCAGGGACCAGAACTGAAGAACTGATTATTAACATTATCAACAGAATGATTTGGGAAGGAACTTCAACAATCCTATTTTCATGGATGAAACGAAGTTCTGCCTTCAGAAAAATTATCTAACCAAAATAGGAGCCATTTAGAGGGAAAGGTGTCTTATAAAACAGAGTGTAATGATTTTTTTTTTTTAAAGGAGAAGAGTAGCTATAGTTAGGAGTTAAGAAATATGGATTTTGTTCTTCTCAGTAATTATTCTTTTGAGCTTTGATGTCCTTTTACCATTCTAAACCACAGTTTAATCATTAAAATCAAGTATTAGACATAGATAATCTCTGATGTCATTTCCAGAGCTAAAATATCCTTTCTTAAGAAGAAAGAAAGAAATGATAGGCTAGACAGATCACAAATCAAGGCTTCCAGAAGCAACTAGTACACATAGCAACAAGATTTCTAACAATGTCACATGAAAAGTTTGGTATCTAAGAACCTTGATGTTGTGCTATCATTTGTAGTGTACATATTCAATAATTATTTCAAAAGTACACTTGAGTATATTTATATATATTTATATTTAAATATAGTTAATAAATATATAAGATGTAGATATTGTTTGCACAAAGATATTTCTCTGTGTACAGATAATGTAAATTGCCTGGCTTCTGCAAGCTAAACTATTCTAATATTTTTAACCTTTTCTGATAATGTCATTGTTCACCTTCTGAATTATTTCTATTTTACATCTTCTTGCTGAATACAAATATCTTGGCTTTATTTTAAAGTATGAAGTCTGGAACTGGCCACAATCTTAGGTAAGATTCTATCCATCCAGGTATGGAATGGAGAAATAATGTTTTATTGTTGTTCATATATATTATACTTATATCTGAATATCCAAATATCATCCTAGTTAATATTTTGCCATTTGAAGTGTTATCTCTTTACTTTCAGCTTTCATAGCAGCACTAATGGTATGTTTTAACCCTGATTTTACACAAAACTATAATGTTTATAAAGAAGCATTTTTCCACATTGTTGCTAATTCTTCTAATTGTTTAAATGACTTAATAATATTCTATCATGTCAATGTACTATAATTTACCCATTTTTTTCCTCTTTTTAATATTATGGTTATTTTCTTGTTTTTGCTAGTATAAATAAATAAATAAAAATAGAAATACAAAATATTATCTTGTGTTTTCTCTTTTTGTTCCTGATCAATCTGGCTAGTGTTTAATTTCATCTATTCTCAAAAATTGGCTTTGAGTTTATTGATTTTTCTCTATTCTCTTTCTTTTTCTATTTCACTGATTTATACCCAGATCTTTATGTTTCTTTTGCTTATTTTATATTTTGTTTACCCTACTTTTTTTAGACCCTTAATATGGAATTTGAGATCATTTGTTTGAGTTTTTTTTTCATGTATAATATGGGTGTTCAGTCCTAAATATTTTCCATCTAAGTACTATTTTAGCCATATCCTGCAAATGTTGATGTGTTGTGTATTCATTTTCATTTAGATAAAAATAATTTCAAATTTTCGATTTCTTTTTTTTTATTCAAGGGGTATACAGAAGTGCATTACTTTGTTTGCAAGTATTTGTGGATTTTCCAGATATTTTTCTTTTAAGTGTGGTCAGGGAATACACTTTGCATGATATTATTTTTTAATTTATTGAAACTTATTTTCTGACATAGAATATGCTCTATCATGGCAACTATTTCAAGTACACTTGGAAAGAATATATATATTTTCTGCTATTGTTCAGTGGAATGTTCTACAGTATGAGGTCAAGGTGGCTGATAGTGTTGTACAAGTCTTCATTTATACTAAGTTGGTTAATAGTGTTATGCTTTCCTATTAGTTATATCAATTTTTGTTTAATGGTTACTTAAATCTCTGGCTATATTTGTGTATTTGTATATTTTTCTTGGAGTTCTTTCAGTTCTTTTATTTAAATTCAATTAGTCAATGTATAGTACAACATTAGTTTCAGGTATAGTGTTCAATAATTTATCAGTTGCGTATAACACTCGCTGTTCATCACATCATGTGCCCTCCTTAATGCACATTACCCAATTACCCCCACCCACCAGCAACCTCAGTTTGTTTCCTATAATTAAGAGTCTCTCATAGTTTTTCTCCCACTCTGATGACTTCCCATTTTGTTTTCCCTCCCTTCCCTTACAGTCCTCTGGCCTGTTTCATATATTCCACATATGAGTGGAACTATATGATAATTGTCTTTCTCTGATTATTTTGCTCAGCATAATACCCTCCAGTTCTATCCACATTGATGTAAATGATAAATATTCATCCTCTCTGATGGCTGAGTAGTATTCCATTGTATATATATACCACCTCTTCTTTAATCATTTGTTGTCCATGGACATCTTGGCTCTTTCCATGGTTTGGCTATTGTGGAAATTACTGCTCTAAACATCAGGGTGCAGGTGTCCCTTCAGATCAATATATTTGTATCTTTGGGGTAAATACCAAGTAGTACAATTGCTGGGTCATAGGGTAGGTCTATTTTTAACATCTTGAGGAACCTCCCTACCTGTTTTCCAGAGTGGTTGTACCAGCTTGTATTCCCACCAACAGTGTAGGAGGTTTCCCCTTTCTCTGCATCCTTGCCAACATTTGTTGTTTCCTGTCTTGTTAATTTTGGCCATTCTGACTGATGTGAAGTGGTATCTCACTGTGGTTTTGATTTGTATTTCCTTGATGCTGAGTCATGTGGAACATTTTTTCATGTGTTTATTGACCATTTGCATGTCTTCTATGGAGAAATGTCTGCTCATGACTTCTGCCCATTTCTTAGTTGGATTATTTGTTTTTTGGTATCGGGTTTAGTAAGTTCTTTATAGATCTTGGATATCAGCCCTTTGTCTGATATGTCATTTGCAAATATCTTTTCCCATTCCATAGATTGTCTTTTAGTTTTGTTGACTGTTTCCTTTGCTGTGCAGAAGAGGAGAACAGAGGTAGTAACCTCAGCCACAGCAACTCCTTGCTAGACGCATCTCCAAAGGCAAGGGAAATAAAGCAAAAATGAACTATTGGGACTTCATCAAGATAAAAAGCTTCTGCACAGTAGTCTTTCAATTTTTGCTTCATGTACTTTGATGTTTATTATCAAGTTCATGGATGTTTAGAATTAAAATAGTGTAGCTTTCATAAGTCTGCTAATATTGACCAGTTTAAACTTAAGAACATATGAGGTAGCTAGATAAAGCACCAAGAACTAGCCTGGGGGAGAGGGTAAAAAATGTACTGTGGTCCTTCCTTAGAAGTCACTGGGAACAAACAGAATACTGGCCTAGAGATAATCCAGTCCCATGTTCCAGGAGTCAGAAAGCCAAAGGAATAGGCCCTAAAGAGACCTAAAGGACAGTGAGACTCCCAAACCCTTCCCTAGTAGGAACTGGGAGGTCTCCCAAGAATGAGTCAATATGACACACAGGCTTAAGTCCTACAGCCCTGCTCTAGTTCGCTGTTTTCTTCTTTGTCTCCTGTCATGACCACTTCCTTCGAATACTGATCACTCCAAACGTTCTATGATTCCTTCTTGCTATCTCTTGTGTAAATGTGATATTAAACAAAAAGGGAGAATAAAAGAGATAGTTAATATGTGAACTAATGTAGATCTTGAGTCAATAAATCAAATGTAAAAAATAAGTGAATGAGTCACATGGAGAATTTGGAATATTATAATGAGTTATTTTTAGTATTTCTAGATTTCTAATGACATTTTTAAAGAATACATAAAGTTTTATTATTGAAATAATATGATAGCTGGAATCTGGTTCAAAATAAGTCATAGGATTCAAAGGAATGAAGTTAGTTGGGATGTAAATAAGATGATATTGGTCATGACTGATAATTCTTTGAGCTGGGTGGGATAATAGGTACATATTGTGAAAAAAATATACATATACATACATATATATATTATATATATATAATATATATATATATTCATGAAATATATAAGGCTTTAAAATCAGAGCAGGAGGGAGAGAAAGTCCCTGCCCTGAAGGGTCCCAGCAGATGATGAATAATATGGACACACTGTCATAAATGCCAAGAGAGGGAGAGAAAAATATTGTTTGAAAACGGGGTTAAGGAGGAGGGATGGAGAGAAAAAGAGGGAAAAGATTTCCAAAGAGTAAATCCAAGAGTCATCAATTGCAGTGGTCAATGTGCCTGAAGTCTCATCGCTCATGGCTTTGAAATCAGAGCAGGACTTCAATATTGGGACAAAGGCCTGCAGGCCAGGAGAGGTGGAGAATGATTTCAGAGGAATGGCTCTTTTCCTATGGTTCTGTAATAAACCATGAAACATTACTCTATCTCACGTCTACTTTATTTAAAATACAAAAGAGCAAGAATAATATCTCTCTTCTTTTGTGATTTATTACAGTAATATTTTTAGTTTCATGGTAATATAATACTATTTTAGCTTAATGACAGTCTTTTTTTTTTTTTTTTCTTGCAAATACCACAAATACTTTAGTGGAGGGTGACATTTGGTCTTTTGACATTTTGTATTCAGCCATCTAGAAAAAGACACTTTGTACCTTTAAATGTTGCCTTTTGAAGCACTCAGTAGGGAGTGGGGTAGATATCCTATGCTAATATGAAGAATGAACCATCGGATAAATCTTAATTTTTATTTTTGAAATAACATTTTTTACAATTTAAATATATATTTTGTGTTTTATTTTTATTTCTCTGTGGTATTATAAAATCCTTTAGAATGTACTGTAACTCACTTAATCGCTAGTATATTTTAAGCGGCTCTTCTGGGAATTCTTAACAGAAACAGCATGAAGTGGGTGCTAAGAACAGTGCAGCTTGCTTTATAATTTACAGTGTAGGTGTAAATCCTTTCTCTTAAGAACAGCACAAAATTGCCATTTAATTCACTTCAGGAACATTTAAATTACGTATACTTATATTTTAAAATAACATCTTGTATTTTGCACAAGTCATACTCAAGGGAACTGTTCACCCAAAGAACTGCACGTGTATAATGCATAATCAGCATAATGCCATATAATGACAATTGTATAATATATAAGAACAATGCTGCTAATTAAGATCTTGATTGAGCCCAGAATTACATCTAGTGAAGTATCTCATGGTGTCTCCAGGGCATCTGGTTCAAATTGTCAATATTAACCTCCTCAGCTTTCTTTCAAAACAATGGGTCCATGCTGGCAAAGGCTGGGGAAGTCAGGAGAGAAAGAAAAATGCTTCTGATGATGTGCCATTATTTTCAATTCTTAGACTGATGCTGACAGAATGGGTGTTTATACAAAGCCATACACAAGGCCTGAAGGATAATGAAGAAAAAGCTTTTGGGGTGAGCAGAGAAGTGCAGCAAGGGCGATAAGCAAATGACGAACATCTGGGAGTCCAGCATGCTAGGAAACACACAGGTGGGAGTTCGTGGTAAAAAGCAGAAGCAGGAAATGTATGGGCAGGTGTAGTTACAGGGGAGAGGCTTGGCCTCAGAGATGGGAAAAACAGTCTAAAGAACACTTCCTCAGTCATTTTTTTTCTATAAAGCAGTAATAGTGGAACAAATCAAATATTTAATATTCATGAAATGAACTGTGGCTCTTATTTTATGTGATCAGGAGGAAGGTTTGTAAATAAAATTTAAAGAAAAAAAAACAACCTTACCCAACATAAGCATAGCATGGGTACTCATACATAAAAAGTGGAATGTTTGATTTGATTTATTATTTATTTATCCATTCCAAATATTAATTGTGACCCAACCAATGATCAGGCATTACACTAAATATTAAGTTTAGAGCAACGACTAACACAGAGTCTCCACTTTTTGGGACCTGATGTTCTAATGAAGCAGAAAAGAGATAATGCAGATACACAAATAAATACCTTTAGATAATGATAGTTTAATAAAAATAGAAAGCAAGTTTATGTGATAAAAAGTGAGTGTAGGTGTGGATTGGGGCACTTGAGATGGAGTGATGAAGGAAGGCCCCTTGAGAAGGAGGGAGCATATGGGCTGAGGGTTGAATTACTCACAGGAAGGAGCCAGCCAAGGCAGAGTTTAAGAGGACAGCATTCCACGCAGAGTGAAGATCTGACATTCAGACTGTGAGACCGAAGGGGCCAGCCATTTCCAAGAGACAGAAGAAGGAAAGTGGGTCTGAAATCTCACAACCAAGGTGAAGGGTAAGAAACAACATCAAGGTGTGGACAATGACCAGATCTTGCATATCCTCCTCCTAGGCCATGGTGAGCTCAGCTATGGGATGCTACTGGAGGGTTTTTAAAACGAGAGACACGTAATCTGATTTATATTTTAAAAGGATCAAGCTGCTTCAGGAAGACTAGAAGGGGATAAGAAGTGAAAGCAGAAAGAACAGTCCTGAGACTGTCACATTAGCTGAGACATGACTTATGTGAAGATAGTAAGTATACTGAAAGTTAGTGGCTCATTTTATCACTTGAAGGCCCATCTAAGAAAACTTGCTTATAAATTGGATGCCCCTGTTGTTGTCCTGAGAAACTGAGAGAACGGGAGAACTTAGTTTAGGGTTGAAATCAAGTACCAGTTCATATAGGTATATACGCAGAATAGCAGTTGGATATTTTAGTCTAAGTTTAGAAAAGACATCAGCGTGGAAGATAAACAGTTAGAAGCCAACAACCTGTAGATGATATTTAAAGGCACAGGACAAGGTGAGCTCATCTAAGTTTGACTGAGCCCAGAATTATATCTGTTGAAAATTTCTTAGTGTTTCAGGAAAAACCAGATCATTATGGAACAGAGCCAAGGACTAAGCTGTGGCCTAAGCTAATGTTCTGAGGTCAGGAGGAAGAGGAGAAAGCAGGCACAAGAAGGGACAGTGAGGCAGGAGGAAAAGCAAGAGGATGTGACCAGCTCTGAACATGATGATGATGGACGATGGAGGTGTGGTAGGATTGTGCTCAGTGCTGCTGATCTTAATGAAAGCTGTCTGCGACTGGTTCTGGAGAAGTGCAGCTAGTGACATGGGCTGAGAAGACAGGGAAATGAGGAGGTAGAAAGAGGAGGGGTAGACAATTGCTTCCAGGGCAATAGCTATAAAAGCAGAGGGAAAAAAAAAAAAAAAAAAAAAAAAAAGGTTAGTAGATGGAAGGAGGAAGACATAATGTCAAGGTACGGTTATTTTTTATTTCTTTCTTTTATTGTTTCTTTTAGGATGGCTAACATTAAGGCATGTGCATATGCCAAAGAGAGAAACCCCAGTGAGGGAAAAATTAATGCTGCAGGAGAGAGAGGAAATAGTTGCAGAAGCAAAGACCTTGAGGTACTGAGAAAGGATGACCCTAATTTCCTCAATGATGCACTAAGTATTTGTTTACTGTATGTCTTAGCTAAGCCATTGAATAAAGTGATTCTAATTTAATTGTTTTGAGCTGGGTCCTGGGCATCAATATGTTTTTTAAAAGCTCCCCAGTTACTTCTAATGTGCAGCCAGGGTTCAGAAGCAGTAATCTAAACAATAGCGTTTTGTGTTTATCATTTTTTTGGCTTTTCTTTGTAGTTTTATGACATATGTATGCATCCCCAGCAATTTACTATTTAGTTGTGCATGAACTTTATATAAATGGAATCATACTGTATATATTCTGGGTATCTCGCTTTTTATTTTACATTATATTTATGGGATTCACACAGGGTAATGTATGTGGCTCTAGCTCATTCACTTCCACTACTTTATAGTGCCCCAGCATAGGAAAATGTGTAATTTCCCCATTCTCCTGTTTAATGGATGTGTGAAATTCTTTTTTTCCATTTTTGACTGTTGCAGCTCACACTGCTGCGGGAATATGTAGCTGATTCGCTATTACAATTATTTCCTGGGGTGTGAGAATATAAACTGATATAACTAATTTGAAAAATAATTTGATATTACATATTTGTTTTTGAAAAATGGTAATTATATTTTATGTTCAGTTCTATAATTGCTTATCACAAATTGTCTTTTTTTAAAATCGTTTTGAAAAGCAAATGGGTTACATTTGGTTGCAGTTCAATTTGATCTTCCTCTTCATTATTTTTTATTGTTTTTATACTTAAAAATTCTCCACTACCTAATAACGTTCAAAATTCACCTAAAGAGTTCTTGATTTCACTTATTTTACATTGAATTTTTTTTAACATACCTGAACATTTTTATTAAATGAAATTAAAAAATAAATTATTAATTGGCAAAAAAAATGCAAAAAATTTGATATCCAAAGAACCAATAGGAAGAAAATCTCTTAGGAAAGTGACTTGATACATGAGCAGATAATTTATAAAAGCAACATAAGTACTAATAAATTGTAGGCAATTTCAATCTCACCAATTAAAGAAATAAAATACAAAACTATTATATAATATTGATCACACTTGTCATTTTTTTAAAATAATAATATGTGAGTTACTCATTCTTAAACACTGGTGATAGAAGTATTTATTAGCACCAAATTCTTGGAAAACAATTTGGCGACCTACATCAAGAGCTGTGTAAAAAAAAGAAAAAACCCAAAAGCTACAATTATAGGCCTAGAATTCTATTATAAGGAAATAGTTCAAAAGGTGGATGAGAATACATATTCAAGGATGTCCATTGAAGTAATATTTATAATAGAAAAGTTTTAAGAAGGTTTGAAGTAACATAAATGGTCCCAAATTGGGCAGTCATTAAGTTGTTTACTCATATAATAGAATATTACTAGGTCATTAAAAACATGTTTTCAAAAAATGATGACATGGGAAAATGTTCATAGTCCCCTCCCCTCCAAAATATATATAATATATATAATCTGTGATCTCTATTTGATGAAATGTTTCCATGTTTTTCTGCCCCTGTCTTTTCCTCCCTCCCTGCCTCTCTGTCTCCGTTTCTGTCTCCATCTCTCTTTTAGAATATATGCCAAAATACTAAGAGTAGATGGAAGGCATGGAAAGTAAATTTATTTTTTTTTTATACTTTGTTTTTACCTATGTTTAAAATGCTATTGAGATGCTGTTAGAAGTTAGTTGGACAGGGAGGAGTCAAGATGGCGGAGAAGTAGCAGCTGAGACTACTTCAGGTAGCTGGAGATCAGCTAGATAGCTTATCTAAAGATTGCAAACACCTACAAATCCAACGGGAGATTGAAGAGAAGAAGAACAGCAACTCTAGAAACAGAAAATCAACCACTTTCGGAAAGGTAGGACGGGCGGAGAAGTGAATCCAAAGCGACGGGAAGATAGACCGCGGGGGGAGGGGCCGGCTCCCGGCAAGCGGCGGAGCAACGGAGCACAAAATCGG
>NW_019154086.1:13219543-13313553 GCF_002288905.1 Enhydra lutris kenyoni
TAAAAAGATATTATATGTTTTAAAAAAATAAAACTTAAATAAAAAAAAAAAAAAAAGAAGTTAGTTGGACAGTTAGGTAGTAAGGGCCAGTGTCCCCAAAAAGAAAATATGGAGTCAGGACAGCTAAAATAAAATAGCACTGACATCCTGTTTTGCAGCTTAGAGAGGACTGTACTGACATTCTGCTTTGCAGCCTTTTGCAGAAATGACTTCTGCAAAACAACCTAAAATAAGACAATTAACCACAAAAGCATTTTTTAGTATCACAGGCAAGGGGCAGTTAAGACCTAAGCCCCCAGATGTCAGGAAAAAAAAAAAAAAACCATCAGCATGTGGACATTAACTTAATAGGTAGATGGGCATGTGACCAAAGCCCTGATTGGCAAAACTCAGCACATCCTGACTGTTTAAGAAAGTTCTCCAAAGGGGTGCCTATGTGGCTCAGTTGGTTAAGCATCTGCCTTTGTCTCAGGTCATGATTCCTGGGTCCTGGGATCAAGCCCTGCATTAGGCTCCTTACTCACCTGGAGTGTGCTTCTCCCTCTCCCTCCACGTGCCACTCCCCCTGCTTATACTCTTTCTCTCTCTCAAATAAATAAATAAAATTTAAAGAAAGAGAGAGAGGGAGGGAGGGAAGGAAGGAAGTTAGTTCTGCAAAAGAGCTCATAAAAACCCATAAACTCAGAAACCCAGTTGGGTCCCTTTTCCTCTCCAGGAGCTTTGTGCTCTTGCTCAATAAACTGCTTTGCTGCCCACCACTCTGTCTGGTCTACATTTTCATTCTTCAAAGCAGCGTGACCAAGAACCATGGGCACTAAGGGGACACACAATCCTGTAATAGTGCGTCTCTGTATGCTTGATTTAGTTGAATAGAGTGTCCGGCCTTCTAAAATATACTAGGCTAAGTATGAGAGTGGAACCATCCTGCTATTCAGTATTAGTCTGTAAACACACATCTCTTTCTGGGCATTCAGATTTGTCAAATCAACCTTCGTACCTCATTCCGTTGTGTGTGTATAGTTTCTTTTTTAAAAATTTTCATATTTTAAACTCTGTATTCACCTCTCCAAGAACCACTACAACAGCCATGATGATTGGGTCCATGGGAGCTGATCTATTGGCCTCAGACATTGCCAGGTAGAGAGAAAGGGAAGAACAAGAGGAAAGCAACAAAGTTGCAGCCACACTGAGTGTAAGCTTTGAGAAGCCTGGGGCTGTGTATATGAGTGAACCTCAGGGAGGGTGCTGCGAAAATGCTGGGGCCCCAGGAAAACTCTTCTGATTAGTGTTGAGTTTGGCCAGAGGTTCTCATTGAGATGTCCTCCTATCTACAATGGATGTTGGACTTCCCAGGGATTTTGTGGCATTAAATGAGAGTGACTTAAGCAGAATGCCCATATATAGGACATAGTAAATGAGTGCTGCTATCATTACTTACATCAAATCCTCATGCAGAGAATTCAAGGTGTGTCTCCTGATTGAGACAGTTTAGACCTTTTAGCTAATACATTATAAGTGATGAGGTGAAGTCACAGTGTTGATTTCCCAAACAAGATATATCGATCCTCTCTTGTAAAAACATCTTTTTTTGCAATAACTTTGTTTTTTATGCCACATTATTGACACACAGATTTTGTGAGATGAATATTGATGTTGCAGATCCTCTCCATTCTTTAAAGCGTAACTGGCCATTTTATTTAAATCTGATATTTTCAAGGTGTCGGTAAGTGTTGTTAAGATGCTAGCGTTTTTCTTTGGAGACCGGGAAAATTAACCTGTGCTAGGCAATTTGCTTGAGGTTTCTGTAGAAGAATGTGGTTGGAGCTGCAAGTTCCATTCCTCTCTTCACACATAGAAGAGAAGGTCGGCCCCTCCGACGGAACTGGCAAAAGATTGTGGCTGGTTCTCGGCCACAGAGGAGGAAACGTTTGTTCGGCCAAGAGAAGCCATTATTAAGGAGCAAATATGGGTTAGACTTTCCAGAAACCCAAGGAAGTAGACAGAACTGGGGGTGTAGGGCAAAGATTGATGACAGAGATATCTATATAATACCTTCATCCTAACAGAAGCATGGGTGAGAGTCAGGAGGGAGGAACAGGCATCTCTACAGAGCCAGCAAGGACCTGAAGAAGCCAGGCATGGGGACAAGGCGTATACCCTGGAACTCTGTCTAGTGTCCAGTCATGGCACAGCCTCTGTTGATGGTAGGGAGACCATACCTTTACAGACTTCCTTATATGGTCCTTGGGACAATGTCCTAAGCATAGTCTTCCCTAAGGAAAAGAAGCTGGTAAGTCAAAATCTGTCCTCAGCAGCCGGAGCCTTCTTGTCTGTGCCTTTTTGCCCCTACTCTGAGATGCTTCTATCTTGTTTTCCTTCAGGACCACAATATCAACCCCACCCATGGGCTCAGGGAAGAGATAGTCTTGTCTACCCAGATCTCCATTTTTACCTCCCTCCTGGTAGGAATGTCAAAGGCTTCATCACCAAATTAGAGAGATCAGTAAATAATTTTGGAAAACAGAAGCTCAACAATTGGTAGGATTTTATTTAAAGCCCAGTCCTGGATTTAGAGGTTTTTATAAAAACTTGCCCTTCCAAGAGGGTGGTTGGGTTATGGACATTGGGGAGGATATGTGATATGATGAATGCTACGAAATGTGCAAGCCGGACGATTCATAGACCTGTACCCCTGGGGCAAATAATACATTATAAGTTAATAAAAATAATTAATAAAAAAATAAAAATAAAAAATGCGAAAAAACAAAAACAAAAAAAAATTGCCTTCCCAAAAGTATCTCTGCCCTCAACCTGTTCATGGCCAGTGGAAGTCTGGCTCCCTTCCAGTTGAAGACACCAAGCCTCCTGTAAAGGAACAGATCACACCACCATCACTAAGCTTCATCCTAGTATGAAGTATTTTATCACCACTTTAGGGGAGTTGTGCCAGTAAAGGATAGAAAGAGAAGTCTAACACCATGGTTTTTACCTCATCACCTGATGAGTGATGCCAGTTCAAAGGGGTGTTGAGCGTCTTAGCCTGTCTTATCTGGATGTCTCACTTCTTCCATAGGCACAAATGAAAGAGGAAAACCACAGATAATGAATTTTATATTTGATTCCCAATCTGTAAAGTGTTTGAATAAAAGGAACACTGTTAGAAATAGCAAAAATAATCAAACAAAACAAAATCACCTAAGTATCCTTTAGTAGGGAGAGGTTGAGTAAAATTGTGGTATTTCCATACAACAGAAAGAATTTTGAGTGATCCTGAATAAGTACATTTATAAATCTTAAAAAAATGATATAATATACTAGAGATGGAAAAGTAAACATTACATATAGCATGACCAATATCTGCTCAAAATTACACATATACACATACAAGTGGATACAGATTATAACCAAATCTTAACAAATTACTATAAAATGTTTAGTATGGTCATTTCTGACTAAGGATACTGGGGGATTTTTTTCCTTCCTTTCCACTATTGTCTGACTCTTATAAGGAACTTGCATTATTTGCTGACTTTAAAACAATGAAAGAAAGGAGAACAATGACAGGATGAGCTTATTATCTCAGTGTCTCTCACCTCAATTACCACAGCAGCTTCTTAAATCTCTCCTTTGACCTCATAACTTTTCAGTATAATATTGTCACCATCTTAACATGCAGATCAAGTGACATTCATCCTCTACAACTTCAGTGACTTCTCCTTAGCTACCATATGAGGTCCAGCTCACGTCATTTGAGTTTACTCCTGATCTTTCTTCAAGACCGTTTCTCACTTTAACTGATCCCTTCTGCCATGCCCCTAGAGCTCCAGTTCCCTCAGACTCCCCCGGTACTCCCAGAACACACATATTTTCAATGCTGGGTGCTTTTCCTACTCCCCCCCCACCTTTTTACTTTTTCAATTATATTCACTCTTCAATAGCTGCTCAGAAATTGCCACCTACACCAGGCCTCCCACTGACACCTTCAGAATTAATGGCCCTTTCCTCCACACCTACACTGCGCATTGGTTGAACCTCCATATGTCCCCTATTTTTATTCTCTCTTGTTCATCATTCACAGCTTTACTTCTACTGGTAGAGGGGATATAACGGCTCCTGGAGCAAAATCATCTTCCTGTTCACCTTTACATCTTTCATCATTTCCAGCTCAGTATATTGCATATCACATTCACTCAATAAAAAACACATTAAATAGAAGCCTGAAATGTCAATAACCCAAATAACAATTTCCTTCTTAAAATATTCAGGTATGGAGAAATTGAATCACCCTTACATTTCAGTTGATAATGTAAAATTGTTCACCCACTCTGGAAAACAGTTGGGCAGTTTCTTATAAACCTAAACATGCAACTACCATATGATCCAGCACTACAGTCTGGTCCATTTAATCCCAAGAAATGAAAAGTTAAGTTCACACAAAAACCATGTATAGTTGTTCCCACCTCATCTGCAAGGGTTATGTTCTAGGATCCCCAGTGGATGCCTGAAACCAAGGATAGTATCAAAACCTATATATATGATGTGTTTCCTATATATATGTACCTATGATAAAGTTTAATCTATAAATTAGGAACAGTGAGATTAACAACAATAATAATTAAATAATTATAATAGCATGCTGTAACAAAAGTTATGTGAGTGTGGTTTCTCAAAATGTCTTCTTGCCCAGTACTCACCCTTCTTCTTATGATGATGTGAGATGATGAAATGCCTACATGATGAGATGAAATGAGGTGAATGGCACAGGCACTATTGACCTTTTGACTGTACATTAGAGGGAGGATCATCTGCTTCCAGACTGTGTTTGATCTCGGGTAACAGATACCAGAGAAAGTGAAACCATGGATTAGGGGAGACTGCTGTGTTACCCGTATTTTCTAGCTTCCATATCTGATGTTTTGGACATCTGGAGCCTTGCTGCCAAGGGAAGGACTGTCCCTCCTGTAGTTGGTTAGGTTTGTAGATTCCTAGAGGTAGCAAAGCACTCTCCCAGAAGCCTGCTTTTCATATACAAAAACCAGTCCAATGCCCAAAACCCCCATTGGCCGTAAATGCTACTCTTAACACTTTCTAACACTTTCAGGCACTGTTTTCCTGTAGGGCCAAGCATCAAGTGGCTTCTGCACTTGGGAGCCCACTGAAATTATTCAAATGAGCCACTACTATCCTGGTTCATGCTAAAATATCTTACCCATTCCTTCCTGTGAAAACTACAATAAAGGCCTTTCTGTAGTTTCCCAGCTTTTTCTCTCTGCCTGCGGCTGACCTTAGGGTTCTCTTGTGTGACCCTGAGGGCATGCTATGCTTCTCTCCTCGCTGGACCTATGAGTAACAATGAGTCTTTTTAATGGCAATGTCTTCTGACATGTTGGCCTCATCATACGTGAACAAAATAAAACCCCAGGTATGTTTTAATGCAAATCTGTATGTAAATGTTCATAACAGCTTTATTCATAAAAACTCTGAGCTGGAAATAACCCAGATATCCTTCAAAGAGTAAATGGTTAAACAAACTGCACTATATCCGTGCCATGAAATATTTTTGGGGAATAAAAAGGAATGAGCTATCAACACATATAACAACTTGGATGCATGTTCAGAGAATTTATGCTGAGTGAAAAAAGCTGATCCCCAAAGTTACATACTTTATGATTCCCTGTATATAATATTCTTGAAATGACAAAATTATACAAAGGATAGATTAATAGTTGCCAGGGATCAGGGCAAGAAAGAGGTGGGTGTGGACAGAAAGGCAACATGAGAGATACCTGCGCTGATGAGACTGTTCTGTATCTTGAGTGTATCAGTATCAAGATCCTAGCTGTGATTTTGTCCTATATCTTCGAGTAATGTTACCACTGAGAGAAACTGGGCAAAGGGCACACAATTGTATGTGAATCTATGATTATGTCAAAATTAAAATGTTACTTATATAAAATTATAGTATTGTTTTTAGAAGCTAAGAGATGTGCTCAAAGCTACCAATAAATAGTCCATAGAGTCTTTTGTAAGCTTGACCATCTATCCAAAGTCACTCACTGACAAGTAAATTCTGCTCCTTGCCATAACACACATTTCTAGACCAAATGCTAACTATGCAATTATAACACACACACACACACACACACACACACACACACACACATATACACACATATTATAAAATACTGCTTGTAGTTAGAGATCTTCATAGGGCAGGGAGAAAAATATGGAAATTATCCACAAATCAGGTCATAGCATCTGATGTTGAGGAAAACTTAAGAAGAACAATAAAGGATTAAGAAGAACAGTAAGAAGGGACTAATAGTATCAAACTGATTATTTGTTATACATTTACTTTAAAGGGAATCACTGATGATGAGATTAACGTATCCAACCAAAGATTTTAATTACAAAGAGGTATCATCATCATAACTGTATAATCAAGAGACCAAGTAAGCCCTTGATATGTAGGGAGTTACAAATAATGATCAAGAGCAAAACAGTCTACATGGAGATGGTGCTTATACTTCCAACACTTTGTTGAAGGAATGTTCAAGGCAAAATGTATGCTCGCGGGTATCAATCAAAACAAGTTTCAGTGAATACCAGATGATCAAAATATGGAAGAGCGACAGGAAAGAGCTGCAAGAAGTGGAGCTAAGGCCACCAGACAATCCTGAAAAACAGGAGCCTGGAGTAGACAGAGGGCGACAACGATGGGATGCTGAAATGACTTGGCTTTCTAAAACAGGAAGGATGAAGGCTTTTGGATTCTATTAATGGAATATAGTTCATGGAAATCAGTAAGAGACATTAGACAAAATGTACACTCTGGTGGGTGATAAATGGCCTCCACTTTGTTGCCCGTTAGTGACATGGAAATGGGGGAAGTGGGAGCAGACGGAGTTCCCGAAGGTAAGCAGTGACAGCTATCCCAGTTGTTATTCCCCCTCCTCTGGGAGGCGCACTTCTCTGTTCATCTGGTCCATAAGTCTCAACACACACTGCTGTAAGAAGATTCTACTCCCTTTCCAAAAATAGCTAGAGATGTATGCCTACACAGAGGAGTAAAGGAGGAGGGAATTTGTGACCTTCTGAAGCAAAATGCAGCTGACCTGTAAAAAATTCAGCTCATTCACTTGAGTGACAAGAGGGCTGGGGTGTGTAATGCTGATTAAGGGAGATTACCTCCTAAGGCTCAGTTCCTTCGTATAGTCTATTATGCCAATCTTAGATTCATTCGGAGATAAGAGTGAAAGTTCTCAAGATTTATTTTGCAATGGGTATCAGCTACAATACGGAAGATACGAGAAGTTTGGCCCTCTTGGAGAGATTTTCTGAAGAAAGTCAAATTTCCAGGCTCTATTAGTCTGTGAGGGCTGTTGTAACAAAGTACAACAAACTGGGTGGCTTAAACAACAGAAATTTATTGTCTCTTGATTGTGGAGGCTGGAAGAAGTCCAAAATCAAGGTATTGGCAGGGCTGGTTTTTTGTTTTTTGGTTTGGTTTGGTTTGGTTTTCAGATAACTATGGGGGAAGGATTTCTTTCAGGCCTTTCTCCTTGGCTTTTAGATGGCCATCTTCTCCCCATGTCTCATCAGATCATTTTCCCTCTATGTGTGTCTCTGTGTCCAAATTCCCCCTTTTTTAAGGACACCAGTCATATCAGATTAAAACTCAATCCAAATAATCTCACTCTAACTTTGATGATCCCTGCAAAGGCGCTATCTACAAATAAGGTCAGAATCACAAGTCTTAGGTGTTAGGATTGCAACATAGAATTTGTGGGGACATAACACATGGGAAAACATACACGGCACCCTAATAATTACTTAGGCACTTCTGTCCTACACTAGATTTACAATGTTGATGAAGGTGACCTACTAGATAATAAGGGAATGAGCCAAAGATTGGCAAGGGGAGAGACTCAACGTATTCTAAATCTATTGCAGACCGGCAACCAAGTAATGATTCTACTAGACTCTTGGAAGTAAAAGATACCCAAATTCAGGAATGGGGTATGGGTAGGATTCACAGCAGGCAAGGGAAGCTACAGTAGCCTTGTGAGCCAGGTTTTTTAAGCATTTTAATAAATGTTTTTTTGCTTCTTCATCTGAATGTAGAGGAATTAAGGTGCTATGTGCTTTCCTATCCCATGAGTGTGGGAGAGGGATCCTCCATTTCAGGAAGAGCAGCATGTAGAGAAGTAATGGTATGGCATATATAGTTTCCCAACCCACCTCCGGGAGAAATACCTGCATGCCCCTATCTTTTGTCACTAGTTGGTGGACCAGGATTTAGCACAAGTGACCGAGAGCTTTTATGCAGATAATGACCTATTGATTCAGAAGCCAGTTCAACAGCCCTGACTTCTACCAGTAGTGGGAGAGGGTAGCAGGGCTGATATTAACAACACAATATTCAGGGACATGCTTGCCAACTAAAGGTTCTTGAGACTATATGGGTAGATTTATGATGCTCAAGCCCTCTGGAAGTCAAGGAAATATTCTTGCTTCAGACCTTCATCATTCAAAAAGAAGCCTAGCCCTTATTATACTTTTTACCCAAAAAGTATAATTAGCATATTATACATAGCATATGCCTCATCTGGACGTTCTATGTGGTCTTTCACATCAACTGAAGTGCAAGTCAGCATTTCTTGAGAAGGGACCAATGCAAGTGCCTATGTGGGAAGCTGTCCAGCAAGACGTAGCTCTCTTTCCACCTTGGGGCCACATAGTCCTCATGACTCCTTTGAGCAAAAAGTCCTCATGACTGATTATTTCACCCATTAGATTCACAGGCAAGGGGAGACAGCCTCTATCTGGAGGTTCCCTTGGGACTATCTCTCGGACATGGCCATCAGATACTCGTTTTGAAAAGTAGCTGTTAGTTTGCTTCTCGGTTTTCCTGGACAGCTGACATCTGAACATCTGACAAATGAAGGCCTTAGGACCACCACCTGAAATTCACATTCTGCGATAGTTGAACTCAGAGTCAGTAACAAAAAAGTGGGAAGGGCCCAGAAAGCTTCCCAGCCAAATGGAAATGGCATCCATGACATCTTGGCTTTACATGGAAAAGTGGCAGCCATCTCTAGGAGAAGAATTTTTTTTCCTAAAAACGGGGCCTATTTCACTGTAGTTCAGCTAAGCTAAAATGTGATGGTAACCACTAGCCTACTCTGACTATTCAACCTCAGCATAAGCAGCACTAAAAATGGAAGGGGTCTTACCACTCTATGGGCAGGACTCAAAGCCATTCTCAGAATTCTAGACACTCTTCTCCTGAATGAGCCTTATATATTTTTACTGACTTTTATTTTATTGCCCATAACCTAAATATTTCATCTGCCACTTGGACAACCAAGGCTGGCAGGTTAAAGATACCCATTTTTGGGACCTAGAACTAGCGAGACAATTCACAGTTGCTGGTCAAATGTGCAGGTCCTTCAGGTAGATGACCCAGGTAAAAGTCAGATCTCTGATGAAATTGCCTAGCTTCAAGCTGCTGGCCAAGCCTGCACCACCCTTGTTGCTACAACCTGATGGTCAACACACCAGGCATGGAAAGAGAGGCAGTGCAAACTAAAAGACTCCATGTTTCTTTTTTCTTTTTTCAAGGTTTTGTCTACTTGTCAGAGAGAAAGAGCAAGAGCACAAGCAGGGGAAGGGTCAGAGCGAGAGGGAGAAGCAGGCTCCCCATCAAGCAAGGAACCCAATACAGGAGTCAATCCCTGGGATCATGACCTGAGCCAAAGGCAGACACTTAACCAACTGAGCCACCCAAGAATCCCAAGGACTCCACGTTTCTAATGCAGAAGCTGTCACTGTATTCCTGACTTGTGACTCTTTCCAAAACTGACTTATTCGCCTTGGGTTGAAGGAGGTGACATTACATGGGACAGTATCCCTGCCCACTTTTTGGTAGAGAGACCACGTGAAACTTTTGAATCTCTTTCAAAGCTATCAGTGGTGCCCCTCCTCCCCTACTGCAGACAGTGTCTCTTAGTCTGTGGCTTGCCTTTCACACTCAGAATGGCTTATTTTGATGAGTCGAAGTGTTTATATTTGATGAAGCTCAATTTGTTCATGTTTCATGGTTAGTTGTTTATTCAACAGTATTTGACCACAAAAACAACAATTTTGTGTGGTTCAACCTAATTAATATGGTTCAACCATATAAATATGCTCCCTGTATTAATTCATTTTATTTTCACAATAAACCATTGGGAGAGACATTCCCATTTTACAGATGATGAAATGGAGAAAAAAGATTACGTAACTTCCCTAAGGTCATACAGTTAATTAATGACAGAGTGAGATTCCAACACTGGTGGTGTGGCTCTGAAGTCTGTGCTCAATCACAATGCTGTATCACATGTCCCACCTGGTGCTCAAGTATCAGTCTGTATGTCTCTCCCTCTAGTCTATGGGCTCCTTGAAGGGAAAACTGCTTACCTGTCTTTGTAGCACTTGCAGCCAGCATAGTACCTCACACATGGCGGATGTCATTAAATACTTGAGGAATGAATAGATAAACAAACGGGGAGGTCTCCACCAATGCCAGCATCAGGGACTGCTGGTTTGACACTGCCAGGGCAATGGCCATGTTCTTTCAGACTTGATTCATTTGCAAAGTGCACCTGCTGGCCTTTGAACATTTATCAGATTTTTCTGAACCTCCCCACTTTCGGGATCCCCCTCTTTAATTAAAGCATTGAATATCATAACATAGATATTCATGAGTAATATGGTCTTTGCAAGTGGGGGTCTCTGACTTACATGGCTGAAGAAAATCCTATTGCAAAAGATCCTAGGTGTTCAAAAAAAAAAATTATCTCAAGGACAGAAAAATGGTGCTTATCAAAGATTACAAAAATTAGATGTGATTCTACCAATTCTGCTGGAGAACTATTTCTGCTCTATCAAAAAAAAAAAAATCTGCTATCTACTATTATATCTAGTCATATATATTATATCTATATAATATGTAGATATGATGCAACCCAGCCACAAAGTGATTACTTTGTGGCATTCTTAAAATATTACTATTATTATTAAAGAATGATCAAATAGATTTAGAAGAATCTAACTATCTTTATAATTTGATACCATTATTTGAAAAAAAATTAGCCTTATTCACTCTCAGTATTGTTTCATCCTACACCAACACACTCATTTAAGTGAGAAAATTTATGTGAGTTTCTCTAGGCAGTTCAGTGACAATGCAGATGAGTTATGTTATAATTTTTTATAATTAGCATTCATAAAAACAGGAACATCCTTTACACAGAGTCAAGTTTAAAACTCCTTCTAAGATTTAAAACCTCTAAATAAATCACTTCTAATTTGTGCCTTATAGTTGAATGCCTATTGTGATTTACCAATTCTAACTCCTGTCAGCCTTGGTGCCAAGGATATTTTGCAGAAATGTTAGCTTTGCTGTATAAGTTAAATATCGCTGCAAGTGGGGTTTGGTGAAGTCGGATCTGATTGTTACACAATAATATAATTTCATTTGTTCTTAGCAGTGCTTGTCAAGGTATTTTACAACTATTTGATCTGATATAAAATAAAGCCCTTATCCTAACTTTCTAATCTATATTCAGCTTTGAGAGAACAATTCCTTCACCACATAGGTATTCACCATGTAGGTGAATACAGGTGAATATATATTTGTTATAAATGAGTAACTGGAAGAATGCCTAGGAAATGTTTTATAAAACCTAACTCATTCTTTTTCATACTATTCGAAACTTTTAAAGAACAGGTGCTTTGGAAAGTCCAGATGTTGCTATTATTATTATAGTCATTTAAATTATTTGTAATATATCATATTAATTGCTCTTAATGAGGATAATAAATAATTACAGTAATAAAAATTAATTTTCTTTCATCAAATGCGTTGCATTTTGTAATGTTTCTGTGTAGGTATGGTTGGAAACACAATTGCTTTTTCCCAAAATAAAGTACAAAACATTTTTTTTTAAGAGGGAGAGAATGGCAGGGGGTGGGGGAGGCACAGGGAAAGAGGGAGAGAGAGAGAGAATCTTAAGTAGCCTCTATGGTTGACACAAAGCCTGACAAAAGCCATGACCCTACAGCCAAAATCAAGATTCAGATGCTTAACTGACTAAGCCACACAGGCACCCCAAACATCTTTTTGATTAGTACAGTAAAAAGTACTGTGACCAAATATTGCATATGCACAATGTATCCCAGCCAAATTTAGGGGAGATATCTTATGGATGTCTCTGCTGAAAGAGAAATGTACAAATATTGTGCTATACTACACTTTCACCCAAAAGCCAGAATGATAATGAAAATAACCAAAAATACAAGCTACAGAGACATATATGGAATTGCAGGATTTCTATACTAAAGAATTTGAGAGACCCTCCCGGTGAAGTCTTGATGCCCACTTATTTTTAAATGCACTCATAGGACTCCAGCCCTAGAAATTCTGACCCAATAGACCTGGATGCAGGACCTTAGTCTGTATTTTTGTTTGTTTCAAGTCTTTATTTAAATTGTAGTTAACATAGAGTATAATATTAGTTTCAGGAGTAGAATTTAGTGGTTCATCACTTCCATAAAAAGTACCCATTGCTCATCACAATAAATGCCCTCCTTTTTTTTTTTTAATTTTATTTATTTATTTGACAGAGAGAAATCACAAGTAAGCAGAGAGGCAGGCAGAGAGAGAGGAGGAAGCAGGCTCCCTGCTGAGCAGAAAGCCCGATGTGGGGCTCGAACCCAGGACCTGGGATCATGACCTGAGCCGAAGGCAGCGGCTTAACCCACTGAGCCACCCAGGCGCCCCAATAAATGCCCTCCTTAATCCCCATCACCACTTGGCCCATTCCCCTATATTTTTGATAGGTACCACACAAGAAACAAGTGAAGGATTTTCCATACAACTCTTTGAAAAATGTGACCTGGAAAGACCTGAAAAGTATCAGGCAGGTTGCCAAGATATAGAGACTCTGATGTGCAGAGGAACACTTAAACCTGGTTATCAGAATCAGATCACAACATCAATGCTTGGCTGGAAGTGATGTCCTAAATTCTGAGTTAAAGCTCCATTTTTATTCTTGTTACATGAATTTAAAAAAGAAAAAGAAAAAAGAAGAAGGACCAAGATCAGATTGGTCTTAAGGAGTAGGGTGGAACTGAAGCTACAGGCAAGAGTGCAAATGCTCAGGTTGAAGACAGGAAAAAGCCCAAGAGTCTAGAAGACAGGCAGTTCCTTCCCTTTGCTGCCTTTCTCACTTCCATTTCCTGGAGACTCTGCAGCCAAGTGGAATATGGCTCTCCCCTCTTAAATCAGCCCAGATTTAGGTGTGGAGAGCCATTGTCTCTCCTCTTAAACTTGGTGGGATAGGCAGGTGATATAGGAAGATTTTCTGAAAAGATGCCAGGTAGAAACCAGAGGAATGTGGAGGGCAGAACTACCTGGGACTGGGATTATGGGGACACACCAGATAACTCTCTGGATTTACAAGTGAAGTTCACTTCTGCTCTACCAATGTCACACATCTGTGAGTAAAATGACTTCCTGTTTCTAGTTTAGTTGACCATCAAAATCTGAGAAGCATTAAGATCCTTCCCCAAAAGATTTTCATTTTAGTAAATCTCAGATAGAGGTTCAGAATCTGTGTTTTCAACAGTGTCCCACTTAGGCCTTACATGTACCCTGAGTTGGGAACCACTGTAACAAAACACATCAGAAAATTGACATATGCCTGAATTCATCTTTGTTTTATCAAGAGTTTAGAGCTTGAAGATTCTAATAATTAATTAAATGCCTATTAATTACTAGAGCCAACTGTACACTTTTCCAAAGTGTTGAGATTATTAGTGTTTTCATGACTTCAGTCATAATTCGAATTGAACTATTTTCACTACAGTCTATCGACAATCATTAAATTAGTATTTTGTGAGTGTGTTGCTGCTTTTGTCTCACCCAATGATCTGTAGAAAACAACTACAGTATGAATAAAATTTTAGCATCAGACAATAGTTTCCAGAAATGGAATGGATAAGGTCTACTGAAGAATACAAGGTCAAAGGAAAAAGCCCCTGGCAGCCCTGAGGCCCCCTGAAAGTCTAATCTTTAGCAAGAGGCCAAATTGCAAAGTGTAGGCTTTGTATAATATGTTCCCTTTGGGATAATGAAGTCTTCATTAGAAGGGGGGAAATGAGCACATAGTGACATAG
Source organism: Enhydra lutris kenyoni (assembly GCF_002288905.1). Classification (NCBI taxonomy): domain Eukaryota; kingdom Metazoa; phylum Chordata; class Mammalia; order Carnivora; family Mustelidae; genus Enhydra; species Enhydra lutris. The sequence continues at coordinate 13,233,767 of NW_019154086.1, forward strand.
TGTAATTATAATAGGCTGCAACCCTTAAGTGAGGAGATAGTGGCAAGGTCTACACCAGTAATGAACACCAGCAATTCTTTAGAACTTTCCCTCAATTAAGAGGGGACAGTAAAGTAGAGGGAGAGAGGCACAGCCAGGAAGGAGACTTTTGTTTTTCTGTCTGAAAGAAAGAAATGTTAGTGGAAAAAGCTATGTTCTTGAGCTAAATATAAGAGCTGAGGATACAATAAATAATATTTCATTTTGAAAAAGCTAGATAGATGTCAAAAGTTCACCTAGCAGAGATTTTAAGCAAAGTATTATCAAGCCACTTCATTTTTGGTTACTTTTAACACAGACTGAAAAGCCCTGTGATTCGTGGAAAAATTAGGTAGCAGTTGAGAGAAAAGTGTTATAGAAGACTGTCTTAATTTTTTTTTCTGGAAACAATAATTACCCACCTCCTCCCTCAACCTGCCAAACCCATCTAAATCCATATGGTTACTACAGGCTTTCCATGATAGTATATCACCCTGTCCCCTGGTTACATTTGATCAGTCCTGGGGTGGGCATCTGACCCAAGCTGAATAAATCCTTCTTCTCTGAGAATTTGGAATATGTCTCAAAGATTCCTGCTTGTTTTAGCCGCTTGCTTGAAAATAAGTGATGAATTCCTGAGAAATGAACACAGAAACCACCTGCCATCACAACTAGAAAACAGAAATCAAGTCTTCAATATAAGAGAAGAAAACAAATAAATGTAAGAAGAGAAGCAAAGACAAGCAAAAAAATGTCAGTGGCAATATACATCCCCGTGCTAATTATTCCTCAGGCGGGGGACATGCTGTTCTACTTCAGGCTAGTCTGGATCAGGCTTTTATTATTGGATCAAGAGATCTCTAAGCAATGTTGAGGAGGAAAGACAAAAGATTGGTTGAAGAGATCAAAGTCAAATTCCCAGGAATGAGAAAGGACTCTGAAACTATCAGAGAATTGCACTCCAAAACAAAGTCAGCTGAGTAGGGCTGACATCAAATAGCAAGTAAAGTTGCTGGCAGAAAGCAAAAAGGAATCACCAGGCTCACACCATGTATGGGGAGGCAACACTTAAGAAGTTGCATTACCAGTGGGTGGGCCAGATTGTAAAGGCTTAAAATAGATATGCTTGACTGAGGTAGGCAAAGTTCAGCATCCACATCTGAAAATCAGCCTCCAGCTTCTGACTGATGCAGAGGCAGAAGGGCTATGTTCACTTTTTAGAAGATCTTGATGCCAGTAAAACAGAAAGAAGAAACTCCCATATGGGGTTTGGGTGCTATCTTTGCTGTGGTTGATATCTTTTGGTGTGTCTATCTCTTTTAGATACTTTGAGGTTTTTCTATATCCATGAGAAGGATATTTGATTGTACATATGTATTAATCTCTTAATGATCTCCATTTGCTAAGATTGAGTCGAGTCCATCTTCGAACATGGTGTTCCTTACTTAATCAGAAAGATAATGAAAGCACAGGAGTTATTAACCACCTTCTAGGGATGGACCTTGAAATATCAAGGCAGTTATTGGTAACATATGTCCCTAAAGGCATATGTCACAGATGGTCCAATTTAACTCTTGTCATGTAAGTTTTCTGGTACTAAGCATACCAAAATGGTTCTGTGGATTATGGCAAAGTTGAATGTGAACATATATTTAATTTTCACTCCCACAGATCATTGTTATTTTATTTTATTTTATTTTTTACTTTTATTATTATTTATTTGACAGAGATCACAAGTAGGCAGAGAAGCAGTCAGAGAGAGAGGAAGGGAAGCAGGCTCCCCGCTGAGCAGAGAGCCCGATGCAGGGCTTGATCCCAGGACCCTGGGAGCATGACCCGAGCTGAAGGCAGAGGCCTCAACCCACTGAGCCACCCAGGCACCCCAGATCATTGTTATTTAATCACTATGTTGATGTGCTAAGAATACCTAAAGGGATCAGTAATAGTGACAGATCAGTGAAGTTAATAAAATATTTAAACTTAAATAAATGGATCTTCCCTGTTGATGGACATGAACATCTCTTAGATTTTAAGTACTGGAAGATAAGTGTGATAAAGTGTTAATGAACCAGACCATCCCACAGTGTTAATATTTTGTGCTTGATCTCTACGTTTACTGAGAAAATATCCTAAGATGATGATATGCTGTGTAAGTTTATTTTAGGATGAAAGAGTACTGAATTTGGGTAATGAAGAGTAAGGATAAAAATTCTAGTGTTTCAGTCTTAATGAATTCAAGCAGTCAGACTCTCTGAACTTCAATTTATTAAGAAATGAGATTAGATTTCTTCCCTACCACCTTAACAGGGTGGCAGTAAGGAAGACAAATAGCACTGGAGAAAGCTTTTGCAAAAAAGAGAAATAAATACAAATAAATGGGGGAAAAAAGAAGACCCACACCTATACCCAAAGGTCTACATTTCCAGCTAAAAACCAGGTCTAAAACTACTAGAAAGTAAAAGCAGAAACAAACAAAACTGGGAATCCACAGTGGCTTTAGAGGTAGATGGAAAAGGAAGAGTTTTTCTGATACCACTTTGGATATGCCAAAATGGCTCCTCTGATTAAAACCAAAATAAGAAGACCTTGTCTTCTTGATAATTCCCCAAGTCTTCAATATGAAATCTACACCCACTTGTTAAAATGTATTGCCAGTGTAAGAAATAACCTTTATTAGTCATTTACATCTTAGTTTAAATAAATTACATGTGTTGAGTACCCACTGTGTACATGAATATAAACTAGGAAGAGCTACAAAGAAGAACACAATAGAGTTTTTGCTTTCAAGGAGCTCACAAGTCTAATGGGAGAATCAAATTCATATGTAAGGTTTTGCAATATGTAATGTGATTAACTTTACAATAGAAGAGCAACCTTCAGTGAAAGCAAGGGGAAGGGAGGCAGAGCTGGGGAAAGCTTTTCTTAGAACAGGCTTTCTAGTTGAAGGTAAGAGAAGAGAATTGGCATGAGGAAAGTAGAAATTCCAGAAAAAAAACGAAATCCATAAAATGTAGGACAGTCGCAGAAAGGGAAAACAAAGCATTTGGGAAAAAAAAATACATTGTCTTGTCAGTAGTAATATCTGTGGTAACTTGAGGACAAATTCTGGAATATTTGGGTCACAAGCTCTCTTTGGGTCATAAGTTCTCTTTTCTAGGTTCCATTACTGCCTGCTCAGTGACAAAAGAGAATAATGGCAAGAGAAGTTTTCAAAAGGAAAGGGGGAAAATTGTAGGTGACTATTTCTGAAAGCTGAAAGTTTCAGTTGGAACAAAGAAAGCCAACAGGAAGTGAGTGCCTAGCTAGCAAAGAAGGGAGAAGAGCCTACTTTCTGTTAACATGCAGGGGCCCTGTGTTCTTTGAGGGATTTCAAATGCCCAGATCTCCTTTTGCTTGAAATTCTCCTAGGCACATATTGTCAGAGCAGGAAAACAATCTTCAAAAATCGAAAACTTATCTAATTTCAACATCATTGCTTTATTTTCAGGTGACTATCTTTGAAGAATAACTATAATTTTTACCAGTTTACTTGCCGTTAATTTTCACATCAGGTAAAAGCCACTGACGTCATCTCTATTTCAGTTGGTCATATGGAATCCTGTTCCTACCACAAACCAGCTAAGAACTCATGGAACTTCTCTTTAGTGGCCCAAATGCAAGTGTCCCAATTTCTAGTCTTTTATAATAATTTTTTTGCTGAGTTGCCAGATTTTTATACCTCCCTGCTTTTCAATTTCACATATAATTTTTCTTGGATAAAAGAGGAAAGCCCTAGAGGATTTTCCTTGTTCTCTACTGCTTCAAGAAAATAGAATTTTGAAATAGCTATAGTTTGCCCAATGGAGAGAGAGAGAGATGAGTAACTTACAAACAGAGCTCTTCTAAAGATCCTAGCAGTGTACTCATTATTTGCATTCAAGTTTAAAAAAAAATTGCAGAGCAAATAGAACTTACATCCATCTGAGGTAAAACATTTCATTATATTTTATTATCCCCAAATCAATTCCTAAAGCAACGTGTAAATTAAAATGTTTTATCCAGCATTTTCAAGAAACCAATTTAAAATTACACAGCTTATAACAAATTGCCAGAAATATTGCAAGCAGCCATTAATTTACTCCAAACCAATTAAACTCCACATTAATATATGCAGTAATATACATGCACTTGTTCCTAATTTCCTTTTGTAATTAAGCATGGGTACAAGGAATAGCTTCACTTGACAAAGAATTTTAATCCCGTTTTTCCATCTTTCCCTTGTCCTCTCTGGCCCCTACTGCTAAGTGGCAAAGGTCACTTTTTGCAGCATAGCCTTTCTTCTTTAATTTATAAGAGCAATTTCTTTTATTTTTTTTTTTTTTAAAGATTTTATTTATTTATTTGACAGAGAGAGATTACAAGTAGACAGAGAGGCAGGCAGAGAGAGAGAGAGAGAGAGAGAGGGAAGCAAGCTCCCTGCTGAGCAGAGAGCCCGATGCGGGACTCGATCCCAGGACCCTGAGATCATGACCTGAGCCGAAGGCAGCGGCTTAACCCACTGAGCCACCCAGGCACCCAAGAGCAATTTCTTTTAAAGACTCAAATATACAACATAGTGAGTTTCTAGCTATCCTGAAATTGCCTTATATTTGGGGGACATTCCATCCTTGCATCTGGAGAAAAGAACTCCCAGAAGCTTAATAAGAGTACACATACATGTTCCAGAATTTAATGTCCACAGTATGGGGAAAACAAAAGCAAAGGGCTCTGGTTTATAGTCAAGATCAGTATGGATTAGTCAGGATCCTTCAGAGAAACAGAAGGGAAAGAGTGGATAATGCCCACCCACACTGGGAGGGCACTCTACTGAGTTAGCCCCTTCAAAAGTTAACCTCACCTGAAAGACTCCTACAGACACACCCAGAAGTAATGTTTAATCTATATACCTCATGGCTGAATTGACACACAAAATTAACAGTCATAAATCCATGCCTTGCCAACTTCATACTCGTATGCACCTTCTTAAACCATATTTAATCTTTGAACAAAGTTAATAACAAGGTCATAATCCCACCTAATATGATACAAGTATCCTGTGCACAACCAAAAATTCAATAACCATTTCCCTGGGAGAGAAAGTCCTTGACTAATGTTTACTATTCTCTTTGACACCCTGTTACTTAGATACTATGATTTATAATTAACAGTACTTAGAAAATTTAAAAATTAGCAGTACTTAAATGCTATGTTATATAGTTAATATATCTTATGTTACATGATAAGGAAGTAAGAGAGGAAAGAAAACAAATATATACATATATATACACAATAGATGCAAAGAACATACACACACAAATATATGTATATACATATCAAATAAATGTATTCATAGCAAAATAAGGAGGAAATATTAATGAAAATTACAGTCTTCATTTCTATAACTGGTCATATGGTCACAGCTGGTATTTATAACTATTTTCTTCCACTACTCATTCTTATTCCCTTTGCCTTCACCAAGCACTTCAATAGGTCATGGTTCTTTACCTGCTAGAGTGACCCTAATCCTTACTCGTGGAGTCTGGGTCATTAGCAGAACTGCCTGGATTGGGTTCTTGTAATTTTCCATTGATCTTAGTCATGGGGTTGACATTACTAAGAGATGCCTTAAGGGTTATCGTGTATCTCAGACATACTCTTCCTTACTTCTACCGTGGGGCTGCAGTCCAATCTCCCTTGGGGCATCAGAATCACTCACCTGCGCCAACATGTTAACTCCCTCCAAAATCCAGAGGGTCCCAATAGGATTCGTGCCTGTTTTTGGGTGGTAACAAGGTCTGATGACACGACTTACCTCTCTTGGAAGGGATGTTTCTTCATGCCCCATACCACGGGACCCGTAGAAATTTCATTGAGATAAAGGGCCCATGACTTTAAGTTAGGTTTATTTCACACCTTCTGACATAAGAATTTAGTCTCACAATAAGTCTTGAGTAGTTGCTACTTCTTCCTCACCAGGCCCAATAAGAATGCTAACATCCATGTGTGGACCAGTGTGACATATTTTGGAAGGGAAAGGAGATCAAGATCCCCGCAAATTAAATTATGACACAAGGGGGCGCCTGGGTGGCTCAGTGGGTTAAAGCCTCTGCTTTCGGCTTGGGTCACGATCCCAGGGTCCTGAGATTGAGCCCAGCATCAGGCTCTCTGCTCCACAGGGAGCCTGCTTCCCCACCCCCCCTCTGCCTGCCTCTCTCTCTTTGTCAAATAAATAAATAAAATCTTAAAATTAATTAGTTAATTAATTGATTATGACACAAGGCTGAAGAGTTGTTGTACCTCTGAGGTAGGACAGTCAAGGTGTATTGTTGGCTTTACCAGCTGAAAGAAAACAGCTTTTGGCAGACTTTATGGATGGAGATGGAGAAAAAGGCATTTGCCAGATCAATTGCTGTATACCAGGCATCAGGAAACATGTTAATTTGCTCAAGCAATAAAACCACATCTGGTTAAAGCAGCTGCAACTGGAGTCACCATCTGGTTAATTTTCAATAACCCACTGGCCATTCTCCATAATCTGTCTTCCACATGGGCCAAACTGGAGAGCTGAAAGGAGATTTGGTGGAAATCCCACCCCTGCATCCTTCAAATCCTTAATGGTGGTACTAATCTCTGCAATCCCTCCAGGAATGTGGTATTGCTTTTGATTTACTATTTTGCTAGGGAGAGACAGTTCTAATGGCTTCCCCTTGGCCTTTCCCACCATAGTAGTCCTTGTTCTATAGGTCAGAGAACCAAGGTGGGGATTCTGTCAGATATTTAGTACATCTGTTCCAACTGTGCATTCTGGAACTGGGGAAATACCACAGGATAGGTTCAGGGATCCACTGGACCTACTGTAAGGTGGACCTGAGGTTAAACTCCAATGATACCTGATTTCCAAATCTTCTACTCTGACAGGTCACAGCAATGTTTTGAGTCTCCTGAAATTAGTGTCATTTCAGAGCTATGTTCAATAATCTCCATAAATTCTGATTATTTCCTTTTCCCTAGTATAGGATTACCCTGGTAAAATGTCGTAAGTCCCTTTGGGGATGACTAGGAGAAAGATTAGCAGTACACATTTTCAGAAGCCTACCAGGGTTCTACTTCAAGGGGACCCAGCCTCCCCTTTATTCAGGTTCTTCTGGGCATGTAAACTGGCTCAAACATGGAACTGTTTGAAGGGATATGGATTTCTGTTCTTATGATTCAGGTTAGACTTGTGCACCTGACCTAGAACTTTTCTGTTTGTACAGACCAAGTAAGAATTTAGCAAGCTTTCTATTTCATTTCTAGAGACACCATGATCAATTAGCCAGTGCCATAGGTCTACATGACTCAGAGTATTCTGATTACGGCTTTGACTCTGATGTCCATTATAGTAACCATACCTATCTTGCCTTTGATGGTTGGATACCAGCACTTGGCCCCTTACACCCTGAAACTGAATTACTGCCATTGCATTTAGTTTTCCAAAGTCAGTGATGGCAGTTCCCACTGTGAGGTCTGGTATACAGAGAAGAGCGATCACAGGGCTCTTCAAGGATGCCAGGGTTCCCCATTCAATTTATTCCTCAACAGTACTGGGAAAAGTTATGTATTTTGGACCCTTTTAGTTTGGCTAAGTAGGTCTTAAATGATAAATCTTCTCTAATGTTCTAATCTCTTTAAGCCTTTGGATCCCTTCCTCCACAAGGCATGTCTGTGTTTCATCCAACCAACCGAAGAAACTATTAGAGTCCTTTCTAACTCCCTGAATTATAACATTAAATGCAGAACCTGTGTCAATAAATACAGACTGATCCCACTTTATGTTCCTTCCACCATTATCCTACATTTGTACTATCTTTACTATTTCCACACACATTACCCAGATTTCTCTCTGTATAAATTGGAAAACTCAGGTAGTTCTTTTGTAGCATAATACACCTTCTCACTGGTTACACAGTGTAAATTTGGGGGGGCCTGCTGGGACTCAAATCTAGCTACAGGTCTAGAAGTAAAGAAGGGTGGTAGAATGGGTCTTGAGGAGAATCAGCATTGTCATGCATAGCAACTACCTCAAGGGAGGTTATTAGAGTTTTCTTAGGCAATGTAGGGTTAATCCAGTCAGATGGAAGTAGAAAGACCCAGTACCACTGGAGGTGGTCAAGCCAGTACCACTGGAGGTGGAAGGAGTGGGGGGTGCGGAGGCCAGTTCTGCCCGAGGTAGGGAGGTAGGGAGACTTCTTCCACTGGTAAAGAAGACTCATCAGAATTAGGGACACAAAGTCCTTAGATTCAGTACAGTCTGCACTCATGACCTCATCCCAGCTTATGATCCATTCTTTTTATTTTTATTTTTTTAATTTATTTGACAGAGAGAGACACAGCAAGAGAGGAAACACAAGCAGGCAGAGGAAGAGAGGGAAGCAGGCCTCCCACTGAGCAGAGAGGCCAATGCAGGGCTTGATCCCAGGACCCGAAGATCATGATCTGAGCCAAAGGCAGATGCTTAGCAACTGAGCCACCCAGGCGCCCCTTAAGATTCCATTATTGCACTATTGCATTATTAAATGTCCTCACTTTAACAGTTGACACCCTGTGAGCTAAGAGTTCAAGTTGCATTATAATTTAGCAAATCTCAGGATAAGGTTCTGTATTTGATCTTCAGCAATTTTCAGCCTTGTATCTACAGGTGATAAGGGTCTTTTCAGGCATACATAGTAGCTCTTAGGTCACTTGTGCAGTGCTTGAGCTGGGAATTTAAATCCCTGAGCTCATCCTTCTCTGTTGCTACTTTGCCAATGATAGTAGGAGCAGCTAGTCAATGTCATTATATTCATTAATTTTCCAAAAATGTTCAAAAGTACCATATATTATGTCACATTGCTCCTTGTTTCTTATAAATAAATGATTTATGCAGATATTTTGCATATCTCTATAAACAGTTTATACTATGGCCTATCAGTACTCTCTCCACTTCTGGAAAAAGTCTTTAGCATATTTAAACCTAATTAGATTAGAGAAACAATTCCATACTCTTGATACCAAAATTTGTATTAGTCAATGTTCTTCAGAGAAACGGAAGTCCTCAGAGATATCTATCCATCTATTATAGACATATATCTATTATCTAATATCTATCTAATTATCTAATATCTCTATCCGATAGCTGTAAGATTTTATCTCTCATCTCTATCTATCCATCATCTGTCTATCAAAAGAGAAAGAGAGATTTACCATGAGGAGTTGGATCATGCAATTATGGATGCTGAGAAGTCCTATGATCTGCCATCAGCAAGCTGGAAACTCAAGAAATCTGATGGTATAATTCAGTCTGAGTCCAAACATCTGAGAACTAGGAGCCTGTCCTGTAAATCTCAGCCCAAGGGCCAGAGGAGATGAGATGAGATGAGATATCTCAGCTCAAACAGTAAGGAAGGAAAAAGGGATGAAAGGGGATAAATTCCTCCTTCCTCCAGTGTTTGCTCTATTCAGGCCCTCATGGGACTGGACCATGCTCACCTACATTGAGAAGAGCAATTCACTTCTGAGTACATTGAGTCACAGTAATCTCATCTGGATATGTTCTCACAAACACAACCAGAAATTATATTTAATCTGGGAACACTGTAGCCAATCAGGTTGATGCATAAAACTATCACATATTAATATACCATTCTGAGTTTTATACTTTCAATTATATATAGAAATTGACCTCCAATCCTGGATAATTAATATCCTTCTGAAATCCATTGAAATATAAAAATTACCAATCAGAGAAGAGCTATCACATGAATCCTTAATGTCATTTTTAAAAATATTTTATTTATTTATGAGAGAGAGAGAGAGAGAGAGAGCATTAGCAGCAGTAAGGGCAGAGGGAAAAGCAGACTCCCCACTGATCAGGGAGCCTGATGCAGGGCTCAATCCCAGGATCCTGGGATCATGACCTGAGCTGGAGACAGACACTTAACCAAATGAGCCAACCAGAACCCCCCGAATCCTAAATTTCTAATTGACTTCTAAAAATTTTGGGGGGGTCAAAAACAAGTATATTGAAATTCCTATCAGAATCAATCAATTTTAATAAAATTTCTCATCCTAGGGAAGTCTCAGATATTTAGTAAAGAAACGGGAAATAATGGTATTGAGCTCCTAGTATGTCCTGGACACTTTAAGCAGATTTTCTTGTTTAATTTCACAAAAGAATTTTAACTAATAAGGACAAAAATTTAAGTAATATTTGGATAGGTTCATAGTTTGTCAGTGTTAATTTGGGGCAGAGTTGGAATTTAAACCTAACTCTAATCTTAAGGCTGTGTTCTTTACATATTATAAACCTTCTACCCAATGAAACAAGGTCTATTCAGGGAATGTTAGTGTCCATACATATATAAACATATAAACATCTTACGTACTTCAGTACTAATATTCATTCTGCTGTTTTTCCACTTGACATTATGGCATAAACATTGATGCATATAGGCTCTAAAATGCTAAAGAATTAACATCTTTGTAACATATTTTCTTGCTAGTATACTTTAATTTCTTTAAGCATTCCCTATTAATGGGTATCTGAATTGTTTCCAACTTCCTTTTATCTTTGATAGGGCATGAGTAAGGTACTCATTCCCTGAGATTTTTATTTCTATTGAGCTATTTCTTTGAGATAGAGTTTCAGTTGTGAATTAATGGCAGTAAATGATATGAACATCTATATAACTCTTACTACACATTGACCCTTTTTTTTTTCTCAACCAGATGCATTAATTTCAAATGAGATATTGCTACTTTTAAAAGGAGTCATTGTCAACACTCACATTCTACAATGAGGAGAAGAACATCAAGCTTCAGGGATTTATCACTCAAATTGTTGTTGTGAATTGCCCTTGAAAACGATAGTGACAGACCTCCTCCCCTCCTCTGAATTGTATTACATCCCAGAGGACTGAAATGGTCATTAATTTTTAATATTATCTCTTCTCAGGGAAGAGTGTAATGAATTTTCCTTAGACATCCTTGTAGGATTGAAATTCTAGAAATTCTGGGAAGATTTCAGGGCATCTACATAGTGAACTCAGAAAAATGTTAACTAGCTATTAAGTTCCTGGAGGAGAATACGTAACAGAAATAAGAGTAATTATTAAATTACCTACATCATAAATTCCTGCCATAATAATAATAATGGCAATATCTGTACAATGCTTTCCTGTTTAGATAGTTTTTCCCCATATGTTTGATCTTAGGTGGGGAAGAATACATTACACTGCACTAGGGTTTGTGAGATACAAAGAACAGTGTGCCAGGAATAAGATTTGTGCCTTTGTCCTTATGAACTTAATAGTTTCATTGGATTAAAAATACATCATCACATTAAAGACTAACTATATTCCAAAGAAGGTAACATTAAATAACAAGCAAACTATATAATATGTCAAAATATAAAAGAAGGAGAGTTTAATTATTCTGGGCTTGAGTGATCAAAGTAGTCAATATTGCTGAGGTATGGAAACACCTTTCCAGAAAAGTCATATATGATAGGTGTTAGGATGTTAAGTCTTAGTTATATTCTGGCTCTTCTCCAGCCTTCCCGTCATCACTTCAGCACACTTTATCCAGGCCCATAGGAGCATCCTGAGGAGTTTCCTTTAGGGAGGTCAGCCGAATTCTGGAATCTCATATTTCTTTGGCCATCTATGGAAGTAGAACCTTGTAGCAACTCAAGAGCAGAGGGCTATGCCAATGATCCTCTACCACTCTGTAGCAAAGGATGTCTCCTACTTCAAAACCCTCTGTGTTTAAAAACCTTGCCTACGTCTGAGTGTGGAAAATAGCAAGCTACCAGAATGGATGGTGAAGGCAGCTGTTGATGCAAGTAGACAACTGAGTATAGCCACTCACTCAACAAATACTTAGCCTAAAAAGCATCTGGCTCTGAGTGCTTATATACCTTACAGAGGTATGAAGGGAAAGGTAGTATTTGATTCTGAATATAAAACAGAAGAGATTCATACAATTTATCCACAGTGAGAAGAAAGAAAATTATTCATTCCAGCCTCCTTATCATGCATATCAAGTCACCAGATCACCAAAAGGGACTTACTCAATAGGTTAGTTTCAAAGCCAGATAATCTTATTCTTTGCCAACCCGTTTTATCCAAAGGTCCATGAAGACACTATCATCACCTTTTCTTATTGACATTGTCAATCTTCTTCTCTGAAAGAAAACATGAAAAATGACTCTCAGTGCATAAGTAGTTATCTTTCTTCTTCTTTTTATATTCCAAAATTGTAAGTTCCTCACCATCTAATATTTATTCTCCAATGAAATGAACTTGAATAACTGGGTAAGCATCTATAATGTTTATTAAACTATTATAAAAGTTCAAATAATGGTAAAGCCACTCGAGCTGTATTGGGTAATAAGAGAGCCACTGGCCACAATTTATATTACATGAAATCATGCAGTTCCTCAGTTCAGTCACCACTTCATGTGCTCAGTAACCACACATAGCCAGTGGCCACCATATTGAACAGCACAAATATAGAACATTTCCATCACTGCAAAAAGTTCTATTGAAAAGTACTACATGAAAACAATGAACCCACTTCCCATTTGGTACTGTACAGAATGAATTAATTTGCAAAATGCATGCTTTAACACATTCTGCTTTGAGTAATAAGATATTTACATAAGGATATGCAAGAAGGAGATTTTACTGAGAAGCAGTATAAGAGAGATACAGTCATATTGTGTTCTTCTGCTTCCCTGCTTGCAAAACTAAAGCTTAAATGGCATTCTTTGAATGCCTCAGATGCTCAAAAGCTTTTCCTCCATATAACCAGAGTTTCAAATCTTTTCCATAAGTCCTATGAAATGGTTTATGCAGAAAAAAACACTAATATCACTATAGTACTCATTCTCTTGCATATATATTAAATATGAAACAAACAATATGTACTAAAGAAAACATATGTGACTGTTTAAGAAGGAAAGCTATTTCTATGTGGGTGTTCAAATGAAGAACCATAAAAGAAAAGATATTACTTTTGACTGCAAATATTAAATTGGGCACATCCTAATTTCAAATTAGAGAATTTTGGAGAAAATCATGGAAGCATGAAAATATTTTTATATAACAATATTCATTATGGTGAAAAACTTAAAAAACCTAAACAGCCTTACATAAAATATTAACAAAACAAATAATCACTTCCATGCCAAATATTACAAAGACATAAAATTTGGGATGACTGAAACAACTGAAAATGAAGTCTCCTCCCAAGCAGGAATAGTGTGATTCCACAAAAGAAAATAAAGAAAACAGAAAGTGTTCATAAACAAATTGTTTCTGTCTCATTCTCTCTCCTCTCCTGTCTTTGTTGACTGTTTATTGATAGTGGATATGTATTACTAATATAACAGGAAATGTGTAATATACTCTATAAATAAAATTAAAAAGCACTTTTATCTACCTGGATATTGTTATAGTACAGAGTTCAAATAACAAATGCATGAATGTATAAGCAAATGAATGCATGCAGAAATAAATATAGCTCCCTCTCCAAACATACTTAGAATATAATTATCTTATTCTCATAATTTGGGGACACCTCTAGTAAAAGAAATAGAGTTTGCTTTTGAGCTTATTATAACAAACAGATCTATAAGGAATCAAGATTTGCTAGTTACTAGGCCTGCTTAATAGTATAAAAGGGCCAATAAAAAGAGCAAGGGGAGTTCAGAAGGAAAAAAAAAAATGGAACTGGGGATATATAGATTTATACCACAGCAATGTGCCTGGACAGTTACAAGACTATTCCCAAAGTCAGAATTTTAAATGATTTTTTTTTTAAAACCTTGAAAGGTGTAGCTTAAATGAATCAATAATGCTAAATATAGCAGTGTACCTTTCTATTAGTCTGGTTATCAGCCCTTTGGATCTCTATTTTTTCCCCAAATATTTACTGTGCAAATTGCAGGCAATAAGTTAATTTTCTAAAGGACACCTTTTAAAGCAAAGTGAAAAAGTGTAAAAATTTTCTCTCCTTTACTTCAAACCTTAATGAGACCAGGTTCATATGATTACTACAAGAAAGAACAGATGAAGGGGGTGGTGAAGGGGGCAAAGTTCTAAACCATTTTGGTGGAGTAAAGATCAATTTCATTTTAATATAATTTTTAATGGTTGCTCAAACTCCTATAATGCACCCACACAAAAGCCTTCAGTTAATGTGTGTATTTTGAGCAGTTCCCCTCTTCGACCCTCCAGTTTAATTTCCGTCCTTCAAATGAGATGAATGGAGCGTGAAGCAGGTCATACCTCAATGCTGACACATGGGTTGCAGATAGAACTCACAGCCTAGAGAAGCAGCCAGTTTGGAGATTAAATCAAAGTAGCTCTGAATAGATGGGAGGTCAGCCAGGGCCGGCTTTGACATTTGATAGGACCTTGTGATCAATCAGGCCTTTTTTTACTCTTCCAGGTTTCCTTATGACAGGGGCCCTAAAAAACAGATGGGATATGTTACAAAGTGCAGGAGAGGCACTAGATTGTGAACGGAGATAGTTGTCAATACTATCAAAGGAACAACTGTTGTTTGAAGCAGCCAGCAAATCAGAAGGCCCTGCTTTGCTGCAACCACTGTGCCAAAGTGGTCGTTTCATGATGGAAAATCTGAGCCTTCAGAATGGAGAGATGAGCTTTAACTGCTTTTTAAAACTTCTGACTTCCTATGCATTTCACTGGAAACTGAACATTCTGAGTATCTTAAGATTGCCTTTTGGCCAAGCTTCACCCCCTGAATAAGCTGTGTTTACAGCAAAGCCAAGCTTAGTTGTCACTCCATTTATTTGTTTGTCTTTGGAAAACACACACACACACACACACACACAAATAACACCAAGACATGATAACCTTTAGAAGAAAGGAATCAGAGGGTATTAATGAGGAGCACTCACTGGGCAGGAACCAGAGCATGGTTTCAGGAAATCCCAGTCACGTCGCCAAGGGGGTTATGAAAAATGAATGGCTCCAGAGCACCACTGTGACAGACTATTTTAGTGAGTAGTAATGGGCCATCTCTAGGATAAAAGGCCATGTATTTATAACTGTGCAGGTTACCGGGTATCACACCATTCATTATGCCTGCCTGATTTAAGGGAGATGCCTTTTACCAGGATGACATGGGAGCAAATTATTTCCAGGAACATCACAGCTCTCTTCCCCCACCCTCAATCCCCCTCCCCACCACCATCTACTTCCCAATCTTGCCCACCCTCATCCCAGGCATAAAAATACCTGCTCATATTCACACAAGCACATTCTTTGAATTTTTCCTGTCATCGAGCATTGGATACTCAGAGCTAATTTTTCCAAAACTTCTCACTGCAATTTACTTTGGAATGGGAAAGTTAGAATGTGGGAGCCTGACCTAAGGAAGGCTTAGATAAGGAGGAAGAGCATAATTCACTCTGCTACCATTCTTCCATGAAATGTTTGACTGGAGCCTGAAAACAAGACAACTACTGGGCTGATATGTAAAGTGAGTTAGATTTTCACTTGACATGGGCTCCATCGTCACCAAGAAAATAAAGTTGGGTCGCATTTTGTTCCTTGGTATAATAGTCATCAGTTAAAGGTTCAAAATTCCTCAGCCTCCCTGGAGTATTTCTGATGAGAAATCAACCAGTTGCACAAAATTTTAAATTACTTTCCAGCCTTAATACTTTATGATGTCTTGAAAGTCTGTAAGACTGAAATGTAATACAATAAAATATTCCACCAACACATCCAATACTCTGGTAAAAATAATTAATCTTGGGGAACTTGATGTAGCTAACTTGTGTAATAGTAATGTTCCAAGTTGCATTTTGAAAACAACGAGATTTAAATCTGATGGAAGAGCCATCATATGGTTAAGTGTTTATAAGATATGATTTAGGTCTCTTAAGGCATTAAATTAAAAAAAAGATAAGCTTTGTATTTCACACTAGTCTACTGAAGAAAAGATACATGTAACATACTTAGATGTTAACCAAGTTAATTCAGCTGCAAACTGTATAGAGCTAAACTACATCAGTGGTTAAAATAAGGTTTCTACAATAGCGTATTCATGGTCTGTATCACAGGCTCTTTTGAAGAGTTAGTACAGTCATTCTGACAAAAGTTTCTGGAGAGTATCATAACACAACCAAGAGACCTTTGGATTAGTAGATGTGAGCATGTGTGTATGTGTGTGTATTTAATCTATGCAAATTGTGCCCTGATTCTGGCCCCCAAGAGCTCAGATGTTTGTGAGAACTTAGAGATTATTTACAGAGAGCATTTTTTCTGAATAATTTTATCACTGAAATGTGACACAAATCTTCCGAAATGGTATTTCTCTCTAGAAGCTAATCCTTCAAGAGGTTTTTATGTCTCAGAGAAAGCTGTGTATAATCAAAAGACTCTACAAAATACATGTTGGTTTGAGTCACTCTCTAGAATTCCATTTAACTATTGCCAGCTCCAGGAACAGCCACAATTTCCTTGTCTCTTGTGCACATCAGATAAAGAATTCAGAAAGAATTGGCAGTTGGCAGTTGAGTAGCCAAAAGAGGAAGGAAAAAAGCTTTGCTGGTGTTTCCCAATTAATTTTCTTTTCAAGTGAAAGTTTAAAAAGAAAAAAACAAAACAAAACAAAACAAAACAAGAACACTGGAAATGACCTAAAACTCTGGTGTGATAAGATAAACTTTGGCCTGACCATCACCCTGTGACTGAAGGCGTAGTCTGAGTATGAGAAAGTTGTCCAAAAAAAAAAAAAAAGACTGCATTTTCCAACAACGATGTTTTAAAATTATACTGAAACTTAAAAGTGTGAGAGAGAAGGGATTTTATTTTGAAAAAAAAAAAAAAAAAAAGAAGTCTGTGGGAAAATTAGTGAGAGGAAAAAGCAAATAAAAATATTTAGTTAAGAACCTTAATCTAAAATTCCATTTTTAAAAATTGTATTAATGCCAAACCCTTAAAAAAATGTTTTTTTCAAATAGAACAAAGACACTTGTTAATATCAAGAAACCCATTATATTTTATACTTCAATTGTCTTTTTAAAATAATGAACAAGAGTCGACAGCATTGTCAGAATGACCTTAGATGTATAAGCTGAGGCGTCTAATAGATGTTCTGGCACATACCAGTTTACCATATGTGCGAGCTCCCTTTTTCCTTAGTGAGAAACGAAGAGGTGGTAGTCCTGGTTATAGGCACAGCCAGGAAGTTCTTGTTCTGTTCAATGAAATGTCTCTGCAGACCCAGAGACTGCTCCTTCAGGATCATGTACTTCTGATCCTGGAAATCAGAGGATTGGCCAGTTCAATTACCTCCCACATTCTAAACAACATTTTGGATCAACTAAAATTTTCTAAGGAGCAGAGGCTCTAACCTGGTGACAAAATATATTTCACCTTGACCATTCACCCCTCTCTTTAAAAACATCATGGACTCAGCTTTGACAAAGGACTTTTGACAAAGGACTGGGTGTGGATTCCAAACCCCAGGCTACATCCATGAAGACATAAAAAGGGTTTGCCCTAGTTCTGTTCCATAAGTACTGTGCCTTGAAGAGAATCCACTCATTACAATTTATTAACTTGCTTGTAAGAGGGACAGGAGCTCTTCTTTGCTGGGGTTATTGAGAGCTCAGGCCTTGCAGAAAGACGGCTCTGAGCTCAAATTTCAGATCCACCTCTAATCAATGTGTGACACTTGGTAAGTCTCTTTAACGTTTCTTAAGTCTCTTTAAAGACATAATAACGGTACCAGTACTTTAGTAGGAGAATTATCTAAAATGATTACATAAAACGCTATTTGCACAGTTCTTGGTACAGATAAAGTATGCCAACAAGTTACTTATTGTTATGTACTGATCCAGCCCATTTTATCTTTGAGTATTCTAACCTGAGCAAAGTCTAAGGACTTCAAGAGAACATCATACCCTCATGACATGTGTAGCCATCATTTTATAATTAAAGGAATTAATTAATCAAAAGATCAAGTAAGACAGTGGAGAGGTAGAAGACAAAATTCGAGGTTGGCATTCTTCAAATGGAGACCAAAGAATTCGTTGACAAGATCATCCTATTAAACAGATTAGCATTGCCCCTTTACAAAATGTTACATAATAGCAATTAGAACATTGGAGTGTAGGCTATCCTCTAGAATAGAAATGTATTTTTTACCCATTTCTGCATAACAAATTATCCTGACACTTAGAGGCTGAAAATTACAAAACATTTGTTATCCAACAGTTTTTGTAGATCAGGAATCTAGGAGCAGCTTTCTGGCTAGTTTTAGCTCAAATTCTCTTATGAGCTATCATCAAGGTTTTGGCTGGGGCTGCAGTCATCTCAAGGATTGACTTGAGAGGATCTGCCTCCAAGCTTATTCACACGGCAGTTGGGAAGCCTCAAAAGGTCCACTTTCAAGTTCACTCCCATGGAACTGGCCACAGGCTGCCTCATGACATGACAGCTGGCTTTTCCCACATTGAGCCATTCAAAAGACAGTGAGAAAGCCTCACAGATGGAAACCACAACTTTTTATAAACTCATCTCAGAATTGACATCCTATCACTTCTGCTGTATTCTGCTTGTTAGAAGTGAGTCAATAAGCCCAAACAATATTCACCAGGGAGAGACTACAATAAGAGCGTGCATCCCAGGGGTCAAAGATGCTTGGGGGGCTGCCTTAGAGACTCCCAATAGTCCATCCTCTGGCCCTCAAGGTAAAATATACTTGCTGCCCCAAAGACCTCAAAATTCTCAATATCCACTCAAAGCCCAAAAGCTCAACATCTAAATCAGGTCCAAGTATGGATGAGGTTCCTCAAGTATAATCCCTCAAGCATGACTCCACAAGTATATTTCCTTGCAATCTATAGTTCTGGGAAGCAGAAGCAAAAGAGACAAATTATCTATTCCCCATCCCCAACCCCTACAACATGCAATGGTGGAACAGGCATGGGATAACCATTATAGACAGCCATGTTCAAAGATTGAGGTGGGAAATATAGGGGAGTTACTGGTCCATTGCAATTCTGAAATTCAGCTAGGCAAATGTTGGAAGGTCCTTGATTAGACCTCTTATCTGAGATAATTCTTCATATTTTCCCACTGTGCCCTCAGTGCTCCTGGTTCCACCCTCTTAACATTTTCACAAAAAGTCACAAGTGTTAAAATTCTGAGGATTCAAGGGCCAATCTCTCCTCATTCTATACCATCTCTGTCCCTCTCAGCCCAGGCTGTGATGTTTCTGCATAATTCTCCTTTGAGAACTTTGTGAGTCCCCTATGAAATTTCTGGGGGTCAAACCCAATAGAAAAAAGCCACACCCCACAATGTCTTCTGGATAAGCTCCTCTCTCTCTACCTTGGCTGCTGCTAAGATGACTGAGGGATGGAGACCTGAAACTTCCTAGCATTAGTTTGATCGAGGGACCTTCTGCGGCACATTCTTAATCTCCCTAGAGCCCTTCGACCTAAATCAAGTTCCTCTGAGGCACCACTTTAGACCTTCTGAGATTTGAATAAAATATTTCATACCCATACTCTGGATTTTATCTTCCTTCACATAATGTATTTCTGGCATTGTCCTGGATTTGATCCTTGCTCAAAGCTTGCTTGCTTGTTTTCCTTCCTTCTTTCCTTCCTTCCTTCCTTACCTCTTTTCTTCCTCCCTTCCTTTCTTTCATTCTTTTCTTTTCTTTTGTTTTTTTCTTTCAGCATCCTGGACCATGTGAAGAGTCTGAGGTCTCTCAAAAAGTCATATTCTCACTTTTATTTTGTTTCAAGGCCTTACCTCAGTTTCTCTCTACTGCATCTTACTTCAAACAATAAGAAGAAACCAGGGGGTAAACACTTTGGAAATCTCCTCTGCTTGGTTCATTAGGCACAATTTCTATTTTCTTGATTTCTACAGGCAAGAGTGTTGCTAAATTTCTGCCTTTGTTCCAGTTTCCAATAAGCTATCATTTTCTTTTTTCTCCCATCCCTTAAAGTTGTCCCTGATAGCCACCACATAATTTAAAATTTTGTGAAGAGTACATTCAAAGCACTTGAAGCTTTTACTAATAGTCTCCTCAAAATTCTTACAGTGTTTCCAACTTCCACAAACTGCCTGTATCCACTGGCACTTCCACATTTTAGGTTTTGTTATGGTAGCACCTCATCTCATTTCCAGGTACCGAAATCTGTATCAGTCAGGAGCTAGAATTCATTCAGCATGTAGACATTAGAATGGGTGGGTAGGTAGGTAGATAGATAGATTTAAAAAAAAAAAAAAAAAAAGGATTCAACCTTATACAATCCTGGGAGACAGTTAATCAGCCTCCCTAAGGCTGTCTATCAATCTGACATTGAAGCTTGAAGTCCAAGGCAACCAGTTGGAGAGGGAGGGAAGATTAATGTAAAGTGCATCAAAGACAAGCTGGAATCACAAGCATGACTTGAGTCTGTGAAACTATAAAATGTGTATGTTCTTATTGCCTCTGAACTTGGTGGCGTGAGTATCTATCCTGAAGAAGCTGGGGCTCCTGGTCAGGGAGAGAAAACACACATGTGGCCCAGGAGTCAGCAATGCTGAAGGAAAAGCCACAAGGGCTGGAGCAGGTGCAGGCCTAGCTGCTGACACACTGATGAGGTGAGCTAGCGGGTGAGCAACACAGGACTAGCTGTGAAAAAGCTGCTGCTTCACTTCCACCCCACAAACTCCCTGCAAGAATCGACCTTGCAGCCCAACCTCATAGAAAACATAGAGCAAAGGGAATTTCAAAGAATGGAGTTCAGCCTCATCAAGTTGGCACAAAAAAAGTCACAATATGTTCCTTTCATAATATATATATCTATGTACTTTTTTAAAAAAGATTTTATTTATTTGGGAGACAAACAGAAATAGCAACAGAGAACATGAGTGAGGAGGTGAGGGAGAAGCAGACACCCTGCTGAGCAGGGAGCCTGACGTGGAGCTTGATCCCAGGACCCCAGGATCATGACCTGAGCTGAAGGCAGATGCTAACTGAATGAGCCACCCAGGTACACAATATATCTATGTACTTTTAAATAAATTCTAATATATTTCACCTATTCAATAAATGTCAGGCACTAATCTAGGTCCTGAGAATACGAGAATGAAAAAGGAAAAAAAAAAATCCAGTTTTCTTAGTTTGTTCTTTATTTCAGGAAGATAGACAATAAACAAACTATAATAATAATAATAAGAAGAAGAAGAATACATTATAATAAACAAGTGAATTATATGGTCTCTGAAAACGTGAAAATGCTATAAAAAAATCAGGATAAGGGGGCTGGGATTGTAGACTGAGAAAGGAGGTCATAGGTCTCATTGAGAAGGTGATGTTAAGGCAGAGAGTTAGAGAGATGAAGAAGTATGTCATGCAGATACCTAAAGAGAATACCCTTAGTGCCTAGAAGATGGTAGGTAGTCGACAAATGAATAGACAAAAGACAATATAATTTAATAAATGAATGAATGAATGAATAAAACTGAGACAATGGTAATGGGAAGATACAAGCCAATGCATGAGTTTCCTAAAAGGAAGAACACTTTCTTTTTTTTTTTTTTTATAAATATCTTATTTATTTATTTGACAGAGAGAGAGAGAGATCACAAGTAGGCAGAGAGGCAGGCAGAGAGAGGGGGGAAGCAGGCTTCCCACTGAGCGGAGAGCCCCACGCGGGGCTTGATCCCAGGACCCTGAGATCATGACCTGAGCCGAAGGCAGAGGCTTAACCCACTGAGCCACCCAGGCACCCCAGAAGAACACTTTCAACATAAGCTTTTCACCTAGGTATCTTACTAAGAGATGAGTCATATTGAGGAAATATTTCTGCTTACCATAGTTAGGAATTTTTGGTTGCAACCGTCCTGGCCAAAATCAAATTCATTGCCGTGATGTGAGATAACTAATGGAATCAAGGGAAATGATTAGCCAAGCCTAGGGAAGAAGAAATCAGGACAATTCACATGGT
This sequence comes from Enhydra lutris kenyoni, assembly GCF_002288905.1. NCBI lineage: Eukaryota > Metazoa > Chordata > Mammalia > Carnivora > Mustelidae > Enhydra > Enhydra lutris. The sequence goes on from NW_019154086.1 coordinate 13,255,818, forward strand.
CATTAAGGGGATTAATGCATCAATGGGGACTCTCTTCAAAGTACCACTAGCAAACTGATTCAGTGACCATGTTCCATTTTGGGGTCATTCCACTCAAGATTCAAGTTCCTGAGAGAGTACCTCACTGTTCAGGTTTGGATCACATATCTATTCACTAGTGGGAAGAAAGGCAGGATAGCTGGACTGCCAGGATCACATGGGACAGGGAGGTTAGTTTGTCAAAGGCAAAGCATATGTTATTGCCAAATGAAGCAGGAAAAGATATGGGTAGATGAAAGTCATCAATGTCCACCACCTCCATCAATCCTCTTTGTAACTGGCTGATTGCCTGCTCTATGTAAATAATGGATGAAGAGACTCCTCAGGGTGTACGGATCCCAAAGGTGTCAGTACAATTTGAAGACTTAAAGACAGCCATGTATGAGACGATTCTACCTCTGTCCCCAGCACCAGGGCCATCTTTTGTGTCCAGGGTAACTCATGCTTTGCCCAGTTGGTGATCTTACACTGAAACCAGAAGTGGAAGGCAAGGAAAAGAAGAAATGTCTTGAACTAAACAGGACGATTAGAAACACCTATCTCCCATAGACATGGCCTGGGAGGATGAATTATCCTTCTGAGATCACAGAAAATGCCATGAGCATTGCAGAAAGGATAAACATTCTGACTTTGGGGCTGCCGTGACTGTAGCTAAGATGATTTGTTTCTTCTCAGGCTATTTATGTCAATTTCTTCCTGTTCCATTGCTAACATTCCTCTCCCTGTACATTTAAAAAATATTAATTCAGAACATGTATCTTTCCTTTCTTCTCTAAAATGTCTCTGGCTATGTGATATTTTCACACAAAGGAGCTATATTTGGCATTCAAAAATTGCTTTTCTTCCTGCTGGCAAGAAGAATTCACTCACTACCTACTAGTGCAAAACACTTATTTTGCTTAAGAAAAGAAAAAAAAGGGAGCTCCCTCCAAATGATACAGGGAAAAAAATAGATATTAAATTTTAAAGAGGACAAAATGACTCCTCCTCTTTGAACATTTTCCAGAACAATACACTCCTGCCTGTCTATTGTTTCAGAGGCTAATAGTTATATAAATGTCTCTCTAGCTGCATTAGTTCCATAGTATCATTGTCTTTTTCACAAAGGGAGTAGGCAGTGGTATAATGACTCACTTTTTAACCACACCCTTATTTATATCCAGAGCTCATCAAAGGAGAGATTACTGCATCTCTTTTCTTTCCTTGTTTCCTTTTTCTTTCTCCCTTTTTAGATCTCTATTAGGTTCTGCTTTAATGTGTACACAGGACCCTTAAATCCACACTGGGAATATAGGAGGAAAATCAGGCCAAGAATCAAAAGACTGGAATTGCCTTTGGTCTAGTAATTTACTGGGTACTCTGAGGCCAATATTTTCTCTAAAGGGAGGGAAAAAAAGTGGGGACTTTGTAAAAAGGATTTGCCCAATTTGATACTCAAATGGATAGAGTAAAAGGTCACTTTATTTCATCTCTTCCTTTAAACTCTTGGTTGCATGGTAATTTAGACCTTACCACTCTTTTTAGAAAAATCTGTGAACTTCAGTATCCGGTGAAAAATAAACTTGGCTAAATGTCTGTCACTAAATTTAGACATAAAATGATATGTCATTTTTACCAGCGTCTTCGCTAGATTTTTTATGAGACTTAAATAAGAAAATTCTGCAACCATCTTAGTTTTTAAAAATTAGGAGGGTACCATTTAGGACACTTAAACTCTTGGGATACTGATTAGTAAACAACTAGTCTGGAAAATTAAAAATACCTTCCAGAAAGGAAAGGAATGGGGTTAATTTCTTTTTCATATGGAGAGAACTAGACTTAACTAAAGAGCAGTTGAATGGATAAATTATTCTTCTATAGAATATTATATAATATATAATTCTATGACATTATACATTGGTAATAGAAAACAAGAAGTATACTACTCTATATGGCATCAAAACACAATAAAATAGAATCCTATAGGGCATAGGTAGTCCCCTGTTATGTGATGCCTTCCACTAACAAGATGAGGGGATCTGGAATTACACCAAAACACTGGAAAGGTCTAGTCTCAAAGAGACATTGCCTTGCCCTATATGCCTCAAGGACCTGTTCCCTCTTGTGATAAAGAAGTTGGAGCAATATAATTCTTCCAAGGCCACAGGTTTATAAAGTTGGTGGGTCACACCTCCATATGGACACATGCCTATCCCCCTGGTATTTCCACCTCAATTCCATTTTTCCTTCTTTTACCTATAGTTCCTCATTGTTGAAAACTCTTTTTCTCATCCCCATTCCTGATACCTCCTCCTGGCCTCTTAATTTAAACACTTGATGACCAGACTATTTTAGGCTCAATGAACCATATCCCATCTACTCCCTATCTCTAGCACTAGCACCTAGACAAATGCCTAGGAACTAGTAAAAACTAAGTAAGTGTTTGATGAGTGAATGACAAATAAATAAAGAAGTAGATGAATATTGAATGAATGAATGATACATGACTGGAGTAAAAGAATTATCCTTTACATCATTGAAAATATAGAAGATAGGTTTTTGATGACGATTCCATTTTTCCATGAAAACACTATACTATAGAAAGCTACCCTATTACAAAATAACTTAGTGCTCCACTTCATGAACATGCTATATACAAATGGGCTTTTTGTTGGCCCGTTTGGTCCTATAGTGAGATGTTGACATCTTGTAAATTTGGAGTTGTGTGATGAACCCCAAAAACCTGACTAATGCAAGGCTTGGGGAATTGTATCAGAATATCAGAAGATAAAGGAGAAGTTAACTCCCAGTTTAACATATTTGTAATGTTGTGTGGAGGCTTTCAACACTGACAATCATGGACTAATACACATACTGTAGCTCTCCAACCTTATCCAGGATTGAGCTTGTTTGGAGTGATGCTGCCCTACATTGAAGGAAAATATCCTGTGACTCTGAACAGAGTTAGGATCCAAGGTAACACTCACCAGAATCAGAAGATTTCAATGCCACATCAAGAAGGTCAGACTTTCTAGGAATGGACTGGGGATCATCCTAAAGGAGCCACTCACTTACCAGCAGCCACATCTAAGAAACAGAAATACTGGCATTTGTACCAAAGCTCAATAGTGACAATATCTACATGTTGAGCTGAAAGAATTCTGGACTGCCCTGATGCCTCATTGAGCAGCTACCCCAAAGTAGACCTTGACTGATCATTTTCTTAAAAAGATGGTGCAGGAACTTACCTAGTCAGTCCATCTGTCTGTCTGTACATCCATCCATCCATACCTTCGTCTGTCCATTCCTTTCACATGGAAACTTCTACCCTCTCTTTCCTAAGAATGCTATGCTCGTGATGCCCTGACACCCCTTCTCCCTTGTCTTCTCTCTTCCCTTCTGTGTCCGCCTTCCCTCTTGTTTCTCAGACACATTTGTTCTAATCCAGGTGCTTCCCTGGCAGGCACTATAGAAAGTGTAGGCTTTATACTAGAACCACTTCCTTGGATTTTTTTTTTTTTTCCTATACGAGACAAACTCCTTTGGAGTCTGGGGAATAAAGTTTTTCTGCCAGTCACTCACATTTATTATTTTATTTTTAAAACACCATGTGAAGAAGGCAACATTAATGTTAATATCCCCATTTTGCAAATAAGGAAACTGAGGCCCAGAGAAGTTCTGTTATTAGCTTAAGGTCACATAAGTGAAGTGATAGAATGATCACCTAAACTAGAACCCTCTGGTTCCAGGCTTGGTTCTCTTTCTACCACAAGTAAGACAACTAGGCATTGGATTTAATACAGAAATATACAGGATCCTATACAGGATATAAGATTTAAATGGGGAATTCCTTCTTCAGGCTAGAAGTTTCTTTGTACTTTATGTATATATGACTCAATTTTCTAAATGTTATTTATCTGTTGATAAAACTAATATGAGGATCTATAAATGTTCCTAACACCAGGTACATTGCAGCATTATAAACTCGGTGTACTGTTATTTAAGTTAGTTAAGATGCTTTAAGGTTATATAAAGAGGTTAATTTTGTTTCACTATTATTGCTATTGTATCATTTTAACACAGGTTAATTTAAGAAAAGAAAGCAATTTCAAAGGCAGTAAGCCACAATGATATAGAAAAACCTCTGCCAGTTGGCTGTAAAGCTCTGAAAATTAATGAAATCATCACCCCTTAAGATTTTCTCTAGAGCTGCATTGTCAGGAACTTATTCTATCTACCTTTAGCTGCTGGCAAACAGTCACTTTTAAATCTAATACAATTTAGTAATACTTTCCATACATATTAGGGTGTGTCTTTTTACTCAGTGAAATTGTAGTCTAAACGACTGGTACTCTGTGGCATAAATGAATCAAGATGAGTTGTAGGGAGAATGAGAATGGCAGCTCCGTGGAATGATCTTCTAAATGCTTTCCATATAGTTTAGCCTCTGTTGGTGGAAAATCAGGCTCTTACTTCAGCCCTATAGTAACATATTGCAAGTCTTTGGGTATCCAAGTAGGATGATGATAAATGTCACAAAAAGCCAGGCAGAAGGAGGCCGCATAGATCATCAGTCCTCAGTAGGATCTTGCTGAAGCCCAACTTTTGGTGAATAAAATAGTTATGACCACCATAAGTTTGGGGGCATAAAAATGTGTTAAATTTGCATAAAATTTACATAAACCACCTAAATGATTCCAGCTGCCACAGAAAAATATATGAGGATCTTCTTACATTATCTTAAACTTCACATACCTTAAAAACGAGAGAAGGGCTTAGGAAAACTGGCTTGCAAATTTCTCCGAGGAACACCATTGCAAAGTTTGATAATGAAATCTTGATTAAACAATTGAGGAAGGGGAATCTGTTTAACTTTAATTCAAATGAATCCATTTATTAAAATCCTCATTGTTGAAAATGAATTCCTTTTATTAGTTCAGTATATGGTATGGAATATAATTCAAGGAGACTGGATCATCTAGAGGAAAACACGAATGGGTGCTGGACCCTAGGCATGACATGGGCTAAGCCATGAGATACGAGGCAAACACTTGAAATTCTTTCATTTTCTATTTTCTCAGCTGCAGGACAGAAGATGGGGTGTCTCCACCCTGACCTAACAGAAGATCACCTGAGGGATTTGATAAATATGACAATGCCAAGACCTCCTCTGAGAAATCCTGAGGTGAGATGAGGAAAAAAGCCAGAAATCCGTATTTACGATCAGTACCACAGATGATCCCAGCACCGTTGGTCAAAGTTAGGACTCGCTGGACTAGAAGAAATCTACAAGTCCCTGACAACTCTAAAAGTTTATGTCTGCTTAACTTTTTTGATGTTTAAGCATCTTGAAACTCCATAACCTCTATGGAGATGAAGTACTTGAAGGATTTGAGGTCTTAAAATTAGCACTGGATTGGGATTCAAGGCTAAGAATCCTGAAGTCTTTCACTCCCTGGATGCATGACATTTGCAATTCATTGTGAGTGTTCTGCGTAGTTAGGAAGCGAAGACTAATTTATTTAGAAGTTCTCTACAGTTTAAAACTCTGAAAAGAACTTGATTTGAATCTAAGTTATATGACTCAGATACACTAGGAAAGTTGGTGAGGAAAACAGTTTTCTTTGTGCAACACCTCCTCTTTTTTTTTTTTTAAAGATGTTATTTATTTATTTATTTATTTATTTATTTATTTGGGAGACAGAGTGATCAAGAGAGAAAGCACAAGCAGGGGTGTGTCGGGGGAGAGGCAGAGGGAGAAGCAAACTCCCCACAGAGTAAGCAGCCCCATGCAGGGCTTTATCCCAGGACCCTGGGATCATGACCTGAGCTGAAGGCAGACGTTTAACTGACTGAGCCACCCAGGTACCCCTGTAACACCTCCTCTTAAAAGACATTTCACAGAGCACCCCTGAAGCAAATAACACATTATATGTTGATAATAATAATAAGAAGAAGACATTTCACAGAGACGGTCTCTGTTTAATTGACTGGGACCTCATGGATGTATGCTTCAAATCTAATTCAAACCTAGTTATAGATCTTCTCTACTGAAAATTTCACAAAATGTCTCATATTTCTATTTTAAAATATAAAAATGGGACAAAGAGAGAAAAAGAAGCATGTTTAAATGTTTTTGCTCAAAAAGCTAATTATTGTGTAACATCTCTATTCAAGCTTTCAGTCCAACATTACACAAAATATTTTCAATAAAGCATAAATCTGGATTAACTTTCTCTTCTTTGGGGCTTGCAGAAAGAATGGTCTGCAGAATATACAAACCCTGTATAAATCTGTTTGCAGTGGTCAGTATTCTGAAGGCAGTAGAAAAATAGGTTTTCTGATAAGGCATCAGTTTTTCAATGAACACGATGAAATATGTCACTTTCAAGTTGAGTCCATTTTTTAAATTCTAGGCAAAGCCATCACAGCCCCTGTCATGGAAGCTGGATAATTGGGATTCGTTGCACGACCTACATTCGCTAAGAGATGATTGACGTCCCTGCAGTTTGTGCTGTGGGAAACTGGCCACATTGTCAAAACCTGGGCAAACATAATCTTCTCAAAAGATTCACTGAAATTCAGTTGAGTACAAAGTTGTGGAGTTTTTTTTTTTTCCTATATTTTTAATACATAGCTTTTAAAGTTACGATTAGATGGAAATAATCTGTCTAGAAAGTTGCACTGACCAATATGTGGTAGCTACTAGCCACATGTGGCTATTGACCCTTGAAATGTTACTAACCCCAACTGAGGTACGCTCTAAGTTTAAATATTCCCCAGCCTTCTAAGAGTTAATTTCTTAAAAAAAAAGAAAACAAAATATCTCATTAAAAAATTTTATATTGATTGCATGTTGAAGCAGTAATATTTTGAATATATCAGGTTAAAATAAATATCTAAGTTAATCTCACTTTTACTTTTTTAATGTGGTTACTAGAAAATTTTAATTATATATATATATGTGGCTCATGTTATATTTCTACTGGACAACATAGTTCTCAGAAGATAGAACAAGTGTGTCTTCTCAAAACAGTTTTATCTATGCTATTTGAAGTTTGCTGTAGCATACATTCATACCTACAGTACGTGAGTTCAAGATAGTAATGTTGCTCCACAGCAATTTATTTGATATGAGACCCATAATGTGGCCTCTAAAACACAAAACTATAATTTCAGAATAATTTTGCGTCTAAAAGGACTTTGATTTATAACATGGTGACTTAGAGAGTCTTAGAACTGCTAGATATCCTAAAAGTCATTTAGTTCAATCCCATTTAGTTCAATTGTTTTTTAGAGAAGGAAATGAAGAACCAGAGAGCTAAAGAGCTCTCCTTAATATCACTTAGGAGCAAAGCCAGAACTGGAACCCAGATCTCGGACTCATAAACCACAATATTTCTAATTTAAATTTGACTGTGTTTCAAAATGAGAATATTATTCCTTGCTTTCCCCTCCCATAATAGTCTTATTTTTGCAAAAGCTCTTCAATTCAAAAGTTGTTTTTTTTAATTGCCGTAATTAAGGTTACATTCATTAAAACAATGTTTGGTTAAAGTAATTTAATAATATCTTGGCATTGGTCTCGTTCCCCAATCACTATAGTTTGACCTAAAAGGACTTTGCAATATAAAGTAATGAAAGCAGAAAAATTATAAAATCACCAAGAAAGCAATCAGTATGGAAAATATGGTATGTCTTACTAAAAGTAGTAGGAATAGAGGAAAGAAACCAGTGTGATTCAAAGAGAACTGTAAGGCCCTAGAGTAGAGATGGTCCTCCAGGCCCCTGGCCAGGCAGGGGGATTTTCTCTAAAGAAACTAAAGAGGAGACCCCTGGAGGGATCAAGTCAGCTAAAGAGAAGGAAGGAAGACACTGACCAAACTTGCAGGAGATATTAAAACACACACACAGACAGACACACACATGCACATATACATTAATTTAATATATTTGACGCAAAGGAAGGTAAAGGAAAAGTGTTATTTCTTTATTAGACAGGGAGAGAAAACTGTCCCTTGCCTGAGGCTCTCAAGATATTGACTTGAGCTCTTTGGCAAGCATTTAATCTCTTCAGGGCTGAGTCCACTGAGGTGCTGAACTGTCACTCTCCTGTACAGTGAAGAATCCAGTCAAACTTTTTACTGTTTTTCCATTGTAAAACAAATTAAAAATAAAATAATTAATTGATATTTCATTTTGCGGGGGTTAGGAGGCAAGAGGAACTAAAGCAGGTTTTTTGAGGTCATTTAAAAGATAGTCTCATGATTAAAGGAAAATAGTCCTTCTGAATACTGCTTTGACTGAATTGACTAGTTGTTGGGTTTTTTGGGAGGGAAGGGGGGTCAAACAGTTCCATGAAATAGTGTATAAAATGCCTGCCACAGCACCTGCACATGCTAGATATCCAGTAAAAGTTTGGATTTGATCAAAGAGATTGTTCATGTAAATGTAAGGTTAGGATGATAAATGACCAGAAAGAGTCAAGCATTTATAGTCTGTCTATTTTTATTTTAATATTCTGATTTTATTCTATTTTGCAATTCCAATTGCAATTTATTTTCATTGTATATAACCTGGAAAATATAAAAAAATATTAAAAATATAAAGTATGTAATAAAAATCCTTTTCTTCTTCTATTTTCTCCAACTTTTTTTTATCTTAAAATGTCTTTTCCATTTGCATTTAATTTTTTTCTCAAACACTGTTTTCTGCTACCTGAGTCTTTCTCTACCTCTATTCTTTTCACTGGGAAATTAATTTACTGAGTATTTTTTTTAAGATTTTATTTATTACTTGACAGTAAGAGCACAAGCAGGGAGAGCAGCAGAGGGAGAGAGAAAAGCAGGCACCCCACTGAGAAGGGAGCCTGAAGCAGGGCTTGATCCCAGAACTCTGGGATCATGACCTGAGCCAAAGCAGACTCTTAGCCGACTGAGTCACCCAGGCAGCTCTGCTTTACTGAGTTGAGAGCACTGAGTGAGCAGGGCAAGATGAAATGGCAGGAATACCAGGGAAGCCGCTTGGCTACCTAGGAAAGAGCAGAGAGCTTGGGGATCACCACACATTAACTTTAAAATTCAATTTTAATTGAATTTTTATTGGGACAATAAATTTTAATTGAATTTTATTGGGGCACCTAAGTGGCTCAGTCATTCTGTTCCCGCCTCTGTCTCTCAGGTCATGATCTCAGGGTCCTGGGATGGAGCCCCACATTGGGCTCTCTGCTCAGCGGGGAGCCTGCTTCTCCCTCACCTTCTGCTGCTCCCCTGCTTCGTTCTCTCTCTCTGTCAAATAAATAAAATCTTTGAAAAAAAAATTCAATGTTATCATTGTATTTAGAAGTGATCTGGCTCAGGGGAACCAACTCTCACTAATCAAAGCATAAAAAGCCAGCAAGTCAATTATCAATCTACAAAGAGAAAAAGATCTACCAAGAAGACAAGAAAGTTGACATCAGTTAGTCAGACATTCTTCTGCTGTAAGACAATACTCAGAGGAAGCTGATTTATAATCAGTAACTCGCTTCAGGTAGATGATCTTGATGTATGTCATTAAACTACAAAGGCCAGATGCATTTCTCCACGCTCTAGAATTTGCCTGCCAAATCTGCAGGAGTTTGTCTGGGGAATCTATAGGACTAGCACGAACATTCTTTCCCTCTAGGGAAAAGTATAGAGCTATTCTGACAAATCTTATTTCTTGACACTTTTTAAAAATTATTCCAGGCTAACCATCTCTCTTCTTTCAATACTGTCTTTCAATAAAAAAATGTATCATAAAACTGGCTAAATCAGATTACTATATCACAATCATATTCTAGTTCTGCCTCTCTAGTAAGTTTCCTTGATTAGAGTTTTAGGTGCTATCAAGACTTTCCTATCCTACATTTACAGATGTCTCTTGGTTTAGTCATAGTGAGTGCTAATCAAATATGTTATATATGGATTTTATCAAACATGCATTGAAGGTGATGCTATTTCCCCCTTTTTTGGTGGACACCTTCCTGCTGCATTCTGTACTGATTGCATAAGGATCCACAAACTCTCTTTAGTAATAGAAGTATTGAGCCTCTTTCTAAATAATTTAGGATATGTCTAAGCATGTTCTCCATGGGGAATTTTGACCTACATGACTCAGTCGCTTCAGAGAATACAATATCACCTTCTAAAAATTCCAGATCTAGACAATTGGAAAACCTTTGGAAGGGCAAATGCTTCTCAATTTTAATTCCTTCCTAGCCTTCCAAGGCAAATGGGTCTTACACTATTTTCTTAAGCCAAGTAAACATAATTAAGTGGGCCTTTGGCAAAGCTTAAATTCATTAGGTGATATTTCCATTGAAATTACAAATATAAAGCAGTCCTTATGCTCTGTTTTCCTCCAACCTGAATGTAGATCTATTTACTTCAAATTTTAGTGGAGACTCAGGATTGTGTCTACTTTATGCTATAGAGACATCCTGGCTTAGATGCCCATGTAATTTCTACAGGCAGTTCAGAACAAATTTCTCTAAAACCAAGTCACTACACGATATTAAGAATGTTAAATTCTCTCATTAACTATGGTTTTAAGGAAGAGTACACATTATAATTTTTATAAATATTGCATTTCTTAGATCCCTGAGGATATCTCTTACATCTAACAGGTGCTCTCTTTTTTCACCTCACAGTCCACAATTTATAATCACTTACTACAGTTTTTACAGTGCACTACAATTTTAATAAAATAATATATAAAATTCCTAACTAAGCTGGAGGCAAAAGAAGGAAAGTACAGCTTCTTCACACTTCCAAACTCCTGATTTGAGGAATATCTTTTTATTTGCTCATGGTGGCTGAATTTCCAAGGAAGATTCCAGAAATGGACCTACCACCTCCCATCTTCTATCAAGTTATAAACCAAAAGCAAGTGATATCCAGAGGCAGGTATGATGGTAGAAGTGAGGCTGTGGAAGTTGGTGATAGCTCAGAACAGGGACTCTGCTTGCCTCTGAACTTTCTAGAAGTACAAAGTAAGTTATAGTTGGAAACATGAAAGAAATTTCAAAAACACATGAAATCAGCCACATACATTGCGAAACATTATCCCTATTAGTCTTGAGTAATTATTTTAAAACAGACAAGTTTTTTACTGACATAGAAAAAGAAACAAGAAAAACTATGAGCATATTGGCACAAGGCACCTGATTCAGTCCCCTTACCACCGCCACAAATGGGATTGTTTATATTCATATGTTCCTATCTTTGCATCACTTGGATAACACAACTCATAATTTTCATCAGAATCTTGGGTAACTGGTTGTGAAAATTTCTTCTTGATAACTTTCTTGGAAAATGATGTCAAAACCAACATATTAAAAAACAACAATAACATATTTTTCTCTCGCTCAGTCTTGATCCATTGTTCATTTCTGTCCCACACGTATCTGCCCTTCCAGCTCTCACGCTTCTGCACTCTCCCTCAGCGAGTTCAGAATTTCTACAAGAAGTTGGCAAAGATCAGCTATGTCCCGTGTGAAGAAACAACCCCACCATGATGAGGGACACATCCAGGCTATGACGAGTGATTCATTTACTTGCAGCAGCTCCACCCAACTTAATGGACGATCCTGTGATCTCTGTGTGACTTTTTATGCCCAGTACATTACCCCCATTAGTGATACTCTCTGACCTAGTCCTCGATTGGCAACGTGCCCCAGTGGAGGCACTGCAACCCTGTTACAACAGCTCTCCATCTGGGTCTGTATCATGAGTTCCAGCCATTATGTTAAGCAAACTAGCATGAGCCTTCAAGACCTCAAAAGGTACCCGGGCAGTGCACCAATATCTAGGACACAGAGGCAAAATCAGGAGAAAATAGGGGATTTGGAAAGAGGCATAAGAGAAAATCACGGGCAAAATAATTAAAACAATAACAATTTTGGCCAACATCCAGAAACATAAGTGCAAGAGGGGAGGTATTTTTGACCCCCTAACTAGTATATTAAAATGTGTCATTTCACATACTCACACTGCATGCATGATTTGGCTTTCTTTTTCTCAGCCCCAGCAACAGCTAGGAATACTTTGTTGACAGTTTTTACCTCATAAATTTGGCTCCCTGATTCAATTTTTCTTTACAAGGAAAAAAAAAAAAAGAGGGAGAAAAAAACTTAAAGATCTTCTCTCAAATGAGATTCTCTTTCCCTCTGGGTTTTCATTGATTTATAATTGCATCAATATTTCACATTTCTATTAAAACACCATGTTCTAATGCTCAGCCTGGCAGAGGCTTTCCTTTGCATCTGACAGGATGTCCACCAAATCTTCCTATTACAGAGAGAGCATGGGGTTCTGGGAAAATCAATAGGTGTTTAGCTACCAGGGAGCCAGGGAGATGGAGAAATGTAAAAGGGTGGCCACTAGTGACTGCAGGGGTAAGAATGTCTCTAAAGACTGAAATGAGGCCACGAATCCACAAGTTGTGGAATTTAAGCAGTTATGTAACCATCTTAGGGGGGTAAACCATTCAGTGTCTCTCTTTTCCCCTATATTCCCTTTAGGTGAGCTACTCCCAGGAGTGAGGCCCTGTCGCTTCTCTGTGAATTGCTGCTCCGCTGACCCCTGTTTTTGTCTGAAAGGGAATGGCTTTGCAGAGAAACCGTATTTGTTTAAATTTCTAAGTAAGAAATCCTTGGCCTCCGTGATTCACGTTGCTTTGCCATCGTTCAGTTATACACGGAGGCAAAGACAGGTCTTCTTTTCAGATACGCTCTGTCGGAAGCCTGCCTCCCCACCCTTCATGGAGGGTGTTCCATTGTAATGATTCTGCTAGCTGCCTTTTCCCTCCTCTCTGCCTGAAAATCAAATCATCTGCTCAAAAGTCAATGAAAGGTCCCAAGCTGCTAAGGCAGCTAAACAAATCTGCTAACAATAATAGCCGTCCTGAGGAGAAATGTAGAAGAAATTAACTATATTCCTCTGAAAGCATTCTGGGAAACAGCATGCCACACCAAAGCCCAGTTCTAAAATGCGATCTATTGTGGGGTTGGACGGGTCACGCTTTGTGACTGGAGTTGATGGCTCACATGTAAACAGATGGCATTCTCCCCGCCAACACTCCACCCCACAGCTCCTGAGAGTGAGATCCTGCAATTAGCTACTTCAGAGTGGCGGGGACAATTGCCTAACAAGTTTCCATTCATCAGGAAGGCAAGGACCTGAGTTGCCCTTGGAAAATGTTTTGTGACCAAAGCTTTCAAGCAGCAAACCTAACATCAAGGAGAAAGAACAGCCTCCTGTGGGAAATAGCCAAACCTAAAATAAAATTGACCAGGCAGAAAGTTATAAATAATATTATTTTAACAGGGTTTTGAGGTACAGCCAAATATTTTGGAATGTTCTCAGTCCAAACAAAGCCAGCATAGTTCTCATTTTTTCCAACCTCATGACTGAAAAAAAGAGATAAATGGAAAGGGAAAAAGCCCACAGTTGCGAAACATAAATTTAAGAGAAAAATCAATCTGGACAGTCATAAAAACCAGGTGGCCAGCAAAAATTGGACTCCTTTGTGAAGAAATGCATAACATCCTCTAACAGGCAATAATTAAGGTACAGTGAAAAGAGCAAAGAATTTGGAGGCAGAAAGAAGTTCAGATCCTAAGTCCATGACTCACAAAACGTGTGCATCTGGGTAAATTTCTTAGTCACTCTGGGCCTCACAATCATCATCTGGAAAATGGAAACCAACAACACTAATCTCACACAGTTGTAACAAGGACGTAAAGAGATCAAGAATGAAAGCACCTCGCCCAGCTCTCAACACATACAGAGGTGTCAGGTCTCCGCCATCTTCCCCTGCTTCCAAGATCCCTCCACCCCCCCACACATAGGCAGATCTTAGATCTGCCTTGGATAGACATGTATTAAGCAGTTTGGGTTTTGCTTGTTATTAAGAGTGATCATGTCAGGAGTGCCTGGGTGGCTCAGTCAGTTAAGCGTCTGCCTTCACCTCAGATCATGATCCCAGGGTCCTGGGATTGAGCCCCGGTATCGGACTCCCTGCTCAGTGGGGAGCCTGCTTCTTCCTCTCCCTGCTGCTCCCCCTGCTTGTGCTTTCTCTCTCTCTCTTTCTGTCACATAAATAAATAAATAAATAATCTTGGAAAAGAAAAGAGACTGAGTGATCATGTCATCCTCAAAATACATAATTGGATCGGAAACCGGGCAAAATGAGTCAGTTACTGATTTTGCAACTAGATAAGTGGTGTCCTCGCCTCTCTGAGCTGCAGGTTCTTGTCTTTAAAGCGAGACCATTGAAGTACAGTGATCTATAGGGAAACGTCCAGTTTGGGCCTTCAGGGACTTGCTGTAATCTGTGCCTATTCAAACCAAAAGTTCTGCTTTGTCCCTCCTCCCCTTTCTCGATATGTTATTTCAAAATGAGTTTTGATAGAACTAGTACTGGGATTGTTCTTTTATATGGGGATATTGAGATCATAGTAAGGGTAAAGAGAGCATTGTTTTCAGAAGATGTTCAATACACGTTTGTGGAGTGAATACACTACACTCATTAGGATGGAAGAGAACGCTCCCCTTAGTGTAAAACTTGGATCTGACCCCAGTGCATTGCTCCTCCTCACTCAGAGCTCTCCGCCCACAGCCCCCATTTCTGTGGAAACATCGCAGAGCACTGTCCCTTGCTACTGTCAGGTGAAATTAAGCTCCAGGTACTTAAAAACTTCTGCTTCTGAAACATGTTTATCTGTACTTTGTGAATCCTTTACTGTTGTTATGATGCTCAAGAGGTTTGGGGGGAAAAACATCTCTCCCAAATAAATAACAAAATAATTGTAAGCCATCTGTTCCAAATATATGCTGGGGGGGAACACAAAATTTATGGGTTCTGGCTTAAATGCCTTGTGTGAACCCCACCACAAAGTGGGGCAGCACCTCTCTCTTAGACCCAAACAAGCAGCAGCAACCCTGCCTCTGGCACTTGGACATCGGGCATAGGAAACACCACTTCCTAACCCTGTGAGGCATCTGTCAGGTGTATGTCGGGTCTACAGAACATGAAAATGTCCAGATTAATCTATGAATCAAAACACTTTTATGTGACCAGTTGGGAATTTTTTACTCAGTGGAAAGGAACACCTAAAAATAATGCTTTCCCATGAAGAAGAATCCTTCTACTGTCAATTTTTTTTTTTTTTTTTTTTCATTAGGAGAGGTGTTCTCTCCACTTCACCCAGCCCTGGACCATTTGTTGGTCAAGGTTGGAATTTAAATGGCTATAAAGAAAAAGCAGCATTGGCTGGAACATCCTGCCCTCTGTCTTTAAGTTTCCTGTAGGCATGTGTTGTCGCTGGCAATGGCCTCACACTTGGCACCTTATAATTTTCCACTTTCATGGATGTATTTTGAATTTCCTTAGGAGTCAGTTCTTCTACTGCGGGTATGCGGCAAATCCAGAAAGGAGCTTTTGCCAAACCAAAAACTTTTTAAAAATCACAGTGTCTTACCAATGGGATTTCAGACATGCCTGTTTGGCTTTCAAGCTGACACAAAAATATAACCATTGACTAGACTACATCTGATGAGTTGTCGGTTTTAAACAGATTCTCAGCTTCTTGAATATGTTCCAATCATGATTCGCTGCATTTAATTATTCGTTTTCTTTCCTGCTGTCAGAAACTTAAGGAATTTTGTGGATGTGTACATTCTGGGTGAGTACGTAAAAACAACAAAGTTTGCCCCCAAACTCCTCTGCAATACGAAGATGTCATAAGTTTATAAACAGAAAGAACATTGCAAAAAACCTGGCTTTCTTTTATGTTTAGGAGTATTTGTTTCCAATAATATCTGAATTCTCTTAAAAAGCACTGAGCAATTTATTCTGAATTTGCTAGACCACTGTTAAAAAGAAAAAATTTTCAGAATCCTATAAATTCAGTTACATTACTTATCAACCAAATTTTAATAGCTGGGCCACTTGTACTTTAAATTTTACTTAAAGTACTGTCACAGACAAGTATCCCTCATATTAACACATGAGGGCTTTGGAAAGCCTTCACAATCGGCTAGACTATACTAATTGACTTAGTTCCCACTACTCTCTGACCTTTTATCTTTTTTTTTTTTTTTAAGATTTTATTTATTTATTTGGGAGAGAGAGAGAATGAGAGAGAGAGAGTGAGCATGAGAAGGGGTAGGGTCAGAGGGAGAAGCAGACTCCCTGCTGAGCAGGCAGCCCGATGCGGGACTCGATCTGGGACTCCAGGATCATGACCTGAGCCGAAGGCAATCGCTTAACCAACTGAGCCACCCAGGCGTCCCTCTGACCTACTATCTTATTCCATGTGGTCTGAGTGGTGCATAGGCATCCACCTCTGCACCTTTAGCTGCATCTAGAGCTCTCTACCCTCTTCTTTTTCTATGTTTGGCAATGATCTACCTTTTCAAAACATAAGTACAAGTCTTATATGTCTTTACATCCTCAATAACTAGACGAGTCCAGCACCTAGATGATAGTCTCCAAATGCACATGGTGGCAACTAGAACTCTTTCTTTTTACCAATGTGTAACTATGGGGCAGTCCATTCACATTTTTCTTTTTAAAGTTTGAGTAGATTATATCTAGTCTGCCATGAATACTATCTCGGAATATGTACTATTGTTTAAGATTGGGCTCTAAATGGCATGCCAAAAGACTTAGTGAACATTCCAAACTGTCTAATTTCTACCCAGAAGTGGTTAATGTGTGGAGAATTTAAAATATAATATTGATGATTTTAGAAACTAAAAATCTACAGCACTTTGAATCTCATTGTGCTCTTTCACTACATTCCATCAAAAGACATGAACCTGGGCAAGCCACAGACAGAAGCCCCGCATTCAATATTTCTGATACCAAACCTAGGACTTTCTTGACTACATCACAGGGGTTGAAGTCCCCATAATGAGATGCACAGACTCCGAATGGGAGGAAGAAAAAATGCAAAACAAATATCAGAAACACCACTCCCAAATAAATGAAATTGAACCACTGAGCAACAAGTCACTCAACTATGAGAACTAAGAGAAAAGGAGATGATACATTTAGTGTTAGAAAATCATTACACATACCTCAAGCCATCTAGGGCAATGCAACATATTAATATTTTCCATTTGAAAAAGGCAAAGTGAAAGTTTTTATATTCACACCTGGGATGATCTGAACATCTCTTTAATGGTTCACTCTATTGTAGCCATGCTGGGAAATATTTTCCTACAAAGCAATTACTGTCACTTCCCAAATCACACAGCCTTGTTCACTGCCATCACTACAATCCCAGCAAGAACAACAACAACTCTACTTTGAATATTTGTATTGATTTGTTTACTATCAAAGGAGTTTAATGCTTATCACCTCATTTAATCCTAAAGCACCTGTGAGGGAGAGGAAATTGAAGAAAAAAATTGAAGAGAAAAGATCCAAAGGACCTGGGTATCAAGTCCCAAATCACTGACAAGATTGTATAAAGATTAAGTATTTGCAAGAGTTTGATTCCTAAGCATGGGCATTCCCAGTCAAGTTTCCTTCTCTAGCACCTACTTATGATTAGAGTTTCTCTCTTCCTGATAATCAGAGACCTCCAGAAAGAGGAAATTAGAAAGCCATTTAAAATATCAGTCAATCATTCAGTTAAAAGCAAAATAAAAGAAATAAAAAATAAAACATCTTGCCAAAAGCAGGAAATAGCTGCCTTGGGGGGAACAAGACAAGGACCTTAGTCTAGCAAGCAAAGAGTCATGAATTTTAATAAACCATATCAATTTCCTCAAGAAAGTAATGAGGACAAAAATCTTATGATCAAGTATTTGAAAGAAATTGGTAAAATATAGATATCTCTTTTTTTAAAGGCCTCAATCTACCAATCAATAACGTGAATTCACAAGAAAGAAAATACGCAATTTTTCTCAATTAAATTATTTGACTATGGAACCCTTCTCACATTCTTTTTTACCCCCTATGGAGCATCTTAAGAGATGGACATACTTTTCTTCCTGGACACAGTTTTAAGGAGAAATGCTCTATCCACTTCTCTGCAATTTAGCAATCCACTGTATAAAACCTGAGGGATACCATCAAGTGGTTGAATGTTTTCAAATCCATATGTTTGTAATGTTAGAGACGTCTAAATGTGTATTACTGCCTTTTCATGTATGTTAATTGCATAACAAACTCATGGGAGTATATTTGTGGAAACACTAAGGGCAAGCGCAATCCTTAAGCTTAGTGATTTGTAATCATTTCTTGTGGTTTTGATTTCTGTTACTTAATATAACTTGTGCAGTTTGAAGAAGAAAAAAGAATTTCTGTTCGGCCTTGACCATGTGAGAAGTCAAGTTTTGACATATGATCGGCCCTGTGAACAAGGAATAAGACAGTATTATATATTGCGGGAAGTGATACCTTTACAGGAAGTGATAAGAGCTTATTGAGCACCTGCATGAAGGACGTTATATTTTAAGACCCTTAGATATATGAGTTCATTTAATGCCAAAAAAGACCCTAAAAACTAGATACTATTATTTCCTCCTCTTCCAAATGAAGAAATACGTAAAAGTTAAGTAATTTGTCCAAAGTCATCCAGCTCATAAACTGGTGCAGAACTTGAGCTTCCTGAGTTTGTGCATCCAACCATCACATTTAACTACCTTGCAAGCATTAATGAGAGAAATGCAATCTTTTTGGAATTTCTATTCTTGCTACTTAGAAACTAATTAGAAACTATTAGAAAATAATAACTCAAGTATATAAGTCTTTTCCATAACTGCAGATTGAAAGAAATGCATTTGTTTCACCTCGGAAATAGAAAAAATAGTCCAACACTGAAGTTCACATGACTTTTCTCCTTATATTTAAATCGGCATCTTTGACAGCCAGCCCTGGTTCAACAGTGACAAATCACACAGGAGATACTAGCAGGAGGTACCAGTTTGATTTTCATAATAGATTTAATAGAAATGAAAACAGTTTAAGGAAAAGACATGTTGCTGGGGTTTCTCCCTTTGTTCAGCACTATAGATCTATCCTAAAGGAATGTTTTCATGAGCATATTAATAGGTGTCTTAAAAATCACAGATACACAAACTAAAAAAGGAAAACAAATCTTTGGGGAAAAAAAAATGACAGTTAACCTAAAAATTATTGGCTTCTAAGATGTATCTTTTAATCATTTCTGAGAAGGGAACTTGAAATGAGGAACATTTATTAGTGAATTATATTTAGCTTTGAACTGATCCCTAATGGCTTTCAGAAAAGTCCTGGTTTAACCTTGGGATATATTTCATTATTGTGTCTATGGACAGAGCTCTTTCACAGTGCAGTTTTAAAAAAGATGTGCTCTATTTAATTAGACCAATCTCCCATATATTCTTAATTTCAAATTTTGGTGATTCTTTATGAAGTCTTAGCAGTAAGAATAATACTAAGGGTATATAATCTAAGTTTAATAATACTCCAAACTTACAAGTTCTTTCCCAAATAGATGCAAAGACATTATCTAATATTCTTCTTCTTGACAATATCCTTGAAATCCAGGAAGGTGACAAGTCTTATTCCCCATATTTTATAGGAGAAAGATCTGAGTCAGAACAAAACGAAATGACTTATTTGAAGTCAGTCTGATGGTTTATGTTGATATCCTCTATAGCAGGTTTTTTTTTTTTTAACTCTATTTTTTCAAGTAACAAATGAAGAGATAAATGTAAAAATATTTGTGTGGTTCTTTTCTCTTAACAATGATTTATTTATGTGTCCACCTACTTGTTTGCTTATGCTCCTCTGCCTTCGATAAAGAAATTGAGGATGTTATGGTAACAATAATGCTTCTTCTGCAGTCACATAATGAGGTTATAAGAATACTAAGTGCTGTCATTCTCCCAAGGAAATCATTTGCACTGCATTGTTGACTTCAACCATGATCACAAACCCTGATGCTTGTTTATTAGGTCTAAAAAATAGCTAGAATTAAGCTAAAGAAAATTTCTTTGGCACCTTTATTTGTTTTAAGAATGTCCTTAATAATCTGGTAGAACTGTCAGTCACCCCAGTAGAGGAAACCCAAATTACTCCTGGTGTTTTAAGTAGGAAGTTATCCAATTCAGGAAATTAGGTGTTTATAAAATTATTGGAGGGATAGAAAAATAAATTATAGGCTAAGCTTCCAGAATTTGCCCCTAGAACAACACAAAACTTACCTCCCGGGGGATCTCTGATCCCACCACTGCAACTATTGAGTCAGAGAGCACACTGCAGAATAGTAATTCAGAGACCAAGAAGCTGGAATCAGAAACCATTGAAGCTTCTGCTGCTGCTTCATGGCTGGCTCTGGTAACCGGGAAGCTGGGAAAAGTACCCTAGAATGTTCTTGCAAAGGAACATGTTGTCCTCAAGACCCTGTTTGCCAGGAAGCACACAAGCAAAGGGTTTTGTCTCATTTTTCTTTTCTTTTTTTTTCTTATATTTTTTGTTGGTTTTTTTAATGTTTAAGATTTCATTTATTTATTTGACAGAGATCACATCAGAGAGGCAGGCAGAGAGAGAGAGAAGGAAGGAGGCTCCCCACCGAGCAGAGAGCCCAAAGCGGGGCTTGATCCCAGGACCCCAAGATCATGACCCAAGCCGAAGGTAGAGGCTTTAACCCACTGAGCCACCCAGGCGCCCCTTGTCTCATTTTTACCTTCCAAGTTTTGTGTGCCCATCTATTTAGTAATACCCAATTCTCAGGCCAAACTCTAGCATATTATATTGAAGCTTGACAAAGTTTTCAACATTTCAGCTTATGTACTACCTAGAAGCACAGCAAAAGGAGGATGGGATGAGACTGAACCAGATCCTATGTCATATCTGCTAAATGTGAATTAAAAGTTTTAGCTATGGTTCACTTTAAATTACTTTTCATCCATTCTAAGGCACACTGGTTGCATGATATACCACGCTCAGGTGGTTTTAACAAAGAAGAAAACCATCTGTTAGATCATGAAACAGCACTAGGATGCTTCCAATCATAAGATGCAGCCAATTTCAGACATGTTACCAGGTCAAAGAGATGTGCGTGTTAGAATCAATGAACTACGGTCTCCAAGTCATGACGGACTGCAATGGTTAAAACTTGTTACGGTGGTATGCGTGGATATACAGAGCAGTTTACTGTGTTTGGAGAAATGATGAAAGGTTCAAATAAATTAGCATTTCCATTTTAAGTGACACATGCTAATGTGTAGAGAGAAAAGAACTGAAGGGTAATAGGATGGTAAAGGATTAGCAGACACCATTTATAATTCACCAACACATGGACAATTTACCAAATTAAAGGAATGAAAGCTATTTATACCTCTCTAGGTCAAAAACAGGTTAAACCACAAATTTCCCTATTAAGAAGTTCTGACCTTGTTGAGAAATGGAAAAAGATATTTTTTGTGAGTGATATTAGAATACATCAAGTCAAGCCGCCCAGAATGACTACGTTCTGTCGACCTCAAGCAAGCACAGTTGCTATAGAAAGGGTCATTCTTCTTCCTGGATAGAGCTCGCAGGTGACAGTAGAGAGTAGCAAAGAGGTAGGAATCTGTACGCAACCAGTCAGTAGTGCTGAGGAAACAGAAGGTAAATGGTCTAAGATTGGAGCTTGAGCTAGATGTTTGTTGAGTACCTACTATGTGCCAGGTATTGTCCCAGGTGCTGTCAAGCAGAAGAAGGGAGGGGAATTAAAAGATAGCAACTTCGAGTTATAAAATAAGTAAGCCCTGGGGATGTAATGTTCAGCATGGGACTATAATTAATTATACCGTGTTGCATATTTGTAAGCTGCTAAAAGAGTAGATGGTAAAAGTTCTCATAAGAAAAAAAAATTGTAACATTTGTAAATGTGTGACGGATGGCAACTTGACTTATTGTGGTGATCATTTTTCAATATATACAAATATCAAATCATTGTGCTGTAATCTGAAGCTAATGTTATATATCAACTATACCTCAATAAAAAATGTTTTTTAAACGTTTAAAAAGAAAAGAAAAAAGAAGGAATCAAAGTCACGTAAGATAAGTAGTACTCAGGGACCAGAGTTCTCAGCATAAGCCATGTTAGCTGGTCCTGACAAAATTATTTCAGTGAAGTCTCCATTATCCCACTTTTGTCTTAAATTGTCAAATGAGCCTGCTAACCCGGTGTCAGAACTTAAAGAGCTGTTCCCTGAGCCACTGAGAGGTCTGGACACGTTCAGCCATCACCAGCAGCATCCAGAGTAACAACCTGTTCCTGGGTACCAGCACCAAAATGTCTGGAAAATAGAAGTTAGCCTGTGATATTTCTGGTGCATAATATATTTTGCTGTCAGCTCAAAGATTGCAGATGTCATTTGCCAACAACTTGCTTATTTGATTTATGGAATAATTAATTGTATGTAAGATAAGCTATGCACTAAAAACTGGCAGCTATAATTAATTGACCCTTGTAGCAAAGAGATCTTTATGCAATTGTGAATGCAAGTTCAGAGACCACAAAACCAGTGTCTCTCTCAAATTGCTTTACTCTTTTTCAATATCTCATTCTCTAGGTATGGGCCAAGAGCTGTAACCCTCTATATTCATTTGGTGCTTTGTAATTTATAAAGAGATTTCCAACGGGTGCTATTTTGTTGGGTCAACCCAACACACCTACAATGAACACAGAAAAGGCATTGTTACTTGTGCTGAGGGCAGAAAAAAAAACAACAAACCTGAGAGGTGAAGTGACTTGCCCAGTGCCACACAGTATGTGAAGGAAACTCAAGCACAGTGACTCCCAAGTCACTGTGGGTGACGCCTACATAGTGTGGGATGTTAGGAACAGCACTGGCTTCAAAGTGTGTGTATTTGAATCCTGCTTCTGCCATGCATGGCCTAAACAAACAAATCTCTCAACCTCCCAGGGACTGTTCCCTCACATATAAAAGCGACAGGAGAATTTCCAACGCAAGCTTCCGGTAGAGGATTAAATGAAATGAAATAAAGCATGGGATAGTGCTTCTCTCTTAGTGACCAGCAGGTAGGAGGCACCTACGACTTTAGCTTCTGGCTGCTACACATACTCCAGTCTCTGGGCCCTGCCCTCTCCTGACCCTCCGTTCTTTCCTATTTCCTCAGCTGCCAGACTTAGCCAGGTGTTCATTGCCTCAAAGGCACCCCATAATTCTGCCACGTCAAGGGACGATCAGACAGCCTTAAAGGATCCTTTTCAATGCTTCAGTAATACCTTTGTGAAATAGATACACTCCAAAGGAGATTGTGCTTCAAATAAAACAATATTTGAGCCAGGTTCCTATTTTGTTTTAAGGTAACAAATGTAGCAGTCTATACAAGGCTGCTTGCATGGGGCAAGAACCTTGACCAGTATCAGTGCAGGAGCTAGAGACACTTCCATGTTTGTCTTCAAGGAACCTAGAGCCAAAAGGGAGGGGCTTACCAAGAGAGAGGACACATAGAATAACAAACATTAATCCTTAGTTATCTTTTTCATTAACTAAATGTGAGAGCATATCTTCTTCACCTGGCAACCACAACTCACTGCTGAGAATTACAGTTTTATCTCCTCACAAATGAGGCAACTCTTCCAATTATAACGATACCTTGTGTTCAAAACACCAACAGTGCTTTTCTTATTAATTAGTGGTAGACTCACCCAATCAAACTATAACAGTTCTTTCCCTGGCAACATTTCTGACTGCAAGTTGCAGAATTTTTGTTAAAGTAAAATCTCTGCAGGGTGCCTGGGTGACTCAGTAGGTCAAGCGTCTGCCTTCTGCTCAGGTTATGATCGCAGGGTCCTAGGATTGAACCCCATGCCAGGCTCCCTGCTCAGTGGGAAGTCTGCTTCTCCCTCTCCCTCTGCTCGTCCCCCTACTCATGCTCTCTGTTTCAAATAAATAAAACCTTTAAGAAAAATAAAATAATAGGGGCACCTGGGTGGCTCAGTGGGTTAAGCCTCTGCCTTTGGCTCAGGTCATGGTCTCAGGGTTCTGGAATCGGGCCCCACATTGGGCTATCTGCTCAGCAGGGAGCTTGCTTCCTCCTCTCTCTCTGCCTGCCTCTCTACCTACTTGTGATCTCTGTCTGTCAAGTAAATAAATAAAATCTTTATTAAAAAAAAAGAAAAATAAAATAATAAAGTAAAATAAAATCTGTGTTCTGACTGTATGCTCTCTTGGCTTGACTATTTCCTACCCAAATCTTGCTGAATTGTGTGAGTATGTGTGTGTGCGTGCGTGTGTGTGTACCCATACATGTGCATATGTGGGTCATGGAGAATGAGAAACATCATGAACACATTGAAGAATTTACTGTAGAAACTTAACATGGAGTACAGTTCATGAAAGGGGTGTCAAAAAGCCCCTGATTTATTGCCCTCTCTAGTACATTTTCATCACCATCAATAATAGTTCTTGGAGCACAGTCTCCAAGTATGTGATTTCCTCTCCCGTCTGTGGATTGTAACTGCAGACTCAGCAACAGAACAATTTTCCAAAACATTTTTAAGGTACCTCCAGATTATAAACTGAAGATGTTAGTCTATATTTTGTCAGAGACCCACACACACCGATTTTCCTGATCATGCCTCGATGGAACATGGTCTGCGCTGATCAATGGAATCAAAAGTAACACCTAAAATGAATGGATCAGAACGGTTCTGCCACTGAGCTTAGCAATATCTGCCATAAAAGAGAATATGAGAAAAACTGCCTAAACAGTTATTTGTGGTCTGTTGCCCTGTGTAAACATGTTGAATCTCTTCTCCCTGGACGGCATGGCTTACACACACACACACACACACACACACTGATTTCTTTTGAATTGGCAGAAAAGGGGTAGTTCAAAAGAAAAATGGCATGGGGTGGTGGGGGGAGGAGGATAAAATATGCAAATATGTGAGCTACTTTTAGGCAATTAGAATGGATCTTTTTTAGTAAACACATAGTCAGCACCTCCCCAGTTAATGGTCCTGCATGAGGAAATGTTGATAGAAAGATTAAAAAGGCATAACAAATAGTCCTTGCAGAGCTCACGGCCTAGCCCCGGAGGCTGGAAGTGAGCTATGACAGTGCGGTGGGGGGAGAACTGAGGGAGGACCTGCAGGAGGCTGTGGATACATGTCGGAGGGCAAGGCGGTATCCCTGAAGAGGGGATGGGGAGCCCTAGACTGAAGAGTTGACTGGGAACAGTCTGGGAGCAAGAAGAGAGGGGAAGAACATTTGGGGGAGGACATGAAAGCCAAAGAGAACACCACAGGTGAAGGGCACAGCACACAGTCCTGCCAGACGATGCGCGGACACCAGGGCAGCAAGAGAGGAGGCAGTGAGCGTGAAGGCAGAGTCAGATCCTCACAGGCTTTGTATGGTCTACTCTGGAGAAAGCTCGGAAGGATTTCAACAGGTGACGTGACTCAATTTAGTTTTTAAGGCATCTGTGGCAGCCGCGTGGAGGGCAAACGGAGGAGGGCCATGAGTAGGTGGGGCTGCATCCACAGGCCCTGGCAGTCGCTGTCACCATTCAAGGGCTTGAATCAAGGCAGTCAGAGGAGTGCTGGTGAGGACGAGGGAATAGAGTACAAAAGCAAATGCAGGCTATTCTACTGGCATTTAAAAAGTGAAACTACCTTATAAATTCAATCATGGTATAGGGAGAAAGCTTCATTCTCTCCTGATCTCATCTGGCAGCTTAAAATGTGGTGTATGCATGAGGAACTTTTAGTTTTTATGGTGATTCTGTACTCAGTTTGTTTTGGGTTTCATCACATTGAAATCAATAACAAAAGCTGGAAAGGAGACTCTTTGACTTACTTAGGATAACTTCAAGGAGACCCCTGAGGTCTTTCATTATTTTCTACAGAAGATAGTAGTAATGGCATTTTCAGTTGTTAATATTACACATCCAAACTACCTAATGTTTACAAGGACTGTCTTTAAAAGTAGCAAAACTGGTGGTGACGGTGTTGGCTGTCGATGGGAAGCTTCCAGATGAGCCATGCCACCCAACCAGTGGAATGTTCTGAATTAAGCACAGGCAGTTAAGGGGGTGGCGGGGGGGTTACAGAGTAGCAGCCTGCAAAGGAAGAACAAAATACTCGATCCGACATCAAACACTTATTTGCTATTTTGTGCCTGAAAGTTGCTCCTTGGACCCAACTCAAAAATGTGTCACAAAAGACAGACTGTTTTTCAGGCTTACTCTTTTTGTCCAGATGTCACTAAATGTTCAAATGTTCATAGTTTTACTGTGTACAGAACAGAAGCTATTCAGGCTTTCTCTTTCTCTCTCTCTCTCTCGGTATTCCCAGATTACTTTTTATTCCATATTCTTTTTTTTTTTCCCTTAAGATTTTATTTATTTATTTGAGAGAGATCAAGAGAGAGCATGAGTCCGGGGGAGGGGTTGAGGGAGAGGAAGAAGCAGCCCCCCTGCTGAGCAAGAAGCCCAACTGTGGGGCTTGATCCCAGGACCCTGAGATCATGACCCCACCCCAAGGCAGACACTTAACCGACTAAGGCACCAGGCACCCTTATTTTATATACTACCAGGTATAGCTGGAACACATTTTTTTTCTTCTTAAATATATAATCACATATTTTTAAATTTTCTCTGCACAAAGTTTTGTAGCATAGTAAATGGATTATAACTGTTTGCTATGCAGAAATGTTAATGATTATTTTCTTCCTTACAAAAGACTAAGTGCATCTAAATGATGTTAATTTTTTTGCCCACTGCAGAATAACCATAATAAATTTAATCCTGCTTATATTTCATGTTAAACAAAAGCCCTACCTATACCCATGTGTGTATGTGAGTGTGTATATGGGTGTGAGAAGGTGACGGCTGGTGCAAGGGAAAAATAAAGAGTTTAGAGATCAAAATTATAAGGATAAAAGCCCTCTGGATGGGTAGGTAGTTCCTGTGCCTCTCCATCAAGCCTCGTTTTTGATAATGCAGATAGAAGAGAAAACATGTCATTCCTCTCATCCCTAATTCTTCACTGCACTTTCATGAAACGTGTCTCAAATACGTGTGATTTCCCACAGTGTTCAGTTCATAGTGCTAGAGGAATCAGCCAGGAGACAGTGTAGGGTGGTTATAGATACTTAGTTTCATTTTTTTTAAAGGTTTTATTTATTTATTTGACAGAGAGAGTACATGCATGCATGCATGCACAGGCAGGGAGAACAGCAGGCAGAGAGAGAAGGGGAAGCAGGCTCCCTGAAGGACTCAATCCCAGACCCCTGGGATCATGATCTGACCTGAAGGCAGACACTTAACCAACTGAGCCACCCAGGTATCCTGGTTATAGATATTTATAAAGCAAGCTAGATTAAGGGAACTAGAAGAAATACAAAGACAGATCGATGAAGCAATTGGAGAAACAGAGGAATTGTGTTCACTTTCAGGAATTGGGGAATGTTTTCTTGAAAGAGATTTTGAACATTTGAGGATGGCTAAGTGTTCTTGGTGGGAATGTAGATAGTTCATAAGAAAAAAGTAGCGAGGACAGAGCCAAAGTGACAGGAAAGATTGTGCTATAGGGAAAGTGCAACAGGTAGGCACATTTGGCTGAACATCATGTAGTAGAAGTGAGTGGCATAAGAGCAAGGAAGGGGAAGTTGGGTCAGGGCATGAGGCTTCCATAACATCCAAGTCAGACGGCCATATGTTAGTCAGAGGTAGAGAGTCACTGAGAAGTTTTGAGTAGGAAAATGAGTATCACAACCATATTTAAGAAAAACTTGTCTGGCACTTATATATTTTAAAGAGATGAAGAGGGAAGACATGATAAACTAGGAAACAGGGAAATGAGGAAGAATTTCTTTAAGAAAGGAGGCATTGAGTAGGGCCAGAAGAGAAATAGTGAAAATAGAAAAAAGAAGCTAGATGCACATTCATTCTTTGTCATGGTTAGTACATCATTTTCTTGTGGTTGCCAAAGCACTTCTCTATGTGTAGAAATACAGTGGTCTCCATGAGTGATGGTCCATCATGGAATGTTGCAGAGGTAGATCAATTAGTTGATGCTGACGTACTTCCTGCAAAGTTCAGTTTACTCATTAGTGTTCATGTATTTACTGCAAAAATATATATATGTGTGTGTGTGTGTGTGTGTGTGTGTGTGTGTGTGTGTGTGTGTGTTCAATAAGTCTGTCTCTCTCTCTCTCCTTTTTTTAAGGAACCAGAATGAAGTGGGAGGATATTATGGAATGTGGAAAGACAGAACATTAATGAAAATTAAACATTCAAAAGTTTTGACCTTTAATGAGATGCTACAGATCTATGGAAATAAGATCCCAGGACTTTGATGTCAATGTGTTATTCAGAGGTCACATATTGGAAAGAAATGAAGAAGAGGAAAGAAAATAGGAACTATGTTCTAGAAAGCATGTAGGGTAATTTATTCAATGAACATTTAATAAATCTATATCCAGTGCTGTGCTCGGTGCTGAGAATAAAACAAGGATGGCCATCCAGACCCTTACAGAGTTTGTCATTGAGAGTGAAGAATAGCAACCATGCCAGAAAAATAGGGAGAATAGCACATGAATGAATGGATTTGAAGCATGCTGCTCTAGAATAGTCAAAAAGGTAAGAAATACTGGCTCAGAAGTATTTATCTTTTAAGAGAAGAAGATTCTCTTGTAGGCACTTTTATTCATTCAACTTTTACATGGGGAAGCTTCATTTTTTTTCCTAAAGAAGACCGTCATCTGACAGAATGTGGGAGCTATTGTCAGGCAGACTTGAAAGGACATGCCTGGGGAGGAGACAGGAATCATTCGTGATGCCAGGAAACCTGGAACTTAGGAGAGTGAAGGGGTGAGGGAGGATATCAGCACCTGTCCCTCCCCTCCATCTACAGGGAAAGAAGCCTGCCCCCTCAGTGGACTTATTTCCCCCTTGTGTGTACCCTATCCCACATACACATTTGGTAGTTGGTGGAAAGAAAGGGGGTAAAGGAATAGTTTTCAGTCAAGTTTCCATGCTTTCAGAATCCAGGCTAAATGCAGGCATTAGAAAAAAAAAAAAAATGTACGGACTCTTCTTTTCTTAAATATCCCCTTGCTTCTTGAATCCAACTTCCCTCTCCTTTACCTCAAACCCTGTCCTTTCTCACAGTAAGTTCTGGAAACTGGTCATGTTTCTAATTCTGCGTCTCCTATGACTATTTCATTCTTTTTCATTGGTAAATGTGAATTAGAATTCCTCACCTTTTTCACAGACTTAGTAGTATATTCTTGTAAATGTTCTGTGCTCCTTTGTAAGAACTGCAGCACAAGGATAAGGCTACCCAAGAAAAATATGTTTTATTTTCATTTCTTTTTCTACTTCATGATACCATGCTAACTATATTAGTAATATGTAGCCAAGTTCTCAACCTTGGCTACATATTAGAATATGGGGACCTCTTAAAAATCCCAACGTATAAGCTATACCAAAGGATCTCTGGGGTGAAACTCGGGCAACAGTATTTCTAAAGCTCCCCAAGTCATTCCAATGTGCAGCCAGAATTAAGAAGTACTGATCAACAGCAACACTTAATTACTTCCCAATTCCCCAAACTGGCATTTATTTTTATGATTTTTGTATCCATACTGTTTTCTTGGTATCAAATGCCTTTCCTTATTTACCTCCTAAAATCAAAACAAACCAAACCAAATAGCCATCAAAACCCAGGTCAAATGTCCCTTCCCCTACAAAGTCCGCTTTTCTTCCCCATCACCAGTCCGACCTTAATTGTTCCTTCCCCTCACTGCCTCTACACAGCTTGTATCCAGCCTAACACACTGGCCACTAGGCTTTGGACTCTACATACTTGTGGACATAGCTTTTTCTCAAATAAATTTCAAGCTACTGAAGATAAGGATTTGGGTTTATTCACTTACACAAGAAATATTTTGAAATCAAATTAAAATCGCTAAAAGTAAATAATATAAATAAATCTAGGAACACCTGAGTGGCTCAATTGGTTCAGCATCTGCCTTCAGCTCGGGTCATTATCTCAGGGTCCTGGGACTGAGTCCCACATCAGGCTCCTTACTCAGCAGGGAGCCTGCTTCTCCCTTTGCCTGCCACTCCCCCTGCTTGTGCACTCTCTCTCTCTGACAAATAAAAAATCTTTAAGAAAAATAAAAATAAAAATAAAATAAATCTATACTTTTCCATATATAGTGTGGGTGATGACTTGTGCCTTTTATTAAAAAATGAGTTCTTTGGAAAAGCCATAATACCATTTCTTCTAAAGCATGAGATATGATTTACTATTCCTGGCAACAGCTGCTGCTTCTCAATGATAACTTCGAAGTCAGTGATAACATAATTCAGCAGACATGGTGATTCTCAATCTACACGTGATACCATATGTATGAGCTTCAATATAAAATTACTTCTTGCTCCTACAAATAACATGCCAGGTTTTGTTTTGTAAATCTTGACTTCGATTAAATGAGCATGGGCCAAAGCATCCAAGGCCTCCCAGGGTAATGGCTACAGAATGAGGAAGAGGCAAGGGTGGGGAGGCAGGGTAGGTGTGGGGAAGCAGATAGGGAGGGGGAGAAGGAGGGTCTTGTGAGTGTAACAGATGCACAAAGCCCACTCCTGGAAGAGATCATTTAGGCATGACCAAGACATCTTCTCTGCATTCCAAGCATCCTTATCTTTTCTCCCTGCTCCCATTTAAAAACCTGGATTTGGTCCTATCTTAGTGTTCCCACTGCCTCCACGATCAAATGGAGACTGACTTGAAAGCAAATATAATGTTTTACTCATTTTTTTCTGACATAGCACTTGCCTATCACAGCTCCTATCACACAATGGGAGTCAAAAAATATTTCTTGAGTCAGCAATTGAACAAAAGGAAGAGCTCTGAGTTGATAAAAGTAGGCATTTGTATGAAAAGATCTGTCTCAAAAATATTCCCATCTGTTGTCTGCAGAAAGCCAGCACCAATTCCTGCCACACTCACAGATACAGCAACTGAAACAGGTACCCAATTAGATAGGAACACCTAAGGGAAAAATAATTAAATACATAAATGATAGATTGAGCAAATACTTGATTAAGTGATATGAGTTATAAATTTCACTTGCCTGCCCAAAAATCTTAAGACTTTACGGTTAACTTAAAGGTCCAGAACAATAGTGAGGCAAGTGAGGAACCTACTTTGGATGGGGAAATTTAAGGGGAATGCAAAAAACCTTGATAATCGAAATAGATAATACTCAATACAATATTTTTGAAAATCAGAAACAATGAAAAAAATCCAATCTGAATTGATTATTTTTAATAATAATTGGATTATTATTTTATAATAATAATTATTATTATTAATTATAAGGATACAATCCATATGAGATAGATTGGTAAAATATTATATAAGCATTATTACATCATCAGCAATACCGTATTGAAATAGTATATGAGTATTACCATATAATGCTATTAATAAAGCCCCCAGCATGTTAACAACAGTACACAGGTTTTGGTACACATAGCTTTGAAACTGTAACCAGCTCTACATGGGCATGGTCTGCTTTATAAAAGGAAATAGTCTAACACCAAAGCTTATTGTGGGTGATTTTCCATAAGAAGCAGCAAATAATTTTTCATGTTTGGGTTTTAATTAGTGATCAAAGTATCTAATGTGTTAGATAAAAAATTGATACTGTTCCATGCTGCAATGCTCTAACAAGTATTTATATGTCCAAAGTCTTAGGCTTTCACTCTCACCATTCACTGTATCATTTCTTGAGTGTCTAGCACTGTGCTCAGCACAGGGGCTAGTGCACTGGCCAGCTAGGGGCAGACACCCTTGTCAGCAAGCACCAGTAATAGAATGCTGAGAATGATTCAATAGAAAGCAGTGAGGTTACCATGGAGACAGGTACAACTTCTCCCTAGGGAAAGGATACAGGGACAAACTGAAAAAAATTCAGGTCAGGGTGATACATCTAATTAGTTAACATAACTTATCCAAACTGCAATTTCCCCCCATCAGGTAGTTGGCAATATGTATTAAACCCCTTAAAATGTGGAATAATTTTGATGATTTCCTTTTCAAGGAAATTATTTCAAAGAAATCTTTTTTTAATAAAGGTTTTTATTTATTTGACAGAGAGAGAGATCACAAGTAGGCAGAGTGGTAGGTAGAGAGAGTGGGGGAGCTCCCTGCTGAGCAGAGAGCTGGATGCGGGGCTCGATTCCAGGACCCTAAGATCATGACCGGAGCTGAAGGCAGAGGCTTAACCCTCTGAGCCACCCAGGTGCCCTAGTTTTCAAAGAAATCTTAATGAATGTGTGTTAAAATTCCTCTCCATGAGAGTTCATCATAGCACCTTCTATAAAATAATAAAAATAAATTAATAAACCTAACTGCCACTAAGGTAGCATTATTGAGTTACATATATTATCTATGGAATACTTGCAGTACTTAAAAATGTTGTTAAACTCAGTAATGACACGGAATGGGACACACACCTGCTACTTTCCAAAGTGTGATCTGCAGACTAGCAGCATTCTCCAGGAGCTTGTGAGACACACAGATTCTCAGGCCCCAGCCCAGACCTACTGAATCAAAATCTTCATTTTAACAAGTCCTCAAGTGATTTCTATGTGCATTCAAGCTTAGAAGCACTAGTATGTGCCATATTTTTTTTGAGCACAAGAAAAATATATACATTATGTTTCCACTCTGGACTCTAAAGTTTGACTCGATGAATAGAAAAAAAGGGTGAATAATATATAGCAAAATGTGCACAGTGATCATCTCTGGGGATTGGGTTTTTTATTTTCCCTCTCTTTTAAATCTTTTCTAAATATCCAACTATAAATATGTATTACATTTGTTATAAGAAAAAGAGTAATTTTTGTAAGTGTATTCTCTCTATTGCTTTTCTTTTGAAATGATTGTTCATGGTGAGTGATTTTCTTTCCTGTGGGATAAAAATTCAGGTCAGTTACACATTGAGGTCTGCAAAATTGAAAGTATAATTTCACATCAATAAGTTCTGGGACCATACATCTAGTATTGTGATTTTAAACATTTCTTTGCATTGTTTCCACAAGAACATTTGTTTCTTTATGTTTGTGTTTCTCGCTTTCCTGCCTATTAAAGTCATGACTACATTTGTAAAGCATCACATCTATCACCAATCTATGTCATCTATGTAATCCCCCAGATAGTTCTTGAACCTCACCCTCTCCCTTGATGTCATCCTAAAACGACTAAGATATGAAAAGTTTCTACTTTTCCCCTTCATTTTATGTCTTGAAAAGCCTCCTTTCAAAAGACAAGTGTAATTAGCTTACCCAGTTGTTACTAGCATGAAAACCCTCTTTGGGCTATTTTTAATCCCATTCTTAGAGGATTCTGGGATTAGAGGACACCAGAGGTATCATATTTGAAGCCAAGGCATGAAGGAGTTTCGAAAGGTCCACACCTGAAGAGCTGCTCGGGCGGGTCCAGTAGGCATACGGAAGACTGAAGACAAAGAGAACAGAGCCATCAGAAGAAAATTAAAAGGGCCTACTTCCAAAGCTTGCCTTTAACAGTCCACGCTCATTTCAAGACATTTCAGGAATACAAGCAAAATCCCATTTTGGTACGAACCTTTACAATGTAACATTTTGTTAACGAATCAGCGCACATGTCCTCTGAGAAGGGATGTAGTAATTGTGCTTTGCTCATCTCATTCCATGGATCTTATAGAACAAGCAACAAGACCCATCAGTGTAACAGCCTGATTAGTGTAAGCCTTGCTCTGCTGGGCATCTGTGCTCTTTTCCATGACGGGGAATTTAAGCAATAGCAATGGGAAGATAAACGAGACCAAGAGGACGCCCTTCAGAGAAGTCACAGGAAGAGGAGATGCGGAAGATTATTGAAAAAAAATATGGGAAGAAATGGAGAGCAAGTAACATTTATGGAAGAGTTAAAGGGCAGGCTTTTGCATATATCATCTCATTTAATCTTCATAACAGATTGTACTGTACATAAGTTAGCTTAGATTCAGAAGGTTCATAACTGTCTCCTAGACCCATCTAATGAATCGTGCAATGAGAAATCAATTTAGCCTTAGCTAATTCCAAAGCCCATTATTCTTTTCATAATGACACACAGCCTCGGGGAGAAATTCTTCTGATTATGAGTCATTTACTGTACCCCCAAAACTTTAAACACTAAAAAATTGCCTAAAGCAAGGCTTCTCCCATCTGTGATTCATAGACTGTCTTCCATCAGAACACCCCATCATGTTAAAAATGCAGATTCCTGATTCCATTCTCTTAGAGTCAGTAGGTTTAAGTGGGGCATAAGAATCTGTATTTTAAACATTTCCCGGCCAGTTCTATGCACAGACCACATGCGTGCATGTCTAGGAAGGACATAATCTACTTGCCATTGAAAGGAAAACCTTTGTCACGGCAGGACCAAAGCCCCTCTTTGCCCATTGACACAACATGTCTGTTAACTCTGCTCCCTCCTCTTAGTCTCAGTCCATACTTCACTGCTTGGCTCAAGGCTCTCTGAGACAGAGGATGAGGAGCTGAAGTGATAAGAAGGGAGGTCAAGTCTTAAACCTCACCACGAACAAGCGACGCTAGGTAAAGAAGTAGTAACTTCTCTGAATCTTAGTTTACTTTTTTTTTTTTTTAATGGAGAAAATATTCCCTGCCTCAGCCTCCTCACATGAGGAGCATGCGGAACTAGGAAGAGGACTCACCTAAAATGGACTCACAGACTATTACTGATTTTCCATACAGAGGTTAGGAATTGGGTGAACAGTAGGGGCTGTGGAAAATGAAAAGAGCCGTCGACTTTAACTCAGACTCGGACATGAGTCAGAACTATGGCTCTGCCTCTCACGAGCTCTTACTCTGAATATGTAACCTCCTGGTGCCTCTTTCCTTTTGTGTAGACAGAGAATAACAAACATGGATGCCCAGTAGCAGGAATGGAAGTAAACTAAAACTAAGTCATCAGCAAGAGACAAGCTAAATCAAGGATGCTTTCTTTGTCCATGCTCTTAGAGGAGAGACTTCTCCCTGCTTCTGGTTTCTGTGGAGAGGGATTTTGTAAGCATCCCCACGGCCTCCCTCTTGATTTTGAGTCACTTTACCCCTGAAAAGGTGGCATAACTTATCTGTGTGGCAGATCTTGGCTTAGCTTTATCCTTTTCATTCTGGGAACTGAGCTAGGCTACATAGATGTGTTCTATGTACATAGGCTCCGTATTAACAAGCCTGCTTGACTAGTCACATAAACATCAGCCTCCATCTGCAATAAAATTACATCTGTGGCCTCCATTTGTTTCCTTCTCAAATTGTTCAGAACCCTGGGGACAGGGGAAGACGGATGCTACTTATTGGATCCTCTCAAAACTCCAACATATATGTTGAAAGCTATGTTGCATTAAAAAAAAAAAAAAGAGGTAAAGTCCTATGTACCTACTGTCATGGAAATTATCTTGGAATATTTTAAGTGAAAACTCTCAGGTCCAGAACAGATTATTTAGTGTGTTCCCATTTAAAAATAAACCCTATAAAAATATAGGCTGCATTCACAGAGAAGTGTATACATATTTAATTATAAAATTAACAAAAAATATAGAAGAAACTATTTTACTCTGGTTTCTCTTGGGGATGGAAACTGATAATGTGAGGTGAGATATACATGATCCGAACATGACTTTAACTTTTAGTTACACTTGCATTATTTTTTAAATTAAAACATATACAAGAAATACACATCCATCACATTGTTGTGTGGAGGAATAAACATTACTGCCTAGGTAAATAAAACCTGCATCAAGAGTCAATAAGTTCAGCTTCTTTATTTTTCTACCAGGAAGTCAGCCCCCCTTGCAAACACTACCCCTCTTGAGTTGTTACAGGTCACTTTCTTAGAGTACCGCACTCTGAGTTCTCAGCCTTCGTTGTGCCCCTGGTCATCAAAGGGTCTCCACCACTAGAAAGCAAGCTATAGGACAGCAAGGGGCCCAGAACCATACCCCTTCCAGCTCCCAGCCCAGCGTCTGACCAGAGAGGTGAGCCAACATGTGTTTGTAACACTAAATAGCACACAAGGCTCTCAGTGCCTAAGCCAACCACATACTCTAATTGTCGTGCAGCGGGAGTTGGGATAAAGACAGGCTCCTCATGCCTCCACTGAGCAGGAAGCACTGCTTTAAAGAGCGGCCAAGGCGTCCCCCCAGAACATGAACTCAGCGTGTGACATTATGCGCAAAGTCACCACATGTGTGCTGTTCTGAACTACCATCATCTCCTCACACGAAAATTTTAAATGGAAACATACAGTTAGCACAAAACAAATCTGACTTTTTTCCCTCTCTGTGTTTGGTGATTATTTATCAGAGTTCAAGAAAGTGTAAAATAAAAATGACCAAAGAAATGGAAAATGAGTGGCAAGCTCATTCGAAGTCCTTTTGTTTGTCTGTTTACCTTGGATGTGGTTTATGAAGTTACATGTTGGTGCTGAGAAGCTTGGCTAAAGTCCATCTTAGGTAACGGTGGATTCTGGTTGAAGGATCATAGGCCAAGAAGTCATGGAGAATGGGTCCAAGTTGTGGTTCTAGTCCCCACAGTCTGTGGCACATGCTCTCCAACCCTTCATTTTCACTGCTCTGAAATGAGAGAAATACGTGCCTTGAGGGTATAGACCTGTAAAGTATCAGAGAGATGCCTTATATATGGTAATAATTATTAACACAGAAATTAACTTAACCAAAATAATGGAATTGACTATGACTAATCATCTGTTCAGTTATTCATCTTGTTTCCCTCCCCTGCCCCACTGTTCTGTGATCTCTAAGAGGGCGGAAATTCCTTCTGCTCATTTTTATGACCCAAGCCCTGAGCACATTGTCTTATTTATAGCTCACTTCCCAATAAAGGAGAGAGAGAATTGGAAATAACTTCAAACCATGCTAACCAATGTCATTTCCAATCATACTCAACATGAACCCATGGATCAGAGCATTAGGTCTCTTCCTTCTTTTCATATAACACACTCAATGTTAAGAAAGGAAAAACATCGGGCCAATTGCACCTTAACTCCTGTATGATTTCCAAGAATTAGCTAGAAGCACACTCCTTGAGTTAAGAAACCAAATAATTACCAAATTATTATAACTTAGCAATACAATGTAAATCTCCCTGCTTTAAACCTGGGTCTGCTTTTTGAGATGTCAGGTTACGCTTTAGATAACTCACTCTGGACCACAAAAACAGAAAGTTGCAAAAATAGTTACGGTATAAAGTTTGTTAAACAGTGTTTGCCGTAGAAAGCCGGTCGTTTCAGTGCCCCAAATATATACGAAACTTCAGTGTACCAGGCAATATGAGACACAGAAGAACCCCAACATGAGTAAGACATGCTCCTACTCCAATAGTATCATGCTTGCCACCTGATAAAATGACGCTCCAGTTTCTTTCTCTATTTTTTGTTTCTCTAAATCTATAAAGGCTGTTTAAAAAAAACTGCTATCCATCCCTGCTGCCTCACTAACCCACATATGTAATGGAATTCTACATGACATAAAATGATTCTTTAAAATTACTTATCAATCAATGAGTATGCATCTTGCAACTACCATACTCTGAGCTTGGCTTTGTTTAAACATAGATGCACAGTTTACATGTGCCTGAAATTCCTACAACATGGGTAAGTATTAACCTCCGT
The DNA here is from genome assembly GCF_002288905.1 of Enhydra lutris kenyoni. Lineage (NCBI taxonomy): Eukaryota > Metazoa > Chordata > Mammalia > Carnivora > Mustelidae > Enhydra > Enhydra lutris. The sequence continues at coordinate 13,293,574 of NW_019154086.1, forward strand.
AATTTTTAAATTACATACCTAAAAGCAAGACAATATTTATCTTAAAACATACTAAAATTCAATGTGGTATCTATGTATTTAAGTTTCAATGGACTTTTTGTTGAGATATAATTTACATAGGGTATACAATTTGATAAATTTGACAAATGCTATACCAGCAGAAATGCAGCATTCCTAACAAGTCGGAAATCTATCACTCCAGGAAGTTCCCTCCTGCCAAATTTCAACCAATCTCTACCCTCACACTCTTCAGAAGCAACCACTGTTCCAATTTTTGTTACTCTCTATTAGATATACCTGTTCTGGAACATCATATAATCATATAGCACATACTCTTTTGTGTTAGGCTTTCTTTGGGCAACATTATGGCCACTCTCCCTGCCACTCCCCCTCCTGTGCTCTTCTCTTTCATACATAAATGAAATCTTAAAAAAAAAAAAAAAAGAATTCTGTTTATGCCCTACACTTGTCAAAATTTGATTTGTCAATCTTCTCATTTTAGTCTTTCCTGAAAAACATTGGTGTTGAACACTTGTTCACATAATTACAGATGTATATATTTCCTTTTTGAAGTGTTGGTTCATGCCTTTTGCCCACTTTGGTTTTTTGTTTGTTTTTTTGTCTGCTAAATCTGTTGTTGAAATTCTTCATATGTCTTTTGTTAGCTATAGGATTGTAAATATTTTCTCCTAGGCTATAGCTTATCTATTCATTTTCAAAAACATGTCTTTTGATGAGAAGAGTTTTCAATTTTGATGAAATACAATTTACCAGATTTCATCTACAGATAATACTTTCTATGAAACATCAAAAAGATGTGTCCTTCTCCAAAGTCATGTATATGTTTTCTCCTATAATTTCTTCTAGAGGCTTTATTTGTTTTAATTTTTGTATTTCCATTGGGTGTGATGGTTAATTTTATGCATCAACCTGACTGGGCTACAGGGTGTCCAGATAGCTGGTAAAATACTTCTGGGTATATCTATGAGGCAGTTTCTGGAATAAATCAGCATTTGAATTGATAGATTGAGTGAAGATAACATTCAGGGCACCTGGATGGTTCAGTTGGTTAAAAAACTGCCTTTGGCTCAGGTTATGATCCTGGAGTCCCGGGATCTAGTCCCACATTGGGCTCTCTCCTCAGCAGGGAGTCTGCTTCTCCCTCTGACCTCTCCCATCTCATGTTCTCTCTCAAATAAATAAATGAAATCTTAAAAGAAGAAGAAGAAGAAGAAGAAGAAGAAGATCACATTCATTCATAATGAGGGTAGGCATCATCTAATTCCTTTAGGGATTTCATAGAACCAAAAGGAAAAAGTGAATTTCTTCTCTCTTCTTGAGCTGGGACATCTATCTTTTCCTGCTCTTGGATATCAGTGTTCCAGATTCTCAGATCTTAGGACTTGACCAGAATTTATACTATCTGCCTTCCAGGTTTACAGATTCCATGCCTTGGGGATGTTAATAAATATAGATTCATTCTCTTTGATGTATGTACATTGGTTCAGATTTTCTCATTTTTCTCTTATCTGTATTGGTAATTTACATCTTTTGAGGAATTTGTCCTTGTCATCTAAATTGTAGTATTATTAAAAATTGTAATGTTATTCTCTTAATGTCAATAGGGTAGAAGACATGTCTCCTATTTAATCATGGACATTTGCAATTTGTGTTTTCTTTTTTTTTCTTAAACAGTCTAGCTAGCGGTGTATCAATTTTATTGATCTTTTCCAGGAATCACTGCTTTGTTTCATTGATTTTCCCTATTGTTTGTTTCTTACTACCTCATTGATTTCTACTCTTATCTTTTTTATTTCCTTCCTTCTACTTATTTTTTATTTAGTTTGCTCTTCTTTATCTAGCTTCTTAAGGTAGAAGCTTAGAGCATTGATTATAAATCATTGTTACGTTCTAATCTAAGCATTTAAAGCTATAAATTTTCTGCTAAGCACCATTTTTATTACATCCCACAAATTTTAATATGTTGTGCTTATATCATGATTTAATTTAAAGTATTTTAAATACTAATTTTGACTTCTTTGATGGCACATTTAGATGTTTCTTCATTTATAAATGTTTAGAAACATTTTTGCTATTGATTTCTAATTCAATTCCACTGTAATGAGATAAGATACTTTTAAATTTATGGCTTGCTCTATGACTCAGCACATGTTTTATCTTGGTGAATGTTCTATGTTTTCTGGAAAATAGTACACTTTTTTTATAAGTATATATATTTCTTATAAGTATCAGCTATGTTAAGTCCATCAATAATATTGTTTAAATCTCCTATATCCTCACTGATTATTTTGATATAGTTGATCTAACAGTTACTAAAAAGGTATTAAAATTTTGAAGTCCGTATGTGGATTTATTGATTTATCCATTTTATTCTATCCATTTTGTCTCATATATGTAACTAGTTGTTACTAGTTACATAAACATTTAGGATTGTTATGTCTTATTATGCCTTTTTGGTGATTGTCACTCTTTATTTCCCTCTTTATTTCTGGTCATATTTTTTGTCCTGAAATCTATTTTGTTTAATAGCAATATAGTTACTCCAGCTTTCTTTTGATTAGTTTTTTCATGCTCTGTTACTTTATTCTTAATCTAAGTCTTCGTAGTGCAAAAGTTATTTTTGATCTTCATGACCTTTTAACCAGTCTGACAAGCTTTTTCATTTAGTTATAGAGTTTACTCCAATTACATTTAATATAAATATGAATACGGCTTTATGTCTTCTTTTTCTTACTATTTGTTTTTTGTTTGTCTCACTTGTATTTAGTTTTCTTTCCTGCCTTCTGTTGGATATATTAAACATTTTGTAGCCCCATTTGTCCCTTCTAATTTATTTAAGATTTTAATAGCTTTTTATTTTTTTATTTTCCCCCAATTTTTATTTAAATTCTATTTAGTTCACATACAGTGCAATGTTGGTTTCAGGAGTACAATCCAGTGATTCATCACTTACATACAACACTCAGTGCTCATTATATCAAGTGCCCTCCTTAATACCTATCACCCATCTAGCCCATCTGCCACCCACCCACCTCCCTCCATCACTCCTTGGTTTGTTTTCTATCTTTAAGAGTCTCCCATGGTTTGTTTCCCTCTCTCTTTATTCTTGTTTCCCCTCCTACATGTTCATCTGTTTTGTTTCTTAAATTCCATATATGAATGATATCATACAGTATTTGTTTTTCTCTGACAGGTTTATTTTGCTTAGCATAATATACTCTAGCTCCATTCACATCATTCCAAATGGAAAGATTCCATTCTTTTTGATTACTGAGTAATATTCCATTGCACGTGTGTGTGTATATATATGTATATATACATATATATATATACACACATATATATATGTATATATATATATATATATCCTCTTTATATATTCAACAGTTGATAGACATTTGGGGTCTCTGCATATCATCGCTGATAATGCTGCTATAAGCATCAGCATCCATGTACCCCTTCAAATCTGTATTCTGTATCCTTTGGCTAAAAGCCTAGTAGTGCAATTGCTGGATCATAGGGTAGTTCCATTTTCAACTTTCTGAGGCACCTCCATACTATTCTCCAGAGTAGCTGCACTAGTTTGCATTCCCACCAATAGTCCAAGAGGGTTCCCCTTTCTCTGCATCCTCAGCCAACACCTGTTGTTTCTCATGCTGTTAATTTTAGCCTCCTGACAGGTGTGAGTTGGTATCTCATTGGGGGTTTGATTTGTATTTCCTTCATGGTGAGTTATCCTGAGCATCTTTTCATTTGTCTGTTAGCCATCTGAATGTCTCCTTTGGAAAAATGTTTATTCACTTCTTCTGCCCCTTTCTTAACTAGATTGTTTTCTAGATGTTGAGTTTGATAAGTTCTTTGTAGATTTTGGATATTAACCTTTTTTCAGATATGCCATTTGCAAATATCTTCTCTGTTCTGTAGGCTGCCTTTTAGTATGCCGATTGTTTCCTTCACTGTGCAGAAGATTTTTATCTTGATGAAGTCCCAATACATCATTTTTGCTTTTGTTTCCCTTGCCTCTGGCAATGTGTCTAGTAAGATGTTTCTATGCTAAGGTCAAAGATATTGCTGCATGTGTTCTTCTCTAGGATTTTGATGGTTTTCCCATCTTACATTTAGGTCTTTCACCCATTTTGAGTCTATTTTTCTGTATAGTGTAAAAAACTAGTTCAGTTTCATTATTCTGCTTGTTGCTGTCCAGTTTTCTGAACACCATTTGTTGAAGAGACTATCCTTTTTCCATGGGTTATTCTTTCCTGCTTTGTCAAATATTAGTTGACCATATGGTTGTGGATCCATTTCTGGGTTCTCTATTCTGTTCCATTGATCCACGTATATGTTTTCGTGCAAGTACCATACTGTCTTGATGACTACAGCTTTGTAATATTGCTTGAAATTTGGAATCATGATGCCTACAGTGTTTTTTTTTTTCATGATTACTCTATTTGGGGTCTTTTGTGGTTCCATACAAATCTTAGGATTGTTTGTTCTAATTCTGTGAAAAATGCTGGTGGTACTTTAATAGGGATTTCTAGGATTTTAATAATTTCTTTATGGATTACTCATATGCACATATGGATTATGTGCATCCTCAACTTAATCTATCTTGAACATAATACCTCTTCATATATGAAAACCTTACAATAGTATGCCTCCATTCACTTTCTTCCATTCTTTGCAGTAACTGTTGCCATGCATTTCATTCCTACATATGTTATAAAGCTCATGTTACATTATATTTGGATTTTCTTGTTTTGAATAGCAACTGTCATTTAAAGTAATTTAAAATGAAAATTAATTTATTTTTATTTTCTAGATATTTATCACTTCAGGTGCTCTTTATTCATTTGTATGATCTGAATTCTTTACCTTTCAGTCTGAAGAAGTTTCATATATATATTTATATTTACTGTACAGACCTGCTTCGGTAAATTCTCTTAGCATTTTTTTTTATTGTGTCTTTATTTCACCTTTAATTTCAAAGACTATTTACTGCAACTAGAATTCTAGACAGATAGAGACAGAGTTCTTTTCTTTCAGTACATTAGAGATGCTTTACCGTCTCCTGGCTTGCTTCCTTTTTGATAAGAAGCTCATGCTTATTTTTACCTTTAATCTCTAGAAGATAATCTCTTTTTCTCTTCTGCATGCATTTAAGATTTTTCTCTTTATGTTTGGTTTTCATGGATTTGACTATGAATTGCTTAGGTGTGACTGCTTTTCTCCTGATTACACGTCATCTTTTCTTGATTCTTCACATGTATAGCAATTTTGTTGAGATTCTAGATTTTTATCATCTTCCTTAAAGAGTTTTAAGTTTTGTGTTGCTAGCAAATTAATTTACTGGTAGATTATCTTGATCCTGTTAAGGCCTACATTTATATTTTATGAGGCTGGATCTAGAGTGGTTCTTACTACTCCTAAGGCAAGTCTTTCAGCAGTCTCAGGTGAATTCCCAAGTCGCAACCTGGCTATGACTCCAAGGTCTCCTAACAGAGTGAAATCTTTAGAATCACACTGCTCCTCTCACATGCACCAATAGTCATTCTCTCCCAGCTCTCATAGTCATGACTTATATGTACACAGCTTGGTATTCGGCCAAAGACTCAAGAGAACCCCCAATGCAGAGTTATGAATCTCTTTCTCTAGAATATTCCTTTTCTTCATAACAACACTGCCCCACAAATTCCAACTATCTCAGCAGCCTTAAATTATGGTCTCTATTTTCTACATCTCCTAAGACCACTTCTCTTTCTTTGGCCTCTATAACCTGGAGATGTAATTTTGAAAGTGTCCCCATGAAAAAAAATCTAGGTAAATATGGAGTTCACCTCATGTGTAGCTCTTTTGCCAGTGATCATAGTTCTGTGCTATATGTTGTCCAGGTATATGGAAATCTTACTTCATATAGACTTTTTAGTCTAATAATCTAAGGAGGGTAAGTCTGATACATATTATTCCATCATGGTTAGAATTGGAAGCCTAAATCCAAACTATATAGTTATGACTAAAGTAAAAGAACTTAGAGCAATAAGAGATCTTTAATTAAAATAGTTACTAGTATTATGTTAAGTAACGACAAAATTCTATGAAAGGCTGTTATTCCAAAAATGAGGAAACAGACTGAGAAAGGTTAACTGAAGTCAGCTGATAAATGGCAAAGCCAGGATTTGAACCAAAAGAAGTTTTATCTCACAGACTACATTTTTCCTAGTAATCACAATGCTTAAAGAAGTCAAAGCATGTTTCTAACAGAAATATAGACTTGGACTGGGCTTTGCAGATTTGGTGGGCTTCTGATTGGTGAACAAGTTAGTCTGAGCAAAATCACATCCCAGGTAAAGGGAACATAATATGGTGGGAAGCAGATGAGAGCCAGACTAGAGAGCCAAGATTTTGTGTAGACATATTAGAGACAAAGTCAAATAGTTTGTGTGAGGTCAGTTTATAGAGGATAATATAATTTGGTCAAAAAAGAAAAGAGAAAGAAAGGAGAGAGGAAGGAAGAGAAGGAAGGAGGGAAAGAAAGAGAAAAGAAATAGTATTACCTTATCAAGATGTTTTAGTTTATAGTTTATTATATTTTAGTCACAGATTTTTTTTTTACATTCACTGGTAACTACATACTTATACACACTTTTTCTGATACACACTCATATTACAGAATCTTTCCTTTCTATGTTTATAGCTTCCTGAACACTGAAGCCTCTGCCAGTCAAATTTATACAGATGATTAAAGAAGTTGAAAAGAGAAGGCAAAAAGGGAAAAGGTGAATTTTATCTTTATTCTTTTCTACTCATGTCTGGTTGGTGTTCATAGTAATGTAAAGAGTGTCTCTAAGCCTCCTCAAATATCAAAAAGACTAGAGTCGCTGAAATTCCCTTTTTGAGATCACAAGAGATATCTTGCCTCTCCTCATTTAGCTAAAATATTATCTACAAAGTCTTTCTTCCAGCTCATGACCTCCTCATCCACAAGGATCACAATCTATTTACAACTATTATTGGAGCCATCTCTCTGCTGGAGGCAGGGTCACAAACCTGCCTTCCCAATCCTAACTTATGAAAAGAATTCCCATTCTTCGGCTGTACAGAATTGCTTTCTTTGTATGGAAACTAACTTTAAAGATGACTATATGTTTGCTATTGAAGATCTGAAATTTCTTAAAAGATTTACAGGATGGCTTTGATCTTTCTAAATGATATTTAGGATTTGACTGCTTTAGCACCGTTCTCCTTAGTGCCTAATTTTGTTAATAATACCAACATCAGCTAAGATATACTGAGTGCTTTCTATGTACCAAGAACTACGATCTCTACAAGAATTATCTCACTGAATCCTCACAACAGCACTAGGAAGTGGGTTCTATTATAATCATCCCCATTTCACAAATGAAGAAACTGAAGTTTGGAATACTTGAGTAAACTTGTTCAAGAATACACAGCAGTAAATTGCTACATTAAGAGTTCAACTCAGAATTTCAAACACTTGAAGAAGATAAAACCCAATCCCTAAGCATACTTAAAGGCAGTAAAAGTATTCTCTGTAAGGATGTCACATAATGCAAAGATGTTTAGAATCAGACATACATAAATTCAAATTATGGCTCTCTTATTTTCCAGGTAGGGGACTTTGAGAAAATTACTTATTCTATACTATCCTATTTGTTTATCTCTACAATTTCATGAGATTAATACCTCTTTGTGAGTTCATGATGATTAAATAAGATAGTATCTGTAAAGTACCTGGCACGTAAAAGGGGGATATAATAGAAGCTACCATTATTATTCTTTTGTGCTTCCCATCTTGAGTCAAATTTAAGATTCCGATTTCCCGAAAATGCTATTCTACCACTTTCTAGTTCCATGACCTTAGGTATGTTAAATTTTCTAGGCTTCAGTTTTGTCACCTGAAAAGGTAAGGATGATAATAATAATTAAGAAGCAGGTAAGCTAGGGACACCTGGGTGGCTCATTCAGTTGGGCATCAGTCTCTTGATTTTGGCTTGGGTCATGACCTCAGGGTTGTGGGATTGAGCCCTGCATTGGGCTCTGCAGTCAGCAGGGAGTCTGTTTGAGATTCTCTCTCTCCTCTCCTTCCCCCTCCCCATGTGTTCTCTCCCTCTCTCTCAAATAAATAAATGAATCTTAAAAAACAAAAAAAGTAGGTAAACTATATAGCATTCCCTGACACACCATAAATGTTTAGTGTGTTATCTATTATGATGATCATGATGATGGCTAGACAAAATGATATAGTGGGTTTATTTAAACTCCAATCATTTGAGGACCAGTATGCATGAGAACATGATTCAGAAGAAATTCATAGTCTTGAAGAGGTTTGTTACTTGGGCTTGCGTCCTGGCCCTGCCCCCATTCTATATTCACTTCATTCTATATTGAGCAGTAAAATCCCATGAAAGTGCTATTCCCTATCTAGGCCACTGTGGATGCCCACTTACAGAAAATAATCTAATGGGAAAAGAGCCATCCTTTTCCCTACACTTTGTCATTGAATAGCAAAGACCTTGGGCACAGTGCTGGCTCTATAATAGAATTGGATAGAACAGTAGAGGCACCTATAGTACCCATGAGAAAAGCAGTAGACAAGGATCATGAAAGAGACTACAGCCCTTAGAGAATCATTAACAGCAGAGTAGCAGCAGGATATAGCAAGGGCAAGTTTGTAGGTGAGCACAACTAGGGACTTGCAGAAATAACTGAGGAAGACTTTTCAGAGAACTCTATTATACAGGTGGAGGCAATGAGCCAGAGTAATTTGAATAATGACTAATAAGGTGACCTCATTTATATCCATATACTGGTGAGGTCTAGAGAAATTCAGGTTACATTATAATAAAAACAAGTAATTATTATTATTATTATGGTGTAATTGCATTTGAAGCACAGATTTTGCTCATAGCTGCTTGCTTGACACTTTGAATTGCACCAATTTTCTAGTGGCACAGACCCAATTTTCTAGTGGTTTGAGTTTTGACTTTCTCTTGACATTGCTTAGTGGGTCAACATGAGTAAGCTTTTAAGAAATTGTGTTATTTGTTCCTTAAGTACATTTCCCTTTTTAAAATGCTGACGTGTTTTTCCATATGCCTAAAGTTTGCATAAACCTTCATGTTTGTGCTTTCCCTTGTATCCTGTGAGAATAATTATTTTTTAAATGGACCTAATCAACATAGAAACAATTAGAAAGAGGAGCCCTTGCATTAGAAATTGTTCATTATTAATTAAAACCTAAAAAATATTCTTGAGAGTATTGATTCAAGAGGTTACCATCTCAAATATCTGTGTGACAGCCTTATCCAGTCTCATCCGTACTGCAAACTCATCAGACAGATTAAGGAGTAGGGTAAACTTTGTTTTTGTATATATTTGTTTGATTTTGTTTGGTTTTCTCAATGTTTAAGAAAGCCACAAAGCTACAATCATCCTGGGTTTTTTTGTTTGTTTGCTTGTTTTTTAAATTTGACAGACAGAGATCACAAGTAGGCAGAGAGGCAGGCAGAGAGAGAGAGAGGAGGAAGCAGGCTCCCTGCAGAGCAGAGAGCTGGATGCAGGGCTCGATCCCAGGACCCTGGGATCATGACCTGAGCCGAAGGCAGAGGCTTTAACCTACTGAGCCACCCAGGTGCCCCACAATCACCCTGTTTTAAGTCTCATAACAATTAGGGACAAGAGTTTAGTTTTCACCAAAAGGCCAATTTATAAATCCAGTACTGTTGAGGTAGAATTTTTTGGTTTAGTTAATTTCTCCATAAAATAAATCTCCTTCCTCCAACAAAAACTACCCCAAAAGGTAAATAATCTGTGAATTTATAGTGAAATTGCTCAAGGAAATGAAGCATATGCTTTCAGTAGAAGACAACAAAATATGTCTTTTAAAATTTGACCTCAAAAAAGTTATGTTTATTTGGCAAACTATCTAAAGATTTAAGGCGCTTCATATAGGAAAAGTAAGATCTATTTATTAGGAAACCGATCTTCATCCAATCCTACATTGCAGACATTGACGAGAATGTTATCAGTTGCCTAGGTGGTTAAAAATGGACTTCCCCAAACATTTCTTTTGATAACTAATCTTTCCAATACTTACAAGTGGAAAGTATGCTAATAACACTGGCTACTCAAAAGGTAACTGCTGATTATTTCTGATTTATATTCACCCTTAAGGAGCATAAATCCTTTGAAGAAAGATAAACTTTTCAATACATCAACAAGTATTTTGAAGCAGAGTCAATACCATTATTACTCAAGAATAACTATCAAACACTTAGAGCCACTCCACCCTTATGTAGATTCTGTTACTTGTTTAATCACAATTATATGGGGAGGATTATTATCTCTCTTTTACAGAGAAAAAATGAGGCTTGGCCAGGGCACCTGGGTGGCTCAGTGGGTCAAGCCTCTGCCTTCTGGTCAGGTCATGATCTCAGGGTCCTGGAATCAAGTCCCTCATCGGGCTCTCTGCTCAGCAGGTAGCCTCCTTCCTCCTCTGTTTCTCTCTCTCTCTCTGCCTGCCTCCCTGCCTACTTGTGATCTCTCTCTTGTCAAATAAATAAATAAATAAAATCTTAAAAAAAAAAATGAGGCTTGCAGAACTTAACTTACCTAAGATCACACAATCAAGTTTAAGAGGCACAAGTCTAACCCATGGAACTTTACCTGCAAGCTTGCTCTTATCCATCATATTATATACAAGGCATTATGATCAAAGCTGAGACAGACAAAAGATCTTAAGCCTAACAACCTGCCTCAAGTTTATAATCTCACATCTAGTAGAAGGAGATAATACCACAAGACAGAACCACCTCAGGAGTTTGTCCCAAGGTTTTGTCACCCATTCCAAGGCCAGATACCCAGATATTTGGAGAAGGGAAGCATAGAGGCATTCAATTGTCTTACCCTCAAAATGGGCCATGTCGAGAAGTAAAATTTGCCAGGACCAGCATCATAAAATTTTACATACACAGAAACCACCTTTTACTAAATTTGAGATTCAGGAGAATACAATGAAGGTTTTGGAAGACAGAAGTGGAAATGCTTGCCACAAAGGAGATCAACTGGCAGCAGGGAATTAGCTTAATATGGGAAAGGGAGCAGAATGTGTCTACAACTCAAATGCCTACACTCTTAGTGGTGTCAATGTGGCTATATGACCTGGTTAGAGGAAAGTTAGCAATAAAACTATTTTTTGTTTGATGTTAGTGACACTTGGCTTTGACGAAACCACTTTCATAAAGCAGAAACCAACTTGTTCCACGGGTCTTCCTATTTGCATGACGTTTTTTCAAGGTAAGTAAGAGATTAATTCTCTGGCTTCTGAAGAAAATTTTTCGCAGTTTATTTTCACTACCCTTGTGTAGCAGTGACCTGAATTAAAATTACCTGGTCTATTACTGATTTTTTCCCTCTAAAATTACAGTTGTGCTATAATGTGCAAATTTTCATTGCTTTTCAACATGAAATTAAAATTACATAGTTATAAAAAGAAGAACTTCGATTTACAATTTTTGAAAGGAAGTCTTGGACTTCAAAGTATAATTACCTAGAGCTCATTAAAATGCAAGATTATTAACCCAAGAGCTGAAGTTCCTAGTAATAGTGGATCTTTTATAAGAGTAATTATAAGAGTCATAAATATTAAGTATGAAAGTAACACTCTGCATTTAAAGGAAAAGTATGTGCTCCCCTCTTTGCCAAACTTAATGTGAATAAGGAGACAATGAAGAAGGTGCCAGGCGGCTAAAGAGCCAAGAGTAAGTACTAAATGTGGACTCCTTATTAACGAAAGGCACTATAATAAAAAGTTCCAAAAAGTTCAATTTATGAAAAGTTAATAGGTAAAATGTATTAATTAGTAGAAAAAATATCTAAGAATCACGTTAAATAGGCTTTTTCCTAAACTGTTTTTGGGGGGGGAAAGCAAGCTGAAATAGTTTATTGAATATGATAAGAATTTTGTAAAAATGTGAAGAGAAAATGACTGGAATGAAATATGCTTAAACATTAACAGCAGTAATTTCTGAATGATAGAGTTACAGTTTTTATTTTGAAGATTTCTAGTTCTGTTTCTTAATGGTTTATTCTTATTTTATATTAAAATATTATCCTTTATATCTCTCTGGATATATATGTAAATTGATTGTATTTTGTGGCTGCCCATCCTTTAAGTTATCTTTTACATCTATTCACCCAAATTGTCTAAAGGGAGAGAGGGTGGAGCTGCTGCAACCTTGCCTAGGTGTGTCTTCTATTATGTGTTGGTGTGGAGGTGGCAGGAAAGGTAGGTGTGCCACTGGGCTCCATACCTCTATGGTTGGTATTTTAGAATGAAGGTTCCTTTCCTTTCCAGGTTCTCTCTAGTCTCTAGGAGAAATGCCCTGTCTCCACACCCAAAGTCCTACACTTCTTGCTTTCATCTGGAGGTAGACTGTGGCATTGCTATCCTTGGATTATCCTACCTGTCCCCTCCACAAACTCCACTATGTAGCATCTTTGGTCTGCTTCCTCTTTGTCTAGCACTTCCCTCCATAGATTATGCCTCCCTCTTCCTGGGATTACTCCCATTTTGTGACACACTAAAATTTGTTTGGAGTATATGCTTTATATTCAATCCCTAACAATCAAAAATCCTTCCTGTTTTTTCTAAATATTTGGACTGAAGAGGCAGATCACAAATTGTATTTAGTATGCCATCTTAAAACATAAAAAGTAAACAAATACCAATTTTTAAGTGTTACCTTAAAACTACCATTTCAGTAATTTGATTTTTTTGTTAATTAAAGAAAACAGTAACAGTGGTGTAATGAACATTGGGATGCTTATATTTCTTCAAGATCTAGATTTCCATTCTTTTGGATAAATACCCAGGAGTGGAATTGCTGAATCATATGTTAGTTCTATTTTTAGTATTTTGAGGAACCATTATGCTGTTTTCCATAGCAGCTGCACCATTTTATCTTCCCACCAATAGTGTACAGGGATCCTGATTTCTCTACATCCTCACCAACACTTGTCTCTTGTTCTCTTGAAACAGACATCCTAATAAGAGTGAGGTAATATCTCACTGTGATTTTGGTTTATAATTTCCTGATGATTAGTAACAAAAAATATCAAAGAAATATATATTTGTCATTCATTTGTTCACATCCCTGCCGGTTATTTGTATGTCTGTCTTCTTTAGAGAAATGTCTATACAAGTCTTTAGCCCTAGACGTATATGTATATATATGTGTGTATGTATACACACACACACACACACACACACGCACGCACACACATATATATAAGAGTGATAGTTACCAGGGGCTGGGTGAATGGGGAAATGGGAAATTGCTAGTGAATGGACATAAAATTTCAACTTGTAAGATTAATGAAATCTAGGGATCTGTTGTACAACACTATACTTATTTTAACAATATTGTACTATGTATGCATGTAAGAAATTGTTAAGAGGGTAAATCTCATTAAATATCCATACCACATAAAATAAAATTTCAAAGTCAAAAAATAAAGATAGAAAATTAAATTAATTGATACCTAAGGCATCAAGTTCAGAAGATATAACAAAGGTTGTACCACTACCTTGTCCTAGGTTTTGTTTTTTCATATTGTTCTGGTGGTATGATTTTTTTTTTATTCTGAGAATTTCCCTTTCTTTCCTTTTGGTAAACAAGTGAAGTTTCCTCACTTAAAGATTGACTCTTTGAGTATGAATTTATTAAGGAGTGGCAATACCACAGTCAAGTAGTCAAGTAATAATTAAATTTAAAAATATAAAACTATTAAGAAATCTAATTGTGTATTAGGCTTGCTGATAACTTGAAGCAATGACACTTAAGAAAACTTGTTTATTCATCATGCCTATCTGGAGATATGTAATAAAGACTAGATCACCCAAAGATTGTCACTTTGTACTAAAACAAAATGTCAGCCAGTATTTTCAAATAGTTCTCTTGAAAATGCTATGAACAATATAGTATCACAGCAATTCTCTCAGAAGCCTCTTGAAAAATTGGAATTTAATCAAAATATTCTGAGTTAATCTACATTGATCAACACATTTCCTATAGAACTTTACTATTTTTTAAATAAAGATTGAGAATCAAATGAAAATAATAGCCAGAAAGAGAAATATGAGAACAATTATTCTCCTAGCTCATGAGTTTGAAAATTTCAGTTTGAATTTTATCCTCTTGAGGTTCAAGTTCTATTCGCAGCCAACAAAATGAAATTTCCTAGTTGTTTAAAAAAGACAAAGCCCCCAAATTCTTTTAAACATCAAGCATGTCTTAATAAAGTACATTTGATGACTTAAGGGTAAAGGAATCAGAACCAAATAGATTGGATTTCTTTTTAAATACATAGGGGTTAGAAAATGAAGGGAGAGAGGCTTGAAACAGAATACCTTTGGCTTTGCCCAAGCCTGAAATATTGGTGGTGGGGGAGGGGGAGTTGAAATTATTTTCTAAGCTCCAAAAATGGTTTGTTTCTTTACTAACTAAGTTATGGTATAAACTTTTCCTGAAATGAACTCTAGTTGTTAACCAGAGGACAATTCAATGGATAAAATTTTAAATGGAAAAAAGGAGTATTAGAATTACAATATATTGCTATAGACTAACTCAAAGGTCCTGTCTTCTTCAACTTCTGAACTCAGGGCAGAATATTAGCAGAAAATTTACCTTGTTCTTTTATATACTGTGTAGGTGGCAGGTTTGATAAACAGCAAATTTATGAGGAGAGGCTTGTCCAAAGTCAACAAACTTCACTGGTGATACAACAGTGAAGACAGTGAATCTGATCCTGGTATTTACATCCATGGAAGCCAACCCCAAAGTGGGTTAAACTGACAGAGGACAAGAGGGTAGAAAGTAGTCCATGGTTGGTCTTAAATACCACAGCTGTGTCACAGCTAAGAAGCAAAAAAAATAAAAAAATTAAAAAATAAATCATCTACAAATGGCATGTAAATGTGAAAAGACACTCAACGACACTATTAATCATAAAAAACATTAAAGTAATAATATTATATAATATAAATATATATTTATTATATTAAATTATATTATATACAATAAAACTACTTATTCACCAATCATTCTCACCTATTGATTAACAGAGATTACAAATCTTGACAGAAAATGGTTTGGGGAAGGTACAAAGAGATAGCATTTTCTTCTAATAATTTCTTTTTTTAATATTTTTATTTAGCTTCAATTAGCCAACATATAGGTCATCATTAGTTTCAGATGTTGAGTTCAATAATTCATCAGTTGCATATAACACCCAAGGCTCGTTACATCACATGCCCTCCTTTCTTGTTATAACCTCCTGAAGAAAGAAATTTGATAAAATTCAACAACAGA
Source organism: Enhydra lutris kenyoni (assembly GCF_002288905.1). Taxonomy (NCBI): domain Eukaryota; kingdom Metazoa; phylum Chordata; class Mammalia; order Carnivora; family Mustelidae; genus Enhydra; species Enhydra lutris. The sequence goes on from NW_019154086.1 coordinate 13,308,984, forward strand.
TCCATCAATTCCACTCTAGACATTTTTCCTAAAGAAATGAAGACATATTATATATATGTGCATAGGAATAGTCACCAAATATGTTATAATGTGGGAAAGTTATAAGCAACTCAAAAGTCAGACAATAGAGGATTGGTTGTATGTTTTATAATACATTCATAAGATAGCCATTAAAAGTGGTATTTTATCAACTCTTTGTTAGGAAAATAAACTCCTAACTTCTTTTTAAAAAATTATTGCAGGATATATACTAAATGGGAAAATGTTCATGATATAATTGCTACAACAAACTAAAACACCATGTAAGAAGATTATTACGTTAAAATATATATAGATGAAGAAATTCCCCTTGCACCTTTGCTATCTTTTTGTTGGAGGGCTCAAGGACTCATTAAGTCAGCATCCCCTCTGTACCATTTCACGGTGATCTCAACAAGACTCATAGCCTTAAATACTATAGTTAAGCTAACAGCTACCAAATGAATACCCCTGCCCTAATCTCTTCCTATGCTCCAAACACATATGTCCACATCTCCACTTGCATGGAAAAAGTCTCAAACTGAACATGTCCGAAATCAGACTCCCAAGGTCTTGGTCCCCATAAAATCTTTCCAAGTCTACCTCATCTTAACTAATGCCAACTCCATCCTTGGAGACACCACAAGGTGAAGGTCTCCTATCTCTACACTAATTTTGATATCCTACATCCAATCCACTGGCAAGCACTGGCAGGTCTTCTTCATAATCTGCCCAGAATCTGCTCTCTGCACTTCCACTGCTATCACCCTGGTCCAAGCCAACATTGTGACTCATCTGGGTTATTAAAATAGCCTAATATCCCCATTTTAATGCTCTCCCCATATTGTCTGTTCTCCCTGTTTTAACTATTTCAATCTACTGTCTGTTCCCTAAAGAGGAACCAGAGTGATCCTATTAAAACCTAAGCCCAAACACCTGATTCTTCTGCACAAGACTCTCCAATTACTTCCAATCTCACTTCAGAAAGAAACAAACACCAGATATCTAGATGGCCTGCAGGGTCCTGCCTGATGTGGCTAACCGTTGTCGTGATGAACACCTTCCACCAGGCTCTCCCCTGCTCACTCTCCTGTAGCTACACTTGCCTCCTTTTTGTTCCGTAAGACCCATCACAATCATCTGCTATTCCTTCTGCCCCAAATGCCATACCTGACATATTCACATGGCTAATTTTCTCACCTCCTTCAGGTTTTTCATCAAATGTCAAAAATGGGAACTTCCCAAAATGGTCTATTTAAAATAAGAACACCTCTCCTATTCCTTTCTCTTCATCTATGTCCTCCTTACTCCCCTTTCCTTGCTAGTAACCCTTCACAGCATTTATTACCATCTAAAATACTATATCATTTATTCATTCATTCACTTTGTTTATTTTCTGAGTCTTCCTCCATCCCAGGTGGAGTATAAGCTCCACTGGATAAGGATTTTTGTCTGTTGGAATCACTGCTGTAGCCACGATGCCCAGGATGATACCTGATATATAGTAGGTGCTCTCTAATAATCACTGAGTAAATGATAAAGATGGATGCTGAAGTGAGCACTACTTATTACTGGATGATAGAATTGAGACCTTTTTCCTTCTTTTGTACATACATTTTTTAATAGACAATTTTTAGAGCAGTTTTAGGAGAACAACAAAATTGAGCAGAAAGGTCATTAAGGAGTGCATGTGATGTGATGAGCACTGGGTGTTATACACAACAAATGAATCACTGAACAAAAAGAGAGAGAGAGAGAGAGAGAGAGAGAGAGAAATAAAATACATATATACTTCCCATACACTCTCTGACCCCACACACTCACAGCCTCCCCTACTATCAACATTTTCCATCAGAGTAGCACTTTTTTTAGTAAATAACAAATCTACATTACATATTATTATCACCCCAACTCTATAGTTTACATTATGGTTCATTCTTGGTGTTGTAGATTCTCTGAGTTTAGACTAACGTAATAACCATTAACTAATGAACTAATATATCCACCATTATACTCTCCTACAGAATAGATTTATTGCCCTAAAAGTCCTCTGTGCTCCACCAATTCATCCCTCCTTCCCTACTAACTCCTGGTAACCACTGATCTTTCTATGGTCTCCAGTTTTGCCTTTCCCAGAATGTCATCTCATTGGAATCATACAGTATATACTCTTTTCATATTGGTTTCTTTCACTCTGCCACATGTATTTAAAGTTCTTCCAAGTCTTTTCATGGCTTGATAGTTCATATCCTTTTGGCACTAAATAACATTCCATTGTCTCAATGTACCACAGTTTATCTATTCACCTGCTGAAGAACAGCCCACCATTTATAAATTAAGATACTATAAACATTTATGTGCAGGTGTTTATGTGGATACCAGTTTTCAACTCATTTGGGCAAAGGAGCATAATTGCTAGATCTTTGGTGAGAATACCATTAGTTTTGTGAGAAACCTCCAAACTGTCTTGCCAATTGTACCACTTTGCATTCATGCCAGCAGTAAATGAAAATTCCTAATGCTCAACGTCCTCACCAGGATCCAGTGTTGTCAGTGGTTTGGATTTGAACCATTCTAATAGGTGGTAGTGGTATCTCATTGTTGTTTTAATTTGTATTTCCATAATGACTTACAATGTGGAATATTTTTTATATGCTTATTAGTCAACTGCATATCTTTGGTGAAATGTTTGATTTCATCTTTTTCCCAGTTTTTAGTCAGACTGTTCATTTTCTTATTATTGAGTTTTAAGAATTCTTTTATTTTAGATAACAGACCTTTATCAGATAGGTCTATTGCAAGTATTTTCTCCCTGTCTGTAACATGTCTTCTCATTCTCTTGAGAATATTTTCATAATTGAATAAATATTCCACATTTTAAAATATGCATGATATGTCATATACCAAATGAGTATAAATTATTTTTAACTGATGGCTGTGTACATACCAGCTTTGCAATATTGGTTATACCATAAAGAATGCACACGAATCAATATGTCCTGAATCTATGTAACTGAATAACCTCTGTACATGCTTACTTTTCTAAATATACACTTCAAAATAAATGTGGCTATTGCTGGGATTCCTCATTCTATGTAGCCCATATCCCATTTCAGTTTTTATAGGCATAGAAAAGCAAATGCTCAACAAACACATCTAAAGCAAATGCTCTATTCTTACATAAAACGTCTGTCCTGAGTCCCAGATTTCCTACCTGGTGAACTAAGCAGAACTCTCCCTCTCTCTCTCTTTGCCTTGAGCAGAAAATGCCCCAAATACATGTTCCAGCTTGCCTTGCTTTTGGATCTTTTCTGGTCTACAGTACCAAGTAGGACTACCTTGCCCCATGTTTCCCTAGCCCCAAAGAAATCAATCATCTCAGCTGAAATGTGTTCAAGAAGTTCATACCCCAGAAGCCTCAGAGCTTCCAATCTATCTGTGATCAAAATGTCATGAGGTCGGGGGAGGAGTCAAGATGGCGGAGAAGTAGCAGGCTGAGACTACTTCAGGTAGCGGGAGAACAGCTAGATAGCTTATCTAAAGATTGCAAACACCTACAAATCCAATGGGAGATCGAAGAGAAGAAGAACAGCGACTCTAGAAACAGAAAATCAACCACTTTCTGAAAGGTAGGACTGGCAGAGAAGTGAATCCAAAGCAACAGAAGATAGACCGTGGGGGGAGGGGCCAGCTCCCGGCAAAAGGCGGAACAAAGGAGCACAAAGGCAGGACTTTTAAAAGTCTGTTCCGCTGAGGGACATTGCTCCAGAGGCTTAACCGGGGTGAAGCCCATGCAGGGTCAGCGGCGTCAGGACCTGCAGGGTCACAGAAGGATCGGGGATGTCTGAGTGTCGCAGAGCTTACAGGTATTACAACGGGGAAGCCGGCTACAGAGACAGAGCCAAGGAGTAAGTGCTAAGCTCGGGGTTACCTTGAACCGGTCGCAGGTTCGGTCAGATCGGAGCGCAGCCGGAGGCCAGGGTGACGGGAGTAATTGGGCGCTGTTCTCTGAGGGCGCACTGAGGAGTGGGGCCCCGGGCTCTCGGCTCCTCCGGGCCAGAGACTGGGAGGCCGCCATCTTCATTCCCGCCCTCCGGAAATCTACGGAAAGTGCTCAGGGAACAAAAGCTCCCAAAAGCAAACCCGAGCGGATTACTCAACCCGGCCCCGGGTAAGGGCGGTGCAATGCCGCCTGGGACAAAGACACTTGAGATTCACTACAACAGGCCCCACCCCAGAAGATCAACAAGAAACCCAGCCAGGACCAAGTTCACCTACCAAGGAGTGCAGTTTCAATACCAAGGAGAGCAGCAGAATTCCAGAGGAGGAGAAAGCAAAGCACGGAACTCATGGCTTTCTCCCCATGATTCTTTAGCCTTGCAGTAAATTTAATTTTTTTTTCTTTTTCAATTTTTTTTCTCTTCTTCTGCTAAATTTTTTTAACTTTTACCCTTTTCTTTTTTAACGTTTTTTAACTAGTTTATCTAATATGTATATATTTTTTCCCTTTTTATATATTTTCTTTATTGGTTTTCTTATTTTAATTGTTTCT